>NW_027187419.1:90669868-90689231 GCF_028583685.1 Petaurus breviceps papuanus | reverse complement strand
GAAGGAAGGAAGGAAGGAAGGAAGGAAGGAAGGAAGGAAGGAAGGAAAAGACAAGTAGTTCTTTCCTTCCCATTGATAGTATTTTCTAATTCACTACATTTGGCCTCTTAATTTTAAATAAGTATTTCCAATTTGAGAAGCATCCTCATTAACAACTCAAGGAAAAGACACGATCTTAAGCAATTCCCGCCTCTCAGCATTCTCACTTTCTCCCATGCCTGGAATACTTCTCTTTCTCATCTCCATCTCCTTTCCTAGCTTCTTTGGTTTTCCTCAAGCCCCAGATAAAATTCCTTCTTCTATGAGAAGTTTTTCTTGTTCACCATTAAGGGCACTGCCTTCCCTTTTGCTGACTATCTCCAATATATCCGGAATCTCTCTTGTTTCTTTATAGCTATTTGCTTATATCTACCCCATTAGACAGACAGTTCCTTGAAAGTAAGACTTTTCTTTGACCTTCCTTTCTATTCCCTTAGCATAGCAAAATGCTTAACACATAGTAGGCACATAAATGCTTAGGAACTGACTGAAATCAAGCACAGTACACTGAACACAGTAGGTGTCCAATAAATGTCTGTTTATGATGACAGCTTAGGCCCAGGTCAGTGAAAAAAGAAACAGAATATTAAAGTGACATGGAGAGAAAACATGATGGGGACTTCAAAAGAATCAGTGAGAGAACAGGATCCAATTTAAGGAAAATGCAAACTATAATAATAATTGGGAGGTCTTCAGTCTTAGTAAAGTTATGCTAATAATAATAACAATAATATCCTTTATGTGGTACTTTGAAGTTTGAAAAATGCTTTACTCATATATATTTCATAATAATCCTGTGAGGAAGGAATGAGTATTATCCCCTTTTACAGATGAGGAAATTGAGGTACAGAGAGCTTAAGTGACTTCAGTATCACACAGCTAATAAATATCTCACAGAGGAACTGAACCCAGTACTTGTACCTATGCTTGTTTTGGGGGGAAAATTGTCTCCTGTATAAAATTCAAATCTCTAAACTATCATTTTTGCCATTTCTTCAGACCAAGTACATCTTACTCCTTTATATTCTTAATATTAATTTATTTTAATTTTGATTATAGTGTTAGCCATATTAATGTAAAGACTATATTGTGTTAGCTGACCTATGGAAAAACAGTGAAAAATCTAGCAAATCTTTGTTTTCTTTTCTTTTCCCCTATTCCAATCACACTAACATAGTTATCATTCTATACACATTTAATGCTAAGAATATATAGAAAAAAAAGAGTCCCACTCAAGCAAAAATAGTTACCAATGACCATATGTAGATCCCCAGAATAATTTGGTGAATAAAACTAGTCACCAAAGAATATAATCAGCATAACCATTCAGGTAGTAGTAGTAGTAGTAGTAGTAGTAGTAGTAGTAGTAGTAGTAGTAGTAGTAGTAGTAGTAACAATTAATAATATTTCATATTTATATATTCCCTCATGGCCTAAAAAGAAAAGACTTGTGATTATATTAGTGCAGGGAACCTCTGGTGAGTAAATTTACCAATGTAAATCAACAGCTTCTCTGCAATTTATAATCTTAGAGAGTTATTTGGGATACTGGGTGATTAAGAAAGTTACCCAAAGACACACAGTCAATATGTTCCAGTGGTAGGACTTGAACCCAGGTCTTCCAGGCTCTGAAGACAACTCTCTATCTACTTTATCACACTCCCTCTCATTTTCTGACATATAAGCTCCTGAACATATGACCGTAATGTTTTTTTTTAATTGTCATCTCCTGATTTATCATTATATATTTGTGGATCAAGAGATGGGAAGGATAACAACTGACACATGGATTTCAGATATCTTATGAATATCAAGAATTTCTTTTTAGATTCTGTTCAGGTATTGGATTCCTGAAGTCGCCTTATAATTTTGAGAGTCCATGAAGATTAGAAGGGGTGGGGGAAATCTCATAAAAAGGAAGGCGACATGTACAAAGTAACAGTTGGTAATCACAAAACCATATCAGTGAAAATCTTTAATCCTTTTCTTGGGTTCCAGACTTTGATTAAGATTGAGTCATTGGAGTATTCCAAATTTTGCAGCATTTTCTATGACTTCACAGAGTAAGGAATGGAGGAAAATGATGGATTCAAGAAATGTGGAATTGTCTTTCCCTTCCCCCATTCACTCAATCCCAAAAGTAACATTATATCTGCCAGTTCTCTCAACTACAGAGGTTTCCCTAGACAACAAATATTCAGCTATGCTCTTATAAACACTTATCTGATAAAAAGAATTTTCAGGGAACAAGAACCAAGTTTACTTATATTCAATTTTTGTATTCACACTTTGGTATATCTATATCTATCTATACACACATATATACATATACACATACATATACATATATAATATTTGTATATGTATGCATATATTTATATTTTTACTCTCAACCAATTATTTCACTAAGCTAATTGCTTCTGTCAGTAAAGTTGAACAACCATTCGGTCAATGCTCAAAATGGTTCGGCCTGGTTATATGTAATGACAGTCACATTCAAATATAAATTTGGTCATTAACATGTTACTTTGTCCCAAGTATAGGGCAAACAAAATTCTTAAATCCTAATATAGAATTTGGGGCTCCAAATTATTCAGCTTAACTCTCTATAATCATCAAATTTGTAGAATACTTTGCAAATTCTCACTTTGTTCAGTGCTGTATAGTTACAGGGTGGTGGTAGAAGGAGAGGTTAACTTAATTTCTCCCTCGCTTCTTTCATTAATTCTGCAGAATTATTGTATAAATTACTCCTAATCTTTTGTTCATTCACAACTAAGTCATCTCCTTTGTTAACTGTCATATAAAGCCCGGGGAGTGGAGTCTGAGCAATCTAATTGTTCAGAAGCAAAAGTAGCCAGGCTTGGGGATGCCTGAGAACTACATACAACCAAAGGTTTCCATTCCAAGGTATTCTTAAGTCTATCTGATTTTCTGAATAATTAAAGGTGCACACTTTTAAGAGACTGGAAATAGATTTCATTTTGTTTTTTTGGTTTTTTTAAAAAAACTTGTAAAACTCTGTGGTAAACCAAAATATTTTCTTTTCATGTTTTCTGTTCATGTCTGTATTTAGGCATTCCCTTAGAAGATTTTCAGTAAGAAACGTTGTAGCTATTTCCTTCTAGAAATAGAGGAAATGAAACTGACTTTCATTCCCCAAACTAGGTGAGGATGGGGTTTGGGTAGGGTAGGAAAAAGGAGAGAGGGGGAGAGAGAAAGGGGTGGGCTTGAAATAAATGAACATATTATAATCCATTTAAATCCTCTAGAACCTGATCTCTCAAATGAGGCAATAATATTTGAATCACTTAGAAATATATGTGGTCTTGTATTTAAGAAAAAAAAACACTCCTGGCATTAATATATGGAATTTCCTTTGCTTTAATTGGACTGCTGGTAAAACGGGTTCCTTTAACAAAAAATAAAGGTACATGCATCTAAAGCAGTCTCTGAATAACATTCTTAAAACTAGAAGGGTAATTAAGTGAAAACAACTACCAATCACTGTCTGCTAAACGCAAACTATGAGATGGAGGTCATAGAACAAGGGTAAGATTAAACTATTTTTGAGAATGCAATTATTGTGTAGTGGTGGTAGTAGTAGTAGTTAGTGTAATGGTAATGAAATTTGAAGATCCCTTTGTATTGGAAAGCTGACAGGTACTCAGCACCTAGTTTGAAATTAAGCATCTGTAAAGAAACAGGAGAGAGAGAGAGAGAGAGAGAGAGAGAGAGAGATTTCCTGAAGACTTCCAAGGACCAGCTGGAGCTGCCAGAGGAAGCGTGTTTATGGTGTTGGTACTTTGTGGTTCTGTTAAGTTTTCTTTTCCCAGGAACAGAGACTGTGAAGGATTTGAGATGGACTGGACACTGTGAGCTTCAATGTGGGGCAGGAGCTGCAGAGAGCTGGACAAGGAGCTGGGAGCTGTATGCCTTTGAACCCAGGTGACAGTTTGGTGGATTCAGGTAGGAGCTACCTGCCTCCAGTCAAGATGAAAAAACCTCTCCATGGATACTGAGTAGTGACTGATAAAATTGTAACTTACTTGTGACCTAGGGGTGAATGACCTGTGTATTTTCCACTACCCCTTAAGAGAGTACTGAGTAATTACTGATATTGTAACTTAATTGCACCCCATGGGTGGAGAACTTTGACTATTGTACTTTGTGTCCCTTAAGGAGGCCTCCTTAAGGAGTGAGTTAAGGATTAAGGAGGCTCTCTTCCTTAAGACTGATTGAATTAAGAATGAGTGAATGGGGGCCTCTAGGTGGCACAGTGAATAGAGCACCGGCCCTGGAGTCAGGAGGACCTGAATTCAAATCTGACCTTAGACACTTAACACAAAAACTAGCTGTGTGACCTTGGGCAAGTCACTTAACCCCAACCACCCTCCAAAAAGCAAAAAAAAAAAAAAAAGAATGATTGAATGATTGAGTTACTAAATGATTTAGTTACTAAATAATTGTACTTTATTGTGTGACCACTTTGGTGAAAACTGTGGCCATTTTAGTGATAAGTTGTTGAGTTGTGACATGGTGAATGTTGTACCTTGATTTTCTGTGAATGTTTTGCTCTGAGTTGTTATTGAATAAATAGAGAGTTCCCTATACTATGTAATCAGAACCTTAAAAAGCTGTTCACAGCAGCAGTCCTCTGGAAAGCTGCTCCTGCTTGATTTTACAAGTGGTGGTAGTAGTAGTAGTAGTAGTAATAGTAGTAGTAGTAGTAGTAGTAGTAGTAAACACACAGTATTTACTGTGCATCAGGCACTGTGAAAATACTTTACGCTTACTCTCTCCTTTTATTTTCAGCCTCATGTATTTGAAACACACCTCTGAGTTTACCTTTTTGGGGCTATGACATAAATTGTCATTAGATTTGCCTCTTCTCTTGAATATGCTCCCTTATCTTCTTTTACTCTGCCACAGCTCTAGAGCAAGCCCTCTTCACCTTACAACTGTACTATTGCAGTAACCTGCTGGTGGATCTGCCTGCTTCAAGTCTCTTTCTGCTCCCATCCATCCTTCATTCAAACATTAAAGTGATTTGCCTAAAACACAAGTTCGGTTATTCCATTCTCTACCCCTCTTGCTTCCCAGGAATGAATGCAAAATGCTCTATTTGGCATTCAAAGCCCTTTATGATCTAGTTCCCTCCTACCTCTCTAGACTTCTTACACCTTTTTTCACACATGTATTCTTTATCCAGTAACACTGGCCTCACAAATAAGACATTCTGTCTTTGAGCTCTGATCTTTTCTCAGGCTGTTTCTAACTTATCCATTAGGAGTACTGACCTCTCTGGCTTTCTTTAAATCCCAATTAAAGTTATACCTTTTACTTGAGACTTTCCCCAAACTGTTTTAATTCTAGAGCATTCCCTCTGGTAATTATTTCCTATTTAGCCTATACATACATACATACATACATACATACATACATACATGTAGATAGATAGATAGATAGATAGATAGGTAGATAGGTAGATAGATAGGTTCTTTGTATATGTTTGTTTGCATGTTGTCTCCCCTGATAGATTGTAAGCTTCTTGAGGACAGGGACTGTCTTTTCTTTCCTTTTGTGTGATCCCCAAAACTTAGAACTGTAACTAGTACAAAGCACATGCTTAATGCTTATTGATTGAAATTCTTTGTAGTAATATGTAGCAGGATATACTGGATAGAGAGACAACTTGGTGACTCAATAGATAGAACTCTGGGCCTGGTGTCAGGAAGATCTGAGTTCAAATCTGGCCTCAGACACTTCCTAGCTATGTGACCCTGGGCAAGTTACTTAACCTTGTTTGCCTCAGTTTCTGTAGATAGAGCTGCAGAAGGAAATAGCAAACTACTCTAGTATCTTTGCCAAGAAATCCCAAACAGGGCCATGAAGAATCAGGCATAACTGAAAAGACTGAACAATATGATGATACAACTAGTAAGAATCTGAGCAGGGATTCAAAGCCACATATCTTGCCTCCAAATTTAGCTCTCTTCATTATACAAAACTTCTTCTGCTTCTCCTTCTCCATTTCTCCTTGTTACTACTCATCCCTTCTCCCTTTCTCTGTCTGGAAATCTGTAAGACAATATATAAGTGTACATACAGGAAAAATATACTTTATTTTGCCCTTTAAAAATTAAATTGCATTTTATTCCTTCCAATTACATGTAAAGACGGGTTCAACATTCATTTTTCATAAAATTTTGTATCCCAAATTTACATGCCTTCCTCCTCCTCTCCCCTCCCCAAGAAAGCAAGCAATATGATATAGGTTATACATGTGCAATCATGTAAAACATATCTCCACATTAGTCATATTGTGAAAGAAGAAACAGAAGAAAAAAAAAACAAAAAATAAAAATAGGATGCTTCAATCTTCCATCAGTTCTTTCTCTGTCTGAGGATAGCATCCTCCTTCATGAGCGTTTTGGAATTGTTTTAAATTGCTGTATTGCTGAGAAAAGCTAAGTCTATCATAGTTGATCATTGCACAATGTTGCTGTTATCGTGTACAATGTTCTCCTGGTTCTCACTTCACTCAACATCAGTTTACGTAAGTCTTTCCAGGTTTTTCTAAAATTTACCTGCTCATCATTTCTTATAGCACAATAGTATTCCATTACATTCATATACCACAATTTGCTCAGCCATTCCCTAATTGATAGGCAGCCCCTCAATTTCCAATTCTTGGCCACTACAAAAAGAGCTGTTATAAATATTTTTGTGTATGTAGATTCTTTCCCCTTTTTTATGATCTCTTTGGGACACAGACCTAGTAGTGGTATTACTGGATTAAAGGATACCCACAGTTTAATTATTCTTTTGGCATAGTTCCAAATTGCTCTCCAGAATAGTTGAACTAGTTCACAATTCTTTTGACAGTTCATTAGTATCCCGATTTTCCCACATCTTCTCCAAAATTTATTATTTTCCTTTTCTGCCATATTAGCCCATCTCATAGGTGACAGGTGGTATCTCAGAGTTGTTTTAATTTTCATTTCTCTAATAGATAGTTATTTAAAGAATTTTTTTCATTTAACTATAGTTAGCTCTAATTTTTCCATCTGAAAACTGCCTGTTCTTATCCTTTGACCATTTGTCACTTGGGGAATGACTTGTAGTCTTCTAAATTTGACACAGTTCACCATTTATTTGAGAAATGAGGCTTTTCATCAGAGATAGTTCTTGTAAAAATTGTTTCAAAGCTTTCTGCTCTACTGCTAATCTTGTTTGCATTGGTTTTGTTTGTGCAAAAACTTTTTAATTTCATATAATTAAAATTAAGCACTTTGCATTATGTAATACTCTCTATCTCTTGTCTGGTCATAAATTCTTCCCTTCTCCATAGATATGGCAGTTAAACTATTTCTTGCTCTCTTAATTTGTTTATGGTATCACCCTTTATGTCTAAATCATGCAACCATTTTGATCTGATCTTGGTATACAGTGTGAGATGTTGGTCTATACCTAGTTTCTGCCAAACTGCTCTCCAGTTTTCCCAGTAGCTTTTGTTTGTTTGTTTGTTTTTTGCTTTTTGAAGGGCAATTGGGGTTAAGGTCACACAGCTAGTAAGTGTTGTGTCTGAGGCCGGATTTGAACTCAGGTCCTCCTGACTTCAGGGCGGGTGCTCTAGTCACTGTGCCACCTAGCCGCCCCATCCAGTACATTTTAAAAACAATTAAATATTGAGTTCTAAGCCCAAAATCTGGAGTCTTTGGGTTTATCAAATAGTAGATAATTGTAGTCATTTACTACTGTGTCTTTTGTACCTAATCAATTCCATTGAACCACGGCTCTATTTCTTAGCCAGTACCAAATAGTTTTGATTATTGCCACTTCATAATATAGTTTTAGATCTGGGAGGGCTAGGCCATAGGAATGTTATCATTTAGAATATAATTAAGATGAATATATCCAGAACTTAAAATATCTCAGAATACAAGTACAACTAATGGACTTCAGACACTTTTATAAAGCAATTGCTACCTTTCCTATCCTTTTCATTATTCTTCACCAAAGTTTGGAATACAATGTTTTGTTGTGGAAATTCCACTGGTGTCTGATCCTGACTCTTCCACTAAAATTGAGTTTAGTGCATGTTTTTTTGTTCATGCTTCTGAATGGCAAGGGAAAACACAGCACTCTGAGAAGCCAATGTGTGGTTGATAGGATTTTCGTAAAACATTTAGTGAAAGAAATTCCAAATTTAAAACGTGGGAGAGAGGTTCTATAGCATGTAGTTGGAAAGCTTTTGTCATTTGTTTCAGTTTGTCTTTTCAAATGGAGATGCCCAATTTTCAGAACACAAACTCTAGAAAAAGTGTGTCTGTGTATGTTAATTTGTATGTTAATTCTTAGCATTATCCAATGTTTTTGGCATTGTCTAAAGTGACAAATCACTAAATCTTGACCATAGAGCAGCAGAAGTTTTAGTGTAGGAGGCAGAAAACAAGAGTTTAATTTGCTTTAATGTATGAAAATGGATTTGGAACACTTACTCCCTATACTATTCTAGATCTTCCCTCCCTTTCCTTCCCCTTCCCCTTCCCCTCTCTCTTTCCTCTTCCCTTTCCCCTCCCTCCTTCCCCTCCCCTCCCCATTCCTCCCTTCCCCTTTTTCTCCCCTCCCTTAGCCTTCACTTCCCTATCATAATAATACCTCATATTCTTATAGTACTTTATTTCAAAGTATTTTTGAATGGTTCTCATCACAGCTTTGTGAGATTGAGCAATCACTTTATTTTGCAGAAAAGAAAACTGAGGTTCAGAAATAGTAAGTGAGTAGCCCAGGGGTGGAGAACCTGAAGCCTAAAAGCCTCATGTGGTCCTCTAGGTCTTCAAGTGTGGCCCTTTGATTGAATACAAACTTCACAAAATAAATCCTCTTAATAAAACGATTTGTTCTGTAAAACTTGGACTCAGTCGAAAGACCACACCCAAGGACCTAGAAGGCCATATGTGGCCTCAGGTTCCCCACTCCTTGGGACTAGCCCAAGGACACAATGCTAGAACTATCTTTCAAATCCAAGTTTTCTTACTTCAATTCAAGTGATTTTGCCAATGTGCAACATAAAGTATTTACATATATATATGTATATATATATATATATATATATAGTTAATCAGTTAAAAAAAAATACATGCAAGCACTTGGGATACAAAAAAAATCAAAAACCAGTTCTTGACATCAAATCACAGTCTAATGGCAAAGATAAAAATAAAAGGACCTAAAAAGTGTAAGTGGATGGTGGAATGTCTATGACATGATAAGGAATGGTTCTATGGCTTGTTGGGAAAAGAGGAGATGGCTGCCTTGGGTGCCCTCCTTATATGGACGATTTAGGCAGAGTTCTCGATGTCTACTTCCACCTTCTCCAGTAAGGAGAAAGGTGTTTCATAGGTATACCAAGGAGGTATGAGTTTCAGAGTTGATGTGATCTTGCAGGAAAATGGGTTTCTGGAGAATATAATGAGATACATTATAATAATAATAAGAGAATATAAAATAAGTTTGAAACATAGTTTCTATACTCAACAAGCTTATAACCAATCAAGACACAAGACTTATATATGGAAAATGTTTAAATAGTAAACAGAATTGGATTGTGTCAGATGAGTGATGCTGCTGCTGCTAACAGTGATGATGATAGTAAGAGGCAGTATGAAAGAGAGTATAGATAGATTTAGAGTTGAGAAGACTGGAGTTCAAATCCTGCTTCTGATATATTCTTGATGTGTGACTTGTCACTTTGATCAGTCAACCAATCAACATTTATTAAGCATCTACTATGTTCTAGTGATTCTTCTGAGCACTGGGGAATGCAAAAAGAGGCAAAGACAGTCCCTGCCCTCAAGGAGATTAGAATCTAATGGGGGAGACAACATAAAAGAAATATAGACAAAGCAAGCTATGTGCAGGATAAATAGGAAATAAGGAATAGAGGTAATTAAGATGGCTTTCTGTAGAAGGTTTCCTGCAAAAGATGGAATTTTCTTTTTGAGCCTGTAATGGAAATGCAAATTTAAACATCTTCCCTGCCGCTAGGCTAAAGTGCACCTGGAGCCTGGCTTGGGAGGCTTGTTTTTCAGTAGATACTCTTTGATTGGCCAGTGAGTCAATAACGTTGTTACATTCTCTGAGCCAAGAGAAGGCTATATAAGCCCTGAAGTGTAGCTTTGTTTTGGGGCTTACTTTGAGAAGTGTTCTGTGATTTGATATGGATTCTGGGAAGCCATTGTCCTGAGGCCCCTCCCTCCCCCCCCTCCCCCGCTTTAAAAAAAACCCAGATGTTGACTGGGTATGGATGTAATGGTTGGACAGTTTGGAAAGCTGTCTACTTGATCTGTTTCTGTCTTGATAATTCTGCCTGTATACTTTGAAGTTCAGGGTGCTGACCTTTTCCCCCTGAACTAGGTAAACGATACATATTTGACTGATTAAAGTAAGTTTGTTAGCCCATTTTGAGTTGCTTTCCTTTAACAAAGCAGATCCAAGAACCTGTGGTGGCAGCAAACCCTGAGGGCCCTTGGGTTGCTTGCTGCTACAGAGCCTTAAAGGAAGTCAGGGAGTTCAGTAGTCATAGTGGCAAAAGTAGAGCTTTTCAGGGATGAGACAGCCAGCAAGAATGCTAGGAGTTCTTGGTGACTCTGCAAGACAATAAATTGCCCAGAAGATGCAGATCTTGCTCACTGTGTGACCCTGGGTAAGTCACTTAAACTCTCATTCTTCTAGGCAACTCTCTAAGACAACAAGTTGCACATAATAAAAATAATAGCCAACATTTTTATAGTACTTGACGGTTTACAAAAGTCCTTACATATGTTAAATCATTGAATCCTCATAATAACCCCATGAAGTAGATTCTATTATTGTTCCCATTTTATAGATGTGGAAACTCAAAATCACTCAGAGGTCAAATAGTTTGCTCAGAGTCACACAGATAGGGAGTTATGAAGCACCATTTGAACTCAGTTTTATCTTGACTCCAAGACCTATGCTCTATTCATTATACCACACATGAATTGATAGAGTTTCTTCACTTAATAGTTTCTTATATCAATTAAAATGCAGTCCAGTCCCTATCTCTAATAATAACCCACTTTTGTCATATAGTATTTTAAGTTAACAAAACAAATTCTTCACAAAAGCCTTGGGATAGAAGTTGTAATCAAGACAATAAATAATGTTGAAAAAGAAGGGGAAAGAGATTAATGTGTGCTGAAACAGAATAATTGGAAAGATGGAGGGAAGGGATTTAAATCAGGGCTTAAAAAATTGAGTTTGGATGGGATTTGAATGAAAAGGACAATCTGGGAAAAGGCACTCAGTATTAGCAAACATGATGGTAAGACTGAGAAGAGTGTGTTCTGGGGACAATTAGGAGCTAGGCTTAGCAGGGTTCAAGTTAGGAGATAATGATGGCAATTTTGGCTGACATTTGCATAGTGCCTTCATGGTTGCAATGTGGTTTTTGGTTTTTTTGGATGCATATCCCAGTTGAGTAGATACTATAGATATTATTCCTATTTTACAGGTAAAGAAACTAAGGCTTAGTGACTGTTATAGGAATGTAAATTTTTAAGATCTTCCCTGCCCCTAGGTTAAGTGCACCTGGAGCCTGTGACTGGAGGCTTGTTTTTCAGGAATGCCCGCATCTTGGTGCTTTGTAATTGGGCAGTGGGTCAAGAGGGTTGTTACATTCTCTGACCCAGGAGAAGGCTGTATAATCCCTGATGTGAGACTTTGTTTTGGGGCTCATTTTGAGAAGTGTTGTGTGATTTGACCAGATGAGACTCTGGGCAACTGTTGAGAGCCCCCCGGCTTTGAAAAACCCAGATGTTGATGCTTCCCTCTCTAGTAACTGATTTGGTATGGATGTAATGGTTGGACAGTTTGAGGCCTGTCTGCTTGAAATGTTTCTGTCTGTATACTCTGAAGTTTGGGGTGCTGACCTTTTTCCCCTGAAGTAGGTAAATGATATTTTTGATTGATTAAAGCAAGATTGTTAAGCCATTTTGAATTGCTTTCCTTTAGAAAAGCAGATCGAAGGACTTGTGTTGGCAGCTACCCTGGGGATGCTGGGGTGCTGGCTGCAACAGTGACTTGACCACAGTCATAGAGTTAGTTGGTGGGAGAGGCAGAATTCAAGAAGAGTAGGTCTTTCCTGACTTCAGCTCTTTCACATGAAATGGGATAAATGAGGTTGGAAAAGCAAACTAAGACAATATTATTGGTATTTGTTGTTCAGTTGTGTCTGAATATTTGTGACCTCATTTGGGGGTTTTCTTGGCAAAGACATTAGAGTAATTTTTCCATTTCATTCTCAGTTTTTTGTTTTGTTTTGTTTTTACAAATGAGGAAACTGAAGCAAACAGGGTTAAGTGACTTGCCCAAAGTCACACAACTACTAAGTGTCTGACCAGTTTTGAACACTGGTGTTTCTGATTTCAGGCTTGGCAATCTATCACTGCCCCACATAGCTGCCCTGTTACTGATATTAGATGATACATTATAACAATGGGAATTTCACCGATATGGACATTTCCTAGTATAAATTGCCATTGATGCATCTCACAACTCCTCTGTCCTTTATCCTTCCCTCAGAAAGCCACCCACTGTGTGATCTAGTTGCCTCAGTTATAATTAAAAGCCTTCCTAGTATTTTAATACCAAATGGTGCAGTGGATAGATTGCTGAGCCTGAAGTCAGGAAGATCAGAGTTCAAATATGACCTTAGACACTTACCAGCTGCTTGGTCCTGGGAAAGTCACTTAACTCTGTTTGCCTCAGTTTCCTTATCTGTAAAATGAGCTGAAGAAGGAAATAACAAACTATTCCAGTATGTTTGCCCAGAAAACTCCAAATGGGGTCACAAAGAGTTGCAAAAGAGGAAGAGTTGGAAATTATTGAAAAACAACAGAACTTTGTTCAGGGCAAGTACTGACTTTTTAAAACCATATTGCTCCATAGAAGTACAGTCTATTTCTATGTAACTCTATGACTTAGAAAGGGAATCCAGAATGGCTGTTCCTACCCACCAATAAATAATGTGACTTAATAAGCTACTATATACAGGGATGGTATAAGGATTGATTCTTAAAACTTAAAGATCTCTATGAATATAAAATGGTAAAAAGTAATAATAATAATCTTTTATTGTGCTTCAAGACTTGCAAAATGTTTTTTCATGGTAATTCTGAGGTGGTACAAATGTTATTAGCACCATTTTATAATTTAAGAAACTGAGACACAAAGAAGCCAAGTATTACCTGGTATCAAGTAAAGATTTCTTTCAGAAGGTGGGATTTAAATGGGACCTAACGGAATCCAAGAGATGAAAAGGGAGATAATTCCAAGCATGGGGGAATACATAGATAAAAATAATAACAATATGGGGTGGTTGGTGGCACAGTGAATAGAGCACTGGCCTTGGAGTCAGGAAGACCTGAGTTCAAATTTGACCTCAGACACTTAACCCTTAGACGTGTAACCTTGGGCAAGTCACTTAACCCCAATTGCCCTGCATTCCCCCCTCCAAAAAACAACAACAAAAAAACCAAACAGTAATAGTATCTACCATTTATGTTGTACTTATTATGTGCCAATCACTGTGCTAAGCCTTTTCACAATTATTATATCATTTGATCCTTACAAAGACCTTGGAAGATAGATGCTATTATTAGCCACTTTTTGGAGATGAGGAAGGGCGATTAGGTGTCATAATGGATAGAGCAATGAGCCTGTGGTCAGGAAGACTCACCTTCTTGAGCTTAAATCTCACCTCAGACCCTTACTAGTTGTTTGACCCTGGGCAAGTCATGTCACCCTGTTTGCCTCAGTTCTTCACCTACAAAATGAGATGGAGAAGGAAATGATAAACTACTCTGATATCTTTGCCAAGAAAATCCCAAATGAGATCACAGAGGGTCAAAGAGGACTGCAACAACAACACCAGATGAGGAAACTGAGGCCAGCAAAGGTTAATTGACTTGCCTAGTGTCATAGAGCTAGAAAATGTCTGAGCCTGAATCAAATCTTCCTAACACCAGACCCAGCACTCTATCCTCTACACTACCTAGATGAATGGCTAGCCTTGCCCAGTAGGGTTTTAAATTCTTCTGGTTGGGGGTGGGGTGGAGAGGGAAATGGCGGGGGGGGGGGGGGGGAGCTGTGAGGGGGAAGGGCAAGAATCCAGAAGGATCATCTTCTAAACAAATTTCAGTATATGATGAATTCACCTTGTTTAGTTACTGGCAAACTGGACATTGCCCCAAACATAATGCTAGTGAAGAAAGAGCAAAAATTTACTTTACAAAGAAAATCCATTTGATTTTCTGTTTCTCTACAACTATCTACATATGAGATACCTATCACTACCATCATCAACACTTCCTCTCTGTAGTGACCAGGGCTAAGGCACTCTTGGCATATTTTCTGGATAAATAGGAAATATCATTTGCAAGAACTGGCAAGATACAGTGATGGTTCTGAGGAAGCAGAATAGACATTCTTCTGCTTAGTGTGATTTCAGGATCACAGCAATAGGATTCCCAACTCACAGATGACTATCATCCAGATTTCAAATGCCCTAAATATGAGAATGTGCTGGTAAATATTTAACTGACTCTCTGGAAAAAAAATTCAAGACATTTTAAAGTTTAATCTACATTATGAGATTTTTTTCTTGTCTAGGTAATCAACAAAACAATAAAGCTGTACCTGATTTGTAGTTTAATGGATTTGTCAGGCATAAATGCTCATACTTAAAAATTTAACAATCAGCTCCTTGGAGAAGTTTCCCTCTGGCTTTAGCATGCCCCTGAAATTCTACTATTAGCAATTCATTTCTTTAGGTTAAGTTTTTCTATTTCCCTATGGTCTTCTCTTCAACTGCAAATACTTTTGGGGCAGAGGAACCCAAGACTGGAAAAGATCAAAATGCAGGGTGGTTACTTGGGATCAGGGATTTAATGAGATAGAAATACCAGCAAGCAGATTTCACTTACTTCATAGACCTGCCCAAAGCCAGGCCATAGCATGCGACAAGTTTCCCCAAACTGCAGACTCTCCATCTCTACCATACAATAATCTCTATCCTACTTGAGCACTATGCATCCAGGGTTCTTCATGGACAACACAGCAGCCCCAGTGTTATTATTGGGAAAAATTTGTTCATCCCTTCCTAAAGACATATTCATCATAACAGTGGAATAGCCTGCAAGCCAGAAGAATTCATTCAACTATTTTTTAACAGTGGTGTGCTAGAACCAGCTCATATCAGCTCATGAGAGGCAATTGTTAAATGTTCAGTGTGAGCATTTACACTTAGTAAATTGGCAAATCCTCCAAATCAGAGTTTGATTTATTGTTCTGTTAACTGTGAAGATTTAAGAAACTGGAGGAAAAAAAATGTTAATAAGGCAAATTAAACTTAAAAGTGTGTCACACATACATTCTTATTTTCCTGGAGAGCAGGTTATTAAACACTTACTAGAATAACCCCAAATTATTGCTATTTACTTTCTGTATTATTGTTGTAAATAGTGTGTTCAGGCATCTCTTTCTTTAAGGATTATAGGTCTGATATTTACAAGCTGTGACATCCTCACCTAGATCTTTCTACAAAAGGTAAATAAATATTTTTCTTCATGTTTTCTTCCAAATACCAAATACTTTAATTTAAAGAAAAATAAAAATAAAAAATATGAATAGTTCAGCTCTCATAAACAACCTTATGATAAAAGGAAGTAGAATAAAAGAACAAAGATTTTGGTCAGGAAACAGATTTCACTTGCAAGCTTCTAAGGGGTTATTTTAAACAACAGTGAGGGGGAAAAATCATCTGAAACACATGAAAAAAATACCTCACCAGTGTCCCTCTAATGGATGTACTTTAAAGAAAACCAAGGGGAATTTTAAACCTCACATACATTTTACGAACATTCAAATGAATATCTATGACTAATCTCAAGTGCATTTGAATAAAAAAAGAACAATTTTGATGTTCCAAGTTGAATTATTAAGTAAAAATATTCAGTTATCAGATAGTTAATTAAATGGAACTGACTGTATTCATTAAAATATTTGTTCCAAACAAATGTATTTAACATTCAGATATTATGCAGAATAGGTGACAATTGCATATCTCCATGGAGATCAATAATGGGATTCAGATCATTGTGTAAAGAGTCTGCAAGTTTAATGCAGAGAGAATGTCATTATTATTTCTCTCTTAATGATGGTCATTATGCGCAAACACTGATTGAATTCCATTTGTTACCTGCATTTGAGCTGAGAGGAATAATTACAATTTAAGTGTCTCCATTAAAATTCATAAAAGAATATGAATGCAAAAATTATACTTGAAACTGACAAAATATACTTTGAGGATATAAATTGTGTTTTCTGATAGGCCTCTTAAAAGTATTAAAAATAGCTTCATTTTAATAAGATGACATATAAAGATCATGTATTATTCTCACCTTTATGTAAATTCTAATACCGCAACACATGACTAATATTTAAAAGTAAAGAAATTAACTTTCAAAAAAGTAATATCAATGAAACAATGGACCAGTCATCACAAGATCTTTTTTTGGATTGGGCTACAGTCACCAGTACTTGAAGGTTAGGGTTAATTGTTGTACATTATGAGTTTCATACACTTTGTCAGTCCATATGTAGAATATACAATTCTACCACCTACACTTTTTAATCATTAATCCAGTCTTGTCTTCTTAAATATCTCATGTAAATTGTCCTGTCTGTGGTTTGACAGATGATGGGTAAAGTTGTTTTCCCCCTCTTATTTCAAACTTCAAAGCCACATCACTCTAGGAGTCTTTGGAACAATAATTTATATCTTTCCAGGAAGGAAGGAAAAATAATGGCAATGATCTGGCTATAAGACCACCCTTTCATGAAATCCAATAAAATTCCCCAATCCCCAGAAGATCTTCCTACCACCTACTGGTCAACATCACAGGAATCTTTTTACTCTACTAAGAGAAGGTAGTTCAAGATTCTCATCCTTGATATTTAATACTAGAGGATTCATAAGCAGAATTATAGCATTTAAATTGGCCATACGTTCAACAGCCAATAAGTGACTACTGTATGTATAATTATGGAAAAATATAAGTAAAGTCTGCATTTGTAGCAAAGACTCAATTAAGCATTTTAAGATTCATAGACCATTTCCAGTGAAACAAAATGTTATACAGTCAGGTTCCTATGACTGTTTATGTTCATTAAGTCATATACCATTTCAGTTACTAATTTAGAATTATGAAATCAGAAACTTTAATTTGGAAAGGATTTTAATGATTACTTGCTCTGCTCCTTTCATCTTAAAGATGAACAAACCGAGGCCTCCAGATGTAAAGTGGATAGCTTGAGGTAACAGAAGTAATTACAGCAGGTTCTAGAAAGCAGAATGCAGATTTTCTTGTCCTCATTCCAGTGTTCTTCTTTCTCGCTGTTTCAAACTCTTGAAACAGAATTCAAGGAAATTGTTGTCCTGGTTGTTGACTTATCTAGCTGTGAAATGGGTGTAATATAATATGTCAGATTCAGATAGGATTTGAGCATTTCATTCCATATTTGTAAATGTATTTGGAGACATAAAAAGCTATATGTGATTAAAAACAATAATAGAGAGTTAGTGTCATCCACAACAGAAATTACTTTCCTCCTAAATGAATTTAATTCTTAGAAATCTAAAAATAGATTTAAAAATATTTCTTGATGGCATAGTTTAGAACAAATACATAATTTCCCAAGGCTTTCCACATTTCTGTTCACACTGATCTATCATTTTAAGGTAAAATACAGAGATTAGAATTATACTAGATAGTGCCTACTCACTGGCAGCAGCACTTGGCAGTTTTACATGCAATTCTAGTCCTCTTGAATCAGGATGAAAGACGGGGGAATAGTGGGCTTGTGGAGGAGGGGTGATGAGATTCCAATCAAACATCTGTCCTTGCTCAGGTACCTACAACCATTTTAAAAAAAAAGGAATAAGGATTGGGCTTGGAGATGGGTGACTTCTTGCTGAAACAGCAGATACGATATGAATGCTTACACCACATCTGTCTGCATTTCTTCTGGTGAATAGAACCCTCAACCAAAATCCGATCTCTTTCCAAAAAAAAGGAAGTCATCAATTCCTCGGGATAGCTCTTTATAAGGCAAACAAATATATGGAGTGCTGTGAATTATTAGAATGCATTATAAATAAGCAATTATTATAGTACTGTCATTTTAAAAGGGGGGATGGGGAAGACCTTTCTCCTTTTTAAAGAAATGTAGACTACTTACCTTACAGAAGTAGAACAGCATTTAACAGGCTAATATGTGAAGCTGACCTAAGCTTTTGATTCTATCAGTACCCACTAATAGAAGTTCAGATCATCAGGTATTAAATCATGAGTATAAAAAAACATGGGAAAAATAGCCACCAATGAATTTCTTAACTAGTCATTCCTGAATGACCTCACATTCTCCTGCTTGAACTGCTATTCCTCAGGTATGCAAATCTCCTGGAGCCTGGATGTTTATAGGTACTCTGCTTTCTAAATCTACAGGGGGACACACACATGCACACCATTTTTCTAACATGTTCGAAATAATCAAATGCTATCTGCAGCCATGTCTTATTTCTCAGGACTCAGACATGGCTGGAAAAGTTCAAAGCAACAATGAATGTGTCCTGATAATTCTTTGAAAACTATTCCATGCATGCAACAAGAAGTGGACAGTGTTAGGAATGAAGAATCATACTTAATTGTTAAAAAAAAAAAGATGGGAAATGGCTAAATTAAAATCAAGTCAGATACTGTATTCTGTGGGGGAATAGCACATCTTTCTTTGGTAATAGTTTGAGAGAGCCTACACCAAACATGAGAAATATGCCTTATGTTGATTATCACCCAGTGAAGTAAGAAACCATAAATAATCGAAAGTAAAGGGCATGAACTTCCTCACAAAGTCAAAGCTACTCTTCATGCAAGGTGAACTGTTAAAGGGAAAAATATGTTTTCAGCTGCTGTTCATTTTATGTAAGCATTGATGTGCCTGTGTCAAAATGCAAGTTTCCTGCCCTCAGCAGTTCTTGGGGAATAGATAAAATGACATATATAGATGGGCAGTGTGATTTCCAAGTCATTTTTTTTTATCCCATAGTATCTTGTGAAGGTGGAAGCTAAATTAATGCAGTCAAGTTAGCTCACTACAGCCACAGCCTTTCTCTTCGATGTGACTCACCATTGTTCCAATAATAACATTATGCTGGGGGCATTAACCTGCAGATGCAAAA
>NW_027187419.1:90647368-90667368 GCF_028583685.1 Petaurus breviceps papuanus | reverse complement strand
CAGATATCTTTAAAACTAGAAGCTAAATGTGATTAACCCATGATAAATTAGCAAGGAAGGAAATGAGTAGAGAGTAGAAGAATGGACCCATTAATGCATGAATAGTAGATGAAATTTATGAAAGAGAAAGGGAGGAAGGGAGGTAGGAAGGAAGGAAGGAAGGAAGGAAAGAAGGAAGGAAGGAAGAAAGGAAGGAAGGAAGGAAGGAAGGAAGGAAGGAAGGAAGGAAGGAAGGAAGGAAGGAAGGAAGGGAGGAAGGGAGGGAGGAAGGAAGGGAAGGAGGGAAGGAGGGAGGGAGGGAAGGAGGGAGGGAGGGAGGAATGGAAGGAGGGAGAAAGGGAGGAAGAGAGGAATGGTTTTCTCTGACCAATTATTGTACACCAAAAAAATAATTCCAAGAGCTGAGAGCTGCAGACACAGAAGGCTACATCCCATGGCCCTTTCTAGGACAATCTCAGCTCCATTTTCCCACATCTTAAAAGAATATCATTCTTAATCCAAACATGACCTAAGCTATATAGCAAAGGCAGTAACTCTGTTTCTTGGGCTGCTTACAAGGCAACCTATGTCTCTGAATGTAGAAAATTTTATTTTTCTGCATACAAGATCCTACAGAATGGAAAAGACTGTCATATCTACTCACAAGTGGAGCAGGAGGCAGATTTTCAGTAAGAGTTTTCCCGTGAACATGCATATTTACTAAGAGGAAGATTTTAATGATGGACAGACAGTCAGACAGACAGACAGACACACACACACACACAGAGCCAGAGACAGAGAGAGACAGAGACAGAGAGACAGACAAAGAGATAAGTGTCAGAGATAGGAATGGAGATGGAGAAACTACTGGATCTGAAGTGAAGTTTATTATTTAGATTGATTAATGTGTATTAACATCATCTGTAGACATGAGGTCTTATAAAGGGAGTATAGAATCTGAGTTAGATGGAACATTAGCTATCCAAATTCCTTCATTTTACAAATATGGAAACTGAGGCCAGAAGCAAAAGGACTTACTTAAGGACACTTGGCTAGTAAGTAGCAGTCTTGGATTTGAATGACTGATACTTAACTGGGAAGTCACTGTTCCAGTTTGGGAAGGACCCCTTTCTGTTGGGGTGAAGGCAGGACTACAGAAGAACTAACCTTCAGCTGTTCTTCTTAGTTGCCCTACAAATAGCACCTTTCCTCTAAGCAACAGAAAGTCCCTGCCTAGGGGACAGGGAGGGGATCTGTGTTGAGTATCAGCAACTTACTGTACCTACAAGGACTTACAAAACAGGAGATTCTATAATAAATTAGAAGCCCAAATTCTAAGTAAGAGAATCCTAATATAGTAAAGGTGGAAGACACCCTTAGAAATCATCATTTTCTGATAAATATTGGAGAAGATGTGGGAAAGTTGGAACACTAATTCATCGTTGGTGGAACTGTGAGCTGATCCAACCATTCTGGAGAGCAATTTGGAACTATGCCCATAAGGTTATAAAAATGTGCCACTCAGGGGCAGCTAGGTGGTGCAGTGAATAGAACACCAGTCCTGGAGTCAGGAGGACCTGAGTTCAAATTCAGCTTCAGACACTTAGCACTTACTAGCCATGTGACCTTGGGTATGTCACTTAACTTCAATTGCCCTGCCTTCCCCCTCCAAAAAGCAAAAAAAAAAGTGCCTATCCTTTGACCCAGCAATACCACTTCTAAGGCTGTATCCCAAAGAGATCATAAAATGTGAAAAGAATCCACATGTACAAAAATATTTAGAGCAGCTCTCTTTGTGGTGACCAAGAATTGGAAATTAAGGGGGATGCCTATCAACTGGGGAATGACTGAACAATTTGTTTGTTGATGTAATGTATGTATGTATATATGTATAGAATGGAATGCTATTGTGCTATCAGAAATGATGAACAGACAGACTTCAGAAATACCTGAAAAGATTTATATGAACGGATGCTGAATAAACTTAGCAGAACCAGGAGAATATTGTTCACAGTAACAGCCAGTCTGTGATGACTGATTTTAATGGACTTAGCACTGCAAGGACTTAAAATAATTCCAAAGTACTCATGCTGGAAAATGCCATCCAAATCCAGAGAAAGAACAATGGAGGCTGAATGCAGAGCAAAGCAGACTATTTTCTTTTTTTGTTTGTTGTTTTGTTTTTTCTTCCTCATGGTTTCTCCCATCCATTAAAACTCTTCTATACAACACAACTAATGTGAAAATATGTTTAATAGAATGTATATGTAGTGCCTATATCAGATTGCAGCCTGTCTTGGGGAGGGAAAGGGTAAGGAGGGGGAAAAATTTTAAATTTATGGAATTAAATCTGAAAACTGAAAATAAATAAATTAACTAAAAACAAACGAACAACAAAAAAAGAAATAATCTTTTTCAGTCTCCCTTTTTACAAATGAGGAAACTGAGCCATAAGCAATGTTACTTAGCTGGTGAAGGCAAAGCTAAGAATAGAGTCCTAGAGGTATGAAAAGGGAATAAACTCTCAGTCTTTATAAAGGACAATAAAATCCTAGCAGTCCCTATATAATCCAAATTCTTTATTATCCAAGGTCATGCCCTCTTGAAATTGGGATAGAGATTGCCATAACTTTTTTGAGTATGATAAGTAAATTTATAAAGTTTTCATAGAAGCAGAATTTCAGAGTTTGAAGGGACCTCAGAGGCTATCCCTTCAAACCATACCTCAAAAAGAATCTCCATTCCAAACATTCAGTGAGAGGGAGTCCGTTACTTCCAGGGACAAATCTACTCAACAAGCATTTATTGAGCACCTCCTCTTTGCCAGGAACTGTGCTAACTGCTAGTGATAGTCCCTGCTTTCAAGTTCACAAGAGACCAATGTCAGTTAGTCTGTCAATAAATCAACAAGAATGTAGGTGCCAGCCACTGGAATACAAAAAAAGCAAAAGAAGATCCTCATCTCAAGGAATTCACAGTCTGTTAAAAATAAAAATTGGACATAATCTCAGGGGGAAGGCACTCACATTGATGGGAATTGGGAAAGAGGCAGCCCATTCAACTCTCGGATGGCTCTAATTAAGACAATTTTCATTACAAGTCTAAATCTATCTCTTTTTAACTTCCATTCATTGCTCCTAGTATTGCCTTTGGGTACCAAGCAGAAGAAGTAATCCTTCTTCCACATGACAGCCTTTCAAGTACATGAAAGTAGTTATCATGTTCCCCACGAGTCTTCTTTTCTTTAAGCTGAGCATCTCCAATGTTGACTGAACCAGTCCTCGTCTGTTGTGAACTTGAGATCCCTAACTACTCTGCTTGTCCTTTTAGACAAATTCCAGCTTAACCTGCCCTTACTCAAATGTGGTTTGCAGAGCTAAACACAATATTCCAGATATAGAATGAGCTGGGCAGAGTAACAGGGGGATATCATGTCCTTATGTTCTAAGTAAGGTCTGTCTTTCAGTGCCAACAAAGATCACGTCAGCTTTTCTGTCTGCCATGTGTTGCTGTTGAATCAGATTAAGGGTATAGTCCACTAAAACCATCAGATCCTTTTCAAACAAATTGCTTTCTAACCATACCTCCCCAGTTTTGTATTTGGAAAGTTGATTTCATTTGTTTAATTTAGCATTTTATTTTTCACTAATTACATGGAAAAACAATTTTTAACATTTTTTTATTTTCAAATTTTGAGTTCCCAATTCTCTCCCTCCATCTCTTGCAAAGTTGATTTCTTAAAATCAAGTGGAAGACATTTTTTAACCTTACCTGTGATTTCATATACTTCTTATAAGAAACTTCCTTTACCAGTACAGATGGATAATTTCCTGCAACTTAGTTGCATAAGGCACAGAAAGTGAAATGACTGTCCAAGGTCACATCTAATTGTCAGAGGCAGCATTTGAACCCAGGTCCTCTTACTCCAGAGTCAGTGTTCTTACCACTCTGTCACCCTACCTCCAAAAAAGGGGTAGAAAGTCTACCACATTACTAATGATGACATGCACAGGAGGTGCCACTGAAAAGATCATACATGAAATGTATGATCTGAACTGAGATTGGCTGCTGATTTATTAAGAGTGATAAATAACAGCTGTGTACAGTCCAAGGTCTATTGAGGTATCCACAGAATGTGGAGGCCTCAGGTAAATCCCCTAGTATGTTAGGTAAATCCTAGATGTAAGATTTGTGAAAAGTCATGATGAAGAATCACATAGGATTAGAAGGCATAGTTGGGTGGTGATCTGTACCATTACTGGGAGGACCCACATCAATAAAGCCAGGCATTTAGAGTTTGATCAATATTCCATATGGGAATATAGATGGGAGATGATGATGATGGAATTGTAGAATTAAGAATCATTCATTGACAGAGGAGATGGCATCTAAAAAATTAGAAAACAAGTTTAGTATAATGGCACAAAAAGCTCTTTTATGGGCTCTTATTTTTAAAAGGTTATTTTCAAATGATAAAAGTGAGGGGAGACGCTTTTCCGTCTTCCTCGGCTCCTTGGCAGTTGTATCTCTACTGATGCACGACTGCTCAGGCCACAAGCTGCTCCTCGTCCTGCCAACGCCACCACCATGCCCCGAAAAATCGAGGAAATAAAAGACTTCTTGCTCACAGCCAGGAGAAAAGATGCCAAATCTGTCAAGATCAAGAAAAACAAGGACCATGTGAAGTTTAAGGTTCGCTGCAGCAGGTACCTGTACACATTGGTTATCATGGACAAAGAGAAGGCAGAGAAACTTAGAGAAACAGTCCCTGCCTCCTGGTTTGGCTGTGGAGCTGAAGTGAAGGAATCATTCATTGTTACACCTATATTAAAATGTAGAAGAAAAAAAAAGTGAGGGGAGACTACTAAAGGCAAATATAGAAGTTGTGTGATCCTTTAAGAATTGAATCAGGAAGACTAAATCCCAATGTAAATTTAGGTTCATGATGCATTCTAGGAATTTCAAGAAAGGCTTTTTAGGTTACTATGTGTAAAAAGGAAGGGATAGTCCTTTCATGAATGGAAGCAAAGCACACTGTTTGAGAAGGGATGGGATGGAATGATCTGAACAGACACTCAAATACTGAAACTGAGCTGTGATTTTATTGATTAGGATATTCCTACAGTCATGATGTTCACAACACATCCATGACTGCCCATCCATGGTACTGGTGCACATCCTCCCATAATTTCACCACAGGGGTTTCACCAAGGGTGTTAGGAGTCTCAGATAAGATAATGAATATAAAGCACTTTGCTAAACCTCAAGTATTATATAAATGCTAATCATCCTCACCATCATCATTATCATCCTTACTATTACCCTATATCTAGGGCTTTAATTTGGTAATGACTTCCTTCCCTGAGCCTTCTATTACACTTCTCAATAAGTTAAGAAACATTTATTAAGCACCTACTATGTGCCAAACACTGTGCTAAATGCTAGGGATATTAAAAAATACAAAAAGACAACCTCTGCCCTCAAAAAGTTTACTATTTAATGGGAAACGTTTCAAATTTAATGGGAGTGCCTGTTGAACTCAAGAAATAAACAAGTAGTTAGAGAGGGAAGAGCATCCTCTGCATATATTTTTAAAACTAATCTGCATTAAAACTTTCTTAAGTCTAGACAAGGGCAGCTAGGTAGTGCAATGGATAGAGTACTTGACCTGAGCTCAGGAAAGCTAATCTTCCTGAGTTCAAATCTGGTCTCAGACTCACTAGCTGTAATGGCAAACCACTCCAGTATCTTTACTAAAGAAAAGCCCTAATGGGGTCACAAAGACTATGACACAACTGAACAACAACAAAAGTCTAGACAATCAAACCCTGATTTATGATTAAAAATTTTGGATGTGTAAGTGCCCACTCTGAAAGTGTAGCTATTTGGCTGTCTAAGACAGTTAGATCTGGCTCCAACACACCTTTGAGTTCTACTCAATGTGTAAGGATGATCTTGCTTTCTCCCAGCATCAAAGAGAAGAAAGAAATACAAGCAGAGCACTCAGTGTTTCCACCTGATATCCATAGCCTCTTGTGTTTGTGTGTATATGTGGTATGTATAGACACATATATGCACACATACATCTATATATACACATACATTTATGCCTATTTACATATATACTTATCTATATACTGATATTTCTATATCCATCTATATGTATATTTGTGCACACACAGAAAGATAGGTAGATGTTAGATAGGTAGATAGATAGATAGATAGATAGATAGATAGATAGATAGATAGGTAGGTAGATAGATAGATAGATAGATAGATAGATAGATAGATAGATAGATAGATGTTAGATAGATAGATAGATAGATAGGTAGATAGATAGATAGATAGGTAGATAGATAGATAGATAGATAGATAGATAGATAGATGATAGATAGATAGATAGATAGATGATAGATAGATAGATAGATAGATAGATAGATAGATAGATAGATAGATAGATGGATAGATGATAGATAGATAGATGATTGATAGATAGATAGATAGGTAGGTAGATAGATAGATAGATAGATAGAAAGATAGATAGATCGATAGATAGATAGATAGATATATAGGTAGATAGATAGATAGATAGATAGATAGATAGATAGATAGATAGAGATTAGATATAGATAGATAGATAGATAGAGATAGATAGATAGATAGAGATAGATTAGATATAGATAGATAGATAGATAGATAGATAGATAGATAGATAGATAGATAGATGATAGATAGATAGATAGATAGATAGATAGATAGATAGATAGATAGATAGATAGATAGATAGATGCCTGGTCATAGCCCCATTTCTCATACCATCTGTGCTTCTCTTTAATTTCCAGTTTGGGAAGCATTGTAAAATCAACTCTGTCATTGGTTTTGGAAAGAATGCATTAGTCCTCTTCCTTGTGACTCTATTCACCATCTCTACAACTGTCCAAAACAAAGCCCTCACCAGATATCGCTCCCCTCTATGCATTGTTTCTCCTTAGTAGAATGTATATTCCCTAAAAGCAGGGACTGTCTTTGCTTCTGTATTTGTATTCTTGGTGTTTAGTATGGAGCTTGGCACGAAGTAGGTAGGCACTTAATAATTTTTTTGAACAATTCATTTGTCAATCAATAAGGATTTATTAAACTTTCTATATGCCAAGCGAGGTGCTAAGCAGTAGGGATACAAAGAAAGGTAAAGGGCAGTGTCTACTCTCAAGGAACTCAGAATTGAATGAGGGAGACTACGTGTGAATGTCTAAGTGCAAACAAGCTCTGTCCAGGACATAAAGGAAATAATGATGAGAGGGAAAAATTGAGAATTAAGAGGGATTAGGAAAGGCTTTCTGGCTAGTGAGATTTAAGTTGGGACTTAAAGGAAGTCGGGAAAGCCAGGATATAGAAATAGAAAGGAAGAACATTCTAGACATGGGGCGGGGTGGCAGGCTGGAACAATTCCCAGAAAGTAGAGATGGAATGTCTTGTTTAAGGAACAGTACGAAGGATCAAGCCACTGGATCACAGAGTGCCTGGAAGAGAGTAAGGTATAAGAAGACTGGAAAGTTAGGGCAGGAGGCTAGGTTATTAAGTGCTTTGAACATCAAAGAGAAGGTTTTATTTTTGGTCCTGGAAGTGATGAGGAGCAATCAGAATTGGTTGAATGGGGTGGGGTGGGGAGTAATATGTTCCCACCTCTTTAGGAAAGTCGCTTTGGCAAATGGACTGGAGTGAGGAGAGACTTGTGGTAGGAGATTAGATTACCACCAGAGTGGTGGTAATATGTTAATATTAATACTAAGTAGAAAAGGGGGATGTTATATTTGAGAGATGTTACAAAGGTATACAGATTGTCAACAGATTAGATGCGAGGGTGAGAGATAGTGAGGAGTCAAAGACGACACCTACATTGTGAGCCTAAGGGATGGTAAGATAGTGGTGCCCTCTATGGTAATAGGGAAACGTGAAAAGGGAGAAGGTTTGAGGGAAAGATAATGAGTTCAGTTTTGGACATATTAAATTTAAGTTGTCTATAGGACATCCAGTAATAGATGTCTAATAGGCAATTAGAGATGTGAGGTCAGGGAGACTAGAGGTTAGCAGAGAGGTTAGAACTGGATAAATAGAATTGAAATTCATCAGCATAGAGATGATAATTGAATCCACGGGAACTGAAGAGATCACAAAGTGAAATAGTATAGAAGGAGATAAGAAGGACCAGGACAAAAACCCTGAGCAGTTAGGACCTGGTTGAAAATCCAAAAAAAGAAGACTGAAAAGGAGTGGTCAGATAGGTAGGAAGAGAACCAGTAGGGAGTCCTGAAGAATTAGAGAGAAATGTCAAGGAGAAGGGAGTAATAGACAAAGTCAAAGGCTGCAGAGAAGTCAAGATGAGGACTGAGAAAATCCTTAATGATGACTGAGAACAGGTCCTTGGATTTGGCAATAAAGAAATCACTGATAATTTTGGAGAAAATAATTTTGATTGAATAATGAGTTCAGAAGCCAAACAGTGAAGAATTATGAAGAGAGTGAGAGGAGGGAGAGCGGAGGCAACTATTGTAGATGGCCTTCTTTAAGGAGTTTAGACACAAAAGGCAGACTATATATATGGGATAATGACTGGAAAGATTAAATGAGGATATTTTCAGGATGGGAGAAACATTAACATTTTATAGGCAAAAGGAAAGCAGCCAGTAGACAGGGAGGGATGGAAGAAAAGTGAGAGAATGGAAACCATTAAAGGGGGGTAATCTGCTGGAGATGAGATTAATTGTGCATATAGAGGGGTTGTCCTTAGAGAGTGAAAGTTCTATGTCATCTTGAGAAATAGTGGTGGAGAATATAACAGCAGAAGGTATTTAGATCATTGATATACAAACGAAGAAACAAGAAGAGGGATGGGAAGAAGGGAAGTCATAGGAGGTTTGAGGAGGGATGAAAAGATTTGGAAGACCCACTGTCATTAGTGGGATAAAAAGTTAATTAGTGAGATATGAAAAGATTGCCTTGTACCAGTGAAGTCCCAATTGATATTATTAATTTGTAGTTGGCCTAGTCATAAGGGCTGAGTGATTTATTCCACTTTCAGCAGCAGAATGTATGTAGGAACAGAGACAGTAGATGAAGGGAATGATACAAGACTAAGGCTTGACAGGAAACAAGGAGCAAGATGATAAGGCAGCAAGGGTCTTAAGAGGAGAGGAAAGTACATAGCTGAACTGGTTCACAAGGGTGTCAAGGTGTAGAAAGGAGAATATGACTCATACAAGGGTAATGGCCAGAGAGAGAACTGAGGGGTCAAGGCTATTGGAAGTTACAGTGGGGACAAAAAAAGAGGGTTTGGTGAGGGAAGTCAGAGGGAGGGATAAAAAGCCAATAGATTGTGATCAGATAAGGGAATTCCAGAGATCATGACTATGGAGGTAATGCATTTGTGGATAATGATAAGATCGAGGGTATGACCCTCTTCATTTCTCTGACTGAAGTATCTGAGGGGAGGTGAGTATGTTGAGGAACTGGGAGTTTAGAGTGTTTGAGGGACTATATGTATATGTATATATGTGCTTGTGTGTATACACACACATATGGCAAGAGTTGGGGAGGAGATAAATATTGTGAAGCAAGTACTGAACTCATTGTCATAAATTTCCTAGACTATAACTTTTACTCCTGTTCTTCTTCAAAGTTCCTCAATGATTATATGTTGCAACCTGTTGACACACACTATGCATTTCTCCACCCTTAATGTGATAATTATTTTCAGTTATTTGGAAACTAATGTTTCATGTCTCATAGCTACACAACAACATTAGTAGAATATTGATATTACAGAGTTGCCTTTGTTTCTGGGAAAAGCTTGGAGTCATAAAAAGAGGTTTGCATTTCCTGAAGGCAATCTGTTCCACTCTCCTCCTGTTTTACTCTGGATCCACTTTATTGTCCATTAGAATTGTCTCTTCCAGACATAGAAACTGATGAATAGGAACTACAAGTTGTCCAGGAAACTGTATGTCATAATATGAACAATAGATATTCTCTTTCCTCTTTGTCTTTTCTGTGTGACTGTTCAGGTCAAACTCTTTTGAATGGTTGCAGAGGTTTAAAGAAATTATAAATATAAAATTGAGTAACTGTCTGGTAGAAATTAGGTATAAACTAACATCTCACTCCAAATGTCAAAATAAGTTCCAAAGGGATACATTACAACATAAAAAGTGACATCATAAATAAATTAAGGGAGCAAGGAAGACATTAACTTTCAACTCTATGGATACGGGAAGAGTTCATAACCAAACAGGGGATAATTGTAGTTACAGCTGATAAAACAGACAATATTTGATTATATGAAGTTTTTTTTGTTTGTTTTTACAGGCAAGAGAATGCTGTTAAAATTAGAAAGGAAATAAGTAACTGAGGAAGAAAATCTTCATAGAAATTTATCTGATAAAAAGTATATGTTCCAGAAAAGTAAGGATTGAAATTTATAAAAACAAGAGACATTCCCTAGTAGCTAAAGGGACACAGGATATGAAATGTCAATTTTCAAATAAAGGAACCTAAGCTATCAGCATCCATATTTTTAAAGAAAAAATGTTCTGTTAGTAATAATTAGAGACATGAAAATTTGTTCAGTCAAGTCTCATTCTTCATGACCCCATTTGGGGTTTTCTTGGCTAATATATTAGAGTGGTTTACCATTTCCTTTTCCACTGATTTTACAGGTGGGGAACAGAGGTAAACAGGATTAAGTGATTTGCCAAGAGTCACACAGCTATTAAGGGTCTGAAGCCATATTTGAACTCAGAAAGAAGAGTTTTCCTGACTTCAGGCTTAGCACTCTATCCATCCATTGTACCACTAGTTGTCCAAATGAAAATTAAAACAGCTCTATTTATCTCACATGTATCAGATTATTAAAGTTGACCAAAAAAGGGGGAAGGGGGGACAATTTTTGGAGTGGCTGCAGTAAAATTGTCACACTAATACAGTGTTGGAGCTGCGATTTAATCTAGCTGTTTTGGAAAGCAATTTGGAAATATATCCCGAAAAGTCACTAAATTCTATATATATTCTTTTCTATGGTTATGACACCACTATTAGATTTGTACTCCAAAGAGATCAACAAAAGAAGGAAAACTTTTATTTGTACAAGTTCTTTTTGTAAAAATAAAAATCTTGAAAGAAAGAGGGTGCCTATTTATTAAGGAATGGATGAATGAATTATGGAATATAAATGTAATGGAATTTTGTTATGATGTAAGAAATGATAAATGGATAGACGAATGGTTTCAGAGAATACTTAACTAACTTGTAGAGTGCATGAGCAGAACCAGGAGAGAAAAAAAAGTGGTACAATGAAAATATAAAGAAAAAAATCTTTGAAAGATTTGAGGAATATGATCAATGCAAGGATGAATCATGATTTATCAGGACTGAAGATGAAACAAGATTAACCTACCTCCAGACTAAGAGGATTCTCCCCTTTTCATCATTCTTTTGTGCCTTACCTTCTCTCCTGAGATTATAAGCTCCTCAAGAGCAGGGATTGTCTTTCTTTTTATATTTGTATTTCCAGTGCTTAGTATAGTGCCTAATACAAGATAGACACTTAATACATGGTTATTGAATGACTAACTAATGGACCAGAGATGAAGAATGAAAAGCAGAGTTTTGGACAAGGTTTTGTTCAAGAATTTGTTTTCCTCAACTATGTGTATTTGTTATGCTTTCATTTTCTCTTTTTTTATTTGGGGGAGGAGGTGATATAGGAGAGAGAAAAAGTAAGTGCTTATTCTTTTCATTTTTCATTTCATTTACTTTTTTATTAATTCATTTTTCATTTAACCTTTTAAAGTGAAATTGAGGATATCATTAATGAATCTGGCAATCATCTTCGAGAAATCATAGAGAACAGTAACAAATGGAAGAAAGCATATTGATGTATTTTTCTACTATAGACTCAGCAAAATACTAAAAATTTATTGTTTAAAGGGATGCTTTGTGAGCAATCAGAATTAGAAACAATGACCATTATGAAAACACCATACATTGGATTTTTAGACCAACTGATCATGGCAATGCTGTAGTCAGAGTATGTCTAGGTTTCAAAAAGGAATTCAACAACATCTTTCACAATATTCCTGTGGCCAAAATAGAGACATATGGACTATATGTTAGTACAGTTAAGTTGATAAAATAAAATAGCTGAACAACCATTCCCACCGAGTGATAATGAATGAATAAGTATCAACTTTGAGAAAGATCTGTAATGAAGTATTGTATCTCTCCATTCAATAAAGAATGAATCTCCAATTCAAATCAATGATTTGGATGAAGGCATAGTTTTCATGCTTATTATATGCTTATTAAGCTTGCTGATGAAGACAAAGATGTCAAACCCCTGCCACCAAATATTCTGACTCCAAATTCAATTTTCTTTCTACTTCATCAACAGGAAGCACAGAAATCTACCTAGGGCTAGAAACCATTTTATAGAAACTATCTGATGATGGTGATCATGACAGTCTTTCTCTCTCTTAAGGATTGGAAAGAACAGGATACATTTCAATCAAATAATAAAACATTTATTGATTACCTACTATGTGCCAAGTCCTGTGCTAAGTGTTTGGAGATACAAAGAGGCAAAAAAACAAAACAAAACAGTTCCTGCCCTCAAGAAGCTTACAAATGAATAGGGGAAGCACCATTCAAACAAATATATAAAAAGCAAGCTATATATAGGATAAATAAGAAATGATTAGCAGAGCTGTCAAGGACTGAGGAGACATGGCTGTGATGCCAGTATTTTGTCTGTCTGTTTTGATGTTGTTTTGCCAGATTTGTCTACTGGTGAAGGGCAGTGCAGTTGTTGCAGAGGTCCTGAAACTTTATTGTTCGTTCAGAAGCCCTGAAGAAGGATTTTCTTGTTGTATGTTTACAGACATCCTGGAAGAGAGTCTTGATGATATTTTCAGGGGTCCTGAGACTGTTCTGTAGGCAGAGAGTGAATTGATGAGGACACTGGCAATATATATTATGGTTTTGTTAAGCTTTGTCTCCCCAGGAACAGAGATTGCTGAGAACTTACCTGGAGTCAAGATGAAGGAAAGACCTCTCTTTGGGTATTAAATATTGTGATAATATCTTAACCTTGCTGTAGCTCAGGGGCAGATGGCCTTTGTGCTCTCCACTGCCCCTTTTCAGAAGGTGTTTGGCATTAACTGATTATAATTGTAATTCAGTTGTGATCCAGGAGTGGGAAACTTGACTTTTTTTGTGCTCTGTGACTGACCAAACTTGTTTATGTTTGGAAACTAATCTTAACCTCCATTTGAGAAGAGGGACTTTGTGATTGACTAAATGAATGTACTTTCCAGGGGTGGAGTAGTACTTGCAAATTATTGAATTACACTTGGTGAATGCTGTATTTTGATTTTCTCTGTTCTATGAATGTTTTGCCTTAATTTGCCACTTCATAAAATGGAGAGTAAATATGTAGATATTCTGAACATTGGAAGTTGCCTTTGCTTGGCATTACAGAGAGGTTAGGGAAGGCTTCCTGTTGAAGGTGGGTTTTAGTTAGAACTTAAAAGAAACCAAGTAGAATTATGGAAGGTAGAGCCAAGATGGGAAAGAAAAGGCAGGGATTCTCCTGAGCTTTCCCCAACCCTTTATGAATACCTTTAAATAACATAATAAAACAATTCTTGGAGTGGCAGAACCCACAAAAAGATGGGCTGAAATAATTTTCTAGGCAAAAAAACTTAAAAGGTCAGCAGGAAAGATTTGTTGCATCTGGGAGAGAGTGGAGCACAGTCCAGTGCAGACTGCCAGCACAGACCAGACCTCAACAACCCAGGAGCAAGACTTGGGAGTAAATCTTAGCAGTAACAACTGTTTCTAGAGTTCTCAATCCACAGATGGTGAAGGGATCAAGATTACAGGGGTCTTTTGCTGGAACTGGGAGCAAGAGTATCTTTGCCCATGCTCAGATTTGGGTTGCAATCCTGCTTAGTACTCCCAGGGGAGGATGAGCATTAACACACCAGAGCTTGAGGTCCCAGTAGAACAAGGGCGATTGTCACAGTTTCAGGGCAGAAAAGAGTGCTTGTGGTTACTCACAGACCAGGAGAGTAGTAAACACACCCCTCCTTAGATCATACCACCTTGGAAAAACTGAAAATTTACAGGTGCCTAGAAGTATTTCTTAAAACAGCTACACAAAATCCCTGAACCTTGGGGACAGTGCACCCTCCACCCTAGAAGCAGAGTCCCACTTTATTAAAGAGTTAAAAGTCAAGAAAAAGGCTGAGGAAATGAGAAAAAAAAAACAGAAAAAAATTCTGACCATACAAAGTTACTATGGTGACATGGAAGATCAAAACACACACTCAGAAGATGATATAAAGTCAAAGCTCCTATATGCAAAGCCTCCAAGAAAAATGTTCATTGGTCTCAGACCATGGAAGAGATCAAAAAGGATTTTTAAAATCAAGTAAGAGAGGTAAAGGAGAAAAAAAATATGAAGAGAAATGAGAGTGATGCAATAATATCATGAAAAAGAGTTAACAGCTTACTAAAGGAGGCACAAAAAAAATTACTGAAGAAAATAACACCTTACAAAACAGAACTGGCCAAATGGGAAATGAGACATAAAAATTCCCTGAAGAAAAGAAAAATCTATTTAAAAAATAGAATTGACCAAATGGAAAAGGAGTTACAAAAGCTCAGTGAAGAAAATTAGAATTAAATTAAATTAAATTATAGAATTAAATTAAATATTTAGAAAATTAGAATTAAATTAAATTAAAAATTAGAATTGATACTTAACACCAATTACCTCCAAAAAAAGGCAAAAAAAAAAAGATAGAGAAAATTTAGAATTGAGCAAATGGAAGCTAATGACTTTCTGGTAAATAAAGAAACAATAAAATAAAACCAAGAGAATGAAAAAATAGAAGACTGTGGAATATCTCATTGGAAAAACAACAGACCTGAAAAGTAGATTCAGGAGAGATAATTTTAAAATTATTGGCCTCCTTGAAAGCCATGATCAAAAAAAGAACCTAGACATCATCTTTCAAGAAATTATCAAGGGGCGGCCACGTAGCGCAGCGAATAAGAGCACCGGCTCCACTGTCGGGATGACCTGGAGATCGAATCTGGGCTCAGACATTTAGCACCCACCCAGAAACACCTGGTCCTGTAACCTTGAGGAAGTTACTTAACCCCAATTGCTTAGGGGCGGCCAGGTGGCTCAGCCAGTAAGAGCACTGGATCCAGTGTCGGGATGACCTGTAGATTGAATCCCGGGCTCAGATACTCAGCACCACACCCAGAAATAACTGGCCTTGTAACCTTGAGCAAGTTACTTAACCCTGATTGCTTAAAGAAAAAAAGAAATTATCAAGGAAATCTGTCCTGATCTTCAAGAACCACAGTGGTAAAATAGAAATTGAAAAAATCTACCAATCACCTCCTGAAAGAGATCTCAAAATAAAAACTCCCAGGAATTTTATAGCCAAATTCCAGAGTTCCCAGATCAAGGAGAAAATATTACAAGCAGTCAGAAATAAAAAAATCCAAGTATTGTGGATCCACAATCAGGATAACAAGATTTATCAGCTTCTACATTAAAGGATCAGAGGGTTTAGAATATGATATTCTGGGATGTGAAGGAGAGAGGATTATAATGAAGAATTACCTACCCAGCAAAACTGAGTACAGTAATGGATATTCAATGAAATAGAGGACTTTCAAGCATTCTTGATGAAAAGACCAGAGCTGAATAGAAACTTTGACTTTCAGATACAAGACTCAAGAGAAGTATAAAAAAGTAAACAGGGAAGGACAAACACAAGGGGCTTAGTAAGGTTAAGCCGTTTACATCCTTACATGGGAAGATGTTACTTGTAACTCATAAGAACTTTCTCATTATTAGGGCAGTTAGAAGGAGTATATATAGACATAGGGAACAGGCGTGAGTTGAATATGAAGGGATGATATCTAAACAAATGGCTGAGAGAGGAATGTACTGGGAGAAATAAAAAAGGAAAAGTAGAATCATGTAAATTATCTCACATAAAAACTCAATAAAAAGCTTTTACAGTGGAGGGGAAGATGGAAGAAGTGAAGGAAGAGAGTGAGCAGACCTTTCTCTTATCAGAATTGGTTCAAAGAGGAAATAACATACACATTCAGTTGAGTATAGAAATCTATCCCACCATGTAGGAAAGCCAAAGTGGAAGGGAATAAGAGAAGAGAGGCTGATAAAAAGGAGGGTAGATTGGAGGAGGAAGTAGTCAAAAGTAAACACTTTTGAAGACAGAGTGAAAGGAGAGAGAAAACAGAATAAATGGGGGTGGGGAAATAGGATAGAGGAAACTATAGTTAGCAATCATGACCATGAAAAAAAATTCTATTGCAATAATCCAAGCATGAGATGATGAGGGTCTACTCTAGAATGGTGGAAGCATCAGAGGAAAGAAGGGGGCCTATAGGAAAGATGTCTTAAAGGTGAAATCAACAGTCCTTGGGAACAGTTTGGATATGGGGATGGGAGTGGGAAGCAGAGTGGTGTGAAAGATGATGAGGAATTCAGGATTACTCCTAGGTTGCAAGGCTGAGAATGGGAGGATGGTGCTAATTTAATCAGTAAACCTATCTATAGGGTATCTAGGTGGCTCAATAGACAAAGTGCCAGGCCTGGCAGTCTGCTTCTTCTAAGTTCAAATCTATCCTCAGATACTATCTATATGACCCTGAGCAAGTCACTTAACCCTGTTTGCCTCAGTTCCTCATCTGTATGAGTTGGAGAAGGAAATGGCAAACCATTTCAGTATCTTTGCCAAGAAAACTCCAAATGGGGTCATGAAAACTACCTAACAACAAAAAGTCTATATGTCCTTCTTAGGAAAGTGTTTTGCTGTTGTTCCTTTAGTGCAAGTACTATTCCATATACTTTAGACAAATATTAAATATTATTATTTGTTGTTGTTTAGTCATATTCAACTCTTCGTTACCTCTTAGACCAATGGCCCATAAGGTTTTCTTAGAAAGGATACAGGAGTGGTTTGTCATTTCCTTCTCTTTTTATTCAGGCAGTGGTTAAATAACTGCTCTGGGCTACACAACTAGTAGGTGTCTGAGGACAGATTTGAACTCTGGTCTTTCTGACTCCAGCCCAAGTGCTTTTATCTGCCACACCACCACTTATACTCACCTTACAAATATTATCAACTTTTCTGAATCTTAGAACAAGTCTGGAGTTGTTTGGAGAACACTCCTCTATTTAAATCCTAACCTGATGCCTAACTCAAACTAATCCAAATAATCTATGACATGATACTGGTTAACACTGCCACCCACTCTTTCCATAAAAGAAATACCTCCTTTCATAGCAAACTTGCATGGGAACGCTCTCAAAATGGTGCATGCAGTCACTTGCCTCCTTTTGACATTAATTGGGGTCACACAGTCAGTTCTCTATGTCCTGCCTTGAGAATTTACCCAACTGTAAAATTACATTCCACATAGTTTCATGAAAGAAGATGACGCATGTCACTCTCAAAGTCATCACATGTTCCCTATAAATTGCATTGCTAAACAGGTTTTCCAATGGATGTCCTGTTTCTTTTCTTGGTTTTAACGTTGATTATTTTCCTGAGAACAGCAAGGATGCATATGGTAAGGTAGCCATGGTCTTCTTACTGAGTCTGAGCCTGTCCTGTGCTACCCAATCAAATGCTGAATGACTTATGCCTAAATATTTAATGTTGTGAGAGAATGGACATATTATTTTATTTTGAGTAAAGTTAATCAATAGTATTTTGATTTCTTTTAATTGAACAGTTTACTTGTTCTGGCTACATTAAATGCTCTATAAGATGACACAAATACATCTTCTTGCTTCTGTGTGTCTTGGCATTTCACCTACCTATTAGGTGTCAATCAATGGTGCAATTTTAATTTAGTCAATTTTAACTTGATATGATATGTAGCAAATAAGATGGAAGTAATAATATGTATGTGTACTGTATAAGTAGTTGTGAGTTACTATTGTACTAGAAAGTAGCCCAGTAAAAATCACAATCTCTTCACTTTCTCTCCTCTCCTTTTCCCTTCCTTATTTCCTTCTGTTTTCCCCTCCTTTCCTCGCCTTCATTTTCAATATTTCCTTTCCTTTACTTACTTACCTTTTCCTTTCCTTTCTTGTTTTCTTTCCTTTGTTATATTTTCTTTTCTCTCCTTTTCACTTTCTTTTCATATTTATTTTTAAAACACTTGGATGTCTGGGGGGGTCAGAGTGTACTAACATTTGCTTATTTTTCATTTCTAAACACTAACCATACTATAAAGAGGATGACATTTATATTTTGGTACAAGAAAGCATTCCTTGGAAATTTTGGGAAAATTCTCACATGGAAAACCTGCATATCAGGTTGTGAAGGACCTGGGGTTTTTTTTCTTATTGGTTTTTACACTGTGGTATTCACAGGTTTGGACCAGATAGACCACAAATAGGTAAGCTATATGTCACTTTGTCCTTGAGTAATGATCATGAAGCTTTTATACATACATAGTACTCTCCAGTTGTTAAAGTAGCCAAAGTGATTCAGAGAACTTCAACCTCCTATTTAGTAACTCATAGTACTAAAAGTTATACTTAAATATCCTTTAGGACAGACTGTTTGTTATTGATAAGCTTAAGAAATAAATATTCTACTGCATTTTTACAAGTCTATATGTATATCAAAGATTTCTGCTCTCTGAAAAAAAGATTTCCTAAATTTCTTTTGGCTACATAGAGAGGAATTAAGTATATGTGTGAAAGTGTTTTTCAAGGAAGTCATAGATTTTCATCATTCTGACTCTTGCAACATATCAGTTTGAAAATGAATTATGTTATGAATCCTAGAAACTTCTAAGATTTGCCTGGATTCAAGTTTCTTAGGTGTAATGTAGATTTCATTTGGCCATTACCTTGTTTTCTCCATAAACTAAAACATATCAGTGATCTCAGTGATAGAAGCTTAAAGTGATAGATCAGGACAGACTGGGAAAGTGCCATGAAATACTAGGTGGTAATCCCTGGTTGATGCCATGTCATCATTTGCTCAAGTCTCACAGAATGCCAAGAGCTGTCCAACATATCACTTGGCTTTGCTGAAAAGAGGGCTCTCCTTATTGAATATCTCATTCATTTGCTGATATTTACTTTGGTGAGTAGGGAAGCAATGTAAACTAATTCTGTCTCTGATCAACCTGTTTATCTTAGGCCAATGTTTCCCAAAGAGCTCAGTTAGAGACAGTCAAAAAGGTGAAATATGAATGACAAGAGGAATCAGGGTTTGAAAATAGAAGGAGTAGTTCTTATGAAAATATTGCTCAGTATTTCCATGAGGGCAAAGTCATGTCTTTAATTTCGTTTGTCTCCCCTATAATCCCTAGGTCAATCCTAGGTACATAGCAGATATTCAATTAAAACACACGCCCATGCACGCGCCTGTGCGCACGTACACACACACATACACACACACACACTTCTTGAATGTTCATTCACTGAATTTCTGAGACAAATTCTTTTTCTTGGACTGGATATGAGACCTTCTATTCTTTTAATCATAGATTGGTTTTGAAAACAACTAATGAATTAGACTTAGATGAACATAAGAGGGTCATAGAGGCAGCTATGTAGTATTGTGAATTAAGTGCTGAACTTGAAGTTAAGAAGACTGCTTCAAAACTTGACTCGGACATTTAATAGTTGCATGATCCTGAAAGAATTGCCATTGAGAGAGAGAGAGAGAGAGAGAGTGTGTGTGTGTGTGTGTGTTTTCCAGAACTGAAACCTTTGAGAGGTTCAATTTCTTCATTTGTAAAATGTGGGATTTTAGCACTTACTTCATAAAGTTGTTGTGAGGACAAAAAAATTAACATTTAAAGTGCTTGGCAATCTTATCATATTATAAAAATACTAGGAATGTAGTAGTAGTAGTAGTAGTAGTAGTAGTAGTAGTAGTAGTAGTAGT
>NW_027187419.1:90587181-90647358 GCF_028583685.1 Petaurus breviceps papuanus | reverse complement strand
GTAGTAGTAGTAGTAGTAGTAGTAGTAGTAGTAGTAGTAGTAGTAGTAGAAATAGTGTAGGAGTCAAGCTTCAAGAGTCCCCACGGGCAATCTAGTCCAACTTGATTGTTTTAGTGATGAAGAAACTAAAGCTTAAATTTAAGTGATTTCCCAAGGTCACACTGAAAATAAGTATGAGAGGTTTCAGAACCAAAGGCCTTGTAAAAATGTAAATAATTTTAGGGGTTCATATAATTCTTCACCAAGAATTCTTCTCCTCCCTTAGAGAAGTCCCAATAGGTTTGAGTGAAACTAAATAACTTCAAGAATGGGATTTCAAAGATGCCTTTGACTTAAAATATTCAACTCTGTCAATTATTTTCTGATAGATGAGATTCTAGTATTTGAAATCCTTCATGAGTCAGATGACTTAGCTTTATCTGTCCAACCTTATCTTGCATTGCTTCCCAACTCATACAGTATACTTGGTTTCAGTTCAGCTAGTCTTCTCACTATCCCCCCACCCCATATATTCCATGTTCCTTCAAACTCTTCTTCCCTTTATTTCCTAGGGAATTCTCTCCTTCCTTCACTTTAATTCTTCTAACTCTTCAAATTTTAGCTTTATTTCAGATGACTCCATTAAGTTGTTTTTTTTTAATAATCTCTCCTTTCTGACTTCACATAATACTCTGTCACACAATTACGTACCTATGTGTAGCCTATCTTGTATTGTCCTTTAATTGTTTTATGTTCATTAGGCTTATCTTTAGAATTTAATTGTAAACTCTTCAAGGGAAGAGACTATATCATTTTAGTTATTTTATTTCCCCATAATATCTGGAGCCACACAGAATTTTCAATAAACTTTTGTAAATTGAATCCAGTTGTATTTTTATGAGATGGAATGTGCAGGGGTAGAGATAATATGCTTAGAACTAGAATGGTCTCAGGATGGCAAGATCACAAATTTAGAACTGGAAGGGAACTTGCGGGCCATTAAGGACAACTCCCTCATTTTATAGGTAAGGAAAGTGAGGTGATGGAAGATTAAGTGATTTGCCCAGGGTCACATAGCTAGTAAGTGCCTGAGGCCAGATTTGAAGTAAAGAAGGAGAGAACAAAGGAGAAACAACATCAATTTGAGGGAAAATTGCAACTCAAATCTTCTTGCTTTCAAGTCCATATTTCTGTCCATTGTGCCATCTAGATGACCATGTCAAAGATGATAAAGTCCAGGCCTGTCATGTTACCTGGAAACTAGCGAGCATTTATTAAATGCCTTCTATTTGTTGGTCACTGTCCTAGGTACAGGGGATACCAAGACAAAAGCTAAATAGTTCTGATACTCAAAGAATTTGAATTCAAAAACATAAATAAATTCTGTAAGTCATGATGGAGATAGAGTGCTACATAGTTGATAAAAGTCCAGCCTTAGAATTGAGAAGAATTGACTTTAAGTCCTGCTTCCTCACATATAGTGTTAATTATGAATAAATCACTTAACCACTCTGATACTAAGTCTAAGACTGTACATTACGAAGTAGCTGCCCTTGTGAATCCATGGTGGAAATTTCCACACTAAGAGTTCTGAGCATTAATAAAGCTACAAATTAGAAGGGGAAATGCTGAAGGGAAATTTTCATAATAAACTTGAAGAGTATGCAAAACTGAGACATGTTAAAGATGATAAAGCCCAAGAAATGGTTAAGAAGCAAAAGAAAAGCCCTTTCCCCTAACTTTCTAGAACCTTTGTTCACTTTATAATTGATATAAAAACAAACGTTCAACTTTGCCTGACTGAATGCCCCATACTCAACTAACTCAGAACCCTTAATGCTTTCAGCCTCACAAAAGTTTACTGTCTAGTACCTTCAGTCTCATGAGATAAGGAAGGCAGCATGATGAAATTGAAAGAACACTGGGCTTAAAGTGAGAAGATCTGAGTCCTCCACCTGACTCTGTGATCTCAAATAAGCTATTTAATCAATCTGTGGATACATTTCTTCATCCATAAAAGGGTCATGAGGATGCCTGTGCAGTCTTTGAAGGGTGTTATTAGATGTTATAAGAGTTGATGTGACATGCTTTGAAAGGAGCAAGGTACTCAAAAATGCTTGATTTTGGTGTAATAGGATTAATATAGAGCTGAGAGTCAGAAATGATCAAAGTCAGACTTTCCCATGTCCTAGCTGTGTGACTCTGGCCAAGTCACTTGAAGAAGTGGGACTAGATAATCTCAAAGGTCTACTTTGGTTGAGGGAGATCTCTATAATCTCTGAGAAAAGTTACATGCCCTAATACTATTATTTCATTGTCATTTTACTACTGACTTTTCTTCTAAATCCATGGCTATCCATGAACTTGGGGAGAAGAGAGAATAAAAGTGGTTAATAAAGAGCCTAAATTCAAGAGGAGGAAGGATTGGTATAAAGAAAGCCCTATCTGGATAATTAGGGTAACATGGAAGTAAAAAAAAATATATTAAGAAGGTGATGTTAGGTTTCACTAAGAGGCAGTATTGAGAACATAGACTTGCTGCTCTGTCCCCAGGGTTAGCCCCAAAATGGGGTATCATGGTCAGCTCTGGGTGCCATAGACAAGTAGGAAATTATCCATAATATCATCCCCAGGATGATAAGACTTGAAACTATAGCATATGAGATTCTAGTAAAGGAACTGAATATATTTAGCCTAGAATAGAAAAATCTATTGGTAGGAGTCGGGGAGAGGTGGGAAGATAGTTACCTTCAAGTACTTAGTAGTATTTATGGTGGGAAAAAAAGAATAAACTTATTCTTGTTGTCCCCAGAAAGGTAAAATAGAGAACAATAAGTTGGATATAGCAGGGGAGCAGATATAGACTTAATTTATCAGAGGAAAAACTTGCCACATCTATCCCAAACTGGAATGGACTCTCTTGAGAGCTAGTTAGCCCCACCCTCCCACTTTAGGTCTTCAAGCAGAGACTGGATGCCTACTTGTTAATCATATTGTACAGAAAATACTTCATCAATTTTGCTCTGGATTATATGGACTTCAAGGTCTATTCCAGCTCTCAATCTGTGAAATATCCTATAGGGATATCAACCTAGAGCCCCGAACTTGGTTTTCTTATAGTTCAAATCTTTCTCAATATAATTGGCTTCCTTTGTAATTCTGTGTGGTTTATTTTATGCATTTAAAAACATTATTATTAGAAAGGCACCACAGATTTCTTCAGTCAGTCACAGGGGATTATGAAACAAAAAATGGCAATAAAAGGATTAAGAACTCTTGCCTTGGGAATCAACTATCCAAAATATGTGATCTGAGATCTGGTTCCAACAGATTTACCTTGGTCCTGCCCCCAATAAATTGCCCATGATAAAGATCCTTCTGAAAGATTATGTTTAACAAATATACATGTGCAACCAAAATATAATAAAAATATGCAAATTTTATTTGTGTTGGGAATTGACTTTTTAATACCAAACTCTAAAAAACCAAACCATATCTATGGTATATGTACAGGAAACATGAAATTGCATTTATATGTCATTGTACTTAAAATGTTCAGAAGCTAAACCTAGAAATTTGAGCCACATGGTACTAGAGAGTCCTCAAAAGAAGACTGCTGATGAAAGAAAAGAATGGAGAGTGAAATTATTCATGGTACCTTTCCTTTATATGGGGATAGAGAGTGGAAAAATGGATACCTGTGATATATGGTCATAGTGAAGAAAGAAAGAAAAAGAGAGGGGAGGAGAGGAAGAAGAAGAAGAAGAAGAAGAAGAAGAAGAAGAAGAAGAAGAAGAAGAAGAAGAAGAAGAAGAAGAAGAAGAAGAAGAAGAAGAAGAAGAAGAAGAAGAAGAAAAAGAAGAAGAAGGAGGAGGAGGAGGAGGAGGAGAGAAGAGGAAAGGGGAGAGGAGGGGACGAAAGGGGAGAGAAGGGGAGGAGGGGAGAGGAAAGGAAACACCATGTTTCTCTGATTCCTAAAGATCTGGAAGGCAGAGCACCCACATGTTGGTCAGAAAGAAAAGGGGTGTAGCAGATTCATTCCCTAGCTTATGTACCTACACATGCTTCCATTTTACATTCTGAAAAATGAACTGGAAATCAGCATCATATATATGGGTCAGGGTCTTAGTCACCATCCAAGAATCATTCTCGTCTCTATCCAACATCACATGCCTAACGGCTTCTGACCTAGACTTTTTCTGAGTGACATAATTATATATAAACAGCAGATATACAGGATAATTTGAAAATAATCTCAGAGGGAAGGTATTAACATCAAAGGAGATTGGAAAACTTTCAGAAAATGGGATTTGTTTGTTCTTCATTCTTGAAGAGGACCAGTGACATCAGGTAGGTGATGCCTTGATTTGCAAATGAGTTGGATTTAAGGGAGGCAGGACTGTGCCAGCCTCACTTTCTCCTCCAGAGTCATTTGAGTCCAGTGGCAAGATATAAGTCAGGATGACTGAAGATAGCCCCAGATCCAGTGGGAAACTGCGGCCTTTTTAAACTTAAGTCTTTCTTGGGTCTCCGTTTGTCTAAGGCAATGACCTTTAAGTAATTAAAGCTAGGTAAGAAATGAGGCAAAAATGGCCTCATTAATAAGGCAAAAAAAAAATCAATCTGGGAGAAGACCCTCAGAGTTTCTGACCAAAACAGGAATAATTGTTTTTTACACTCCCTCTGAACCATCAAAGTTCAAAAAATGACCAAGTGAGGCTTCAGCTGGGACCTATTGTTGACCAATCAGTGACAGCCAGAGTGATTTGAGTTTAAGGCTAGATCAAATAGCTTGATTTGAATCCTAAGGAGTTTTATCAGTCTGGTTTTGTTATACTTCAAGAAGACTTGAAGGAAGCCCGGAGGAAGAGATAAGGAGGGAGAACATTCTAGCCAAGGGAGACAGTCAATGAAAATACTCCAGAGGTAGAAGAAAGAATACTTTGCAAAAGAAAGTGCAAGTAGGCCAATGTCACTGAGTCATGGAGTGTTTGGCAAAGAGTGAAGTGTAAGAAGACTAGAAAGGTAAGAAGGGACCATGTTAAGAATGACTTTAAAAGCCAAAGAGAAGATATTATATTTGGTTCTATAAATAATAAGGATCCATCATAGTGTATTGAATGGGGGAGAGAGGGTAACCTGTATATCAGGAAGATCATTTTGATTTGAGTGGAGGACAAATTGGAGTGGAGAGACTTGAGGCAGGTGGAACAATCAAAAGCTACTGTAATAGTCTTGCCTTGAGGTGACAAGGGCCTGTACTAGAATGATGAAAGTTAGAGTACGTTAAAGTTATTATAAGGACAGAATTGACAAGACTTGGCAACTGGGTGCAGCAGGATAATAGAGAATGAGGAGTTGAGAACAATGTGTAGGTTGTGTGCTTGGGTGGATAGTGGTGCCTTCTCCAGTAATAGGGAAGTTAAGAATGTGGGAGGATTTTAGAAGTATAATGAGTTTCATTTTTGCATATGTTGAATTTAAGATATCTAAGAGATATCTTGTCAGTTCAAGATGCCCAATAGGCATTTGGAGATGGGAGAGTGGAGATCACTAGAGATGTTGTGGCTGGATAAATAGATCTGAAAATCACTTGTGTAGAGATAGGTGATAATTGAATCCATGGGAGCTGATAAGATCACTAAGTCACCAAGTGAAGCAACATGAGAAAAGAGAAGAGAATCCAGGACAGAACCTTGGTGGACACCCTATGGTTACTTTTTTCCCCTCTTCCACATGATAGACTTTTTAATTCTTGAAGGTAGCTAATATAAGGCATACCCTGATACACATACAAACATCTACATACACTCTCTCACAAATCCCTAAAATACTTACTTGAAGATCTTGGCTCTACACCAAGAAGTCAGGTCAGTAATCATCTATCTCCAAGTTTGTTTGTTGAGCTGACAGACAAATAGAATAATATTCTTCTCAAGAAAGAATAGGCAAAACAAACAATCCGAGTTGGTGCCAAGACCCCACCCCTGGACTACTTGAATTGTCATTTGTAATGCTAATAATGATTTCTTGTTTATCCATGTGTGACACACATTTCTCCCCTATGCTTTAATATGGGGTACCAAACAATACAAGTATTGGTGTCATTTTAAAGACAGGAGAAAAACTGTGTATAATTATTATGCAGCTTATCAATTCAAAATGAGAAGGCAAAAAATGCTAAAATATTTTATGCTTGTCAAAATATTTTTATTAAGAGATGGCTCATTTCCATTTTAAGAGACAATGTTTTTTCCCATTTTTCTGGTTACTACTCTTGGACGATGATGATGATGGTGGCTCACATTCATATTGCACTTCAAGTTTGCAAAGCACTTTTAATAGATTATCTCATGCTCACAAAAAGAATGGACTTTTTATTATCCCTATTTTATTGATGTAAAGAAAAAGCCATTACCCCTACTTAAAAGATAATAAAAAGAGTTAATATTAGGTAACATTTATAAAGTACATTAAAATTTCAAAGCATTTTACATATTTTATCTAATTTTATCCTCATGACAACCCTGTGGGGTAGGGACCATTATAGTTCCCATTTTATAGAGAAGGAAACTAAGGCTACAAGTATAAGTGAATTGGCTAGTATCACCCAGCTGTAAGTATCTGATGAAGGATTGGGACTCAGGCAAGGATATGTTGGAACCATCTTGAAGTTGCTTGGGTGAAGTGATTGTTCTTCAGCATGAGCCTTTACAGGAAGCTAGGTGGCACAGGGAATAGAGTACAAGGCTTGAAGTCAGGAAGACACATTTTCCTGAGTTCAAATCTGGCCCCAGATTTGTGTGACCCTGGGAAACTCATTAAACCCTGTTTATCTCAGTTTCCTCCTCTATAAAATGAGCTGGAGAAGGGGATGGGAAACCCCTCTCATATGTTTGCCAAGAAAACCCCAAATGGGGTTATGAAGAGTGAGATATGACTAAAACAAACTGAACAAGGATGAGGTTTATGTTATACCTCTGAAATTGGCAAATCCTACAAATCCAGATTTGATTTATTGTTTTGTTGATTATCTAGATTCTAGATTTGAAGTGATGAAGAAAATGGTAACAATGTAGGTTAAACCTGAAAATGAGCCAGGTGTAGTTCGCCATTGCACTCAGGTCTTCCTGACATCAAATCCATCACTCTATGCTTTGCTACCCCTAGTTACCCAGCTGCCTGATCTCTCTGTGGTTCAGAGTCAAAATGAATTACCCAGGCTTGCACAGCTAGTAAATGTTTGCAGAGGAATTTGGACTTACAACCTTCTGATGCAGTTCAGCATTCTTACTTCCCTAAATATATCTAATTGGAATGTGTATGCTATCCCCTTATATGATATATGAAGTTATGAAGACAGTTAAGTCAGAGGATCAGAGAAGTGATTCCCTTGTTCCCTTCCCTGCCATCTCCCATTGAATTTAGAGTGATTTAGAGGTTTTGAAACTTCATAATGATAGTTTGCAGGAGAGCCCACCAGAGTATTTTGTTACTTGAACAAGTAACTAGGTTGTTCAATACCTGGGCAGTATATATTAGCTTTTATGCATTAATTAGATTTTAGCAATATATCATCCATGCCTGATGAAAGGGGAGCCATTTTGTGCTGTTGGATGGCAGAACCCCCAAAGTTAGGGGCCCCAGCCTTAATAAAGTACCATTAATGTGAAAAGGAATGCTTAAACCTAAGTATATTGCCTTGGAGGCTCACTAAACCCTGATCCCCAAGAATTTTGCCCCATGTGGCATCCATACAAAAATACACAATTAAGCCAAAATATTTGACAACCATTATTTCTTTATTCTTCCTGTTATCGTTATTTGAGAGACAGTCCATGTGATAAAGGGTTACAGGGCACAAGTAGAAAAGCTTTTCCTACCTCTTTAAAATGTTCTATAGGCCAGGGCAGTGATGTCAATCTCAAATAGAAACAGGGTCGTTAAATAAAACATGAAGATTCATGTAGACAGAATATCAAGTTAGAAAACCACATATTGACATTATGTATATTCTATTGTATTTTTAAAATTATTTTGTTAAGTATTTCCCGTTATATTTTAATCTGCTTCAAACAGCACTTAGGATTGTTGCTAAATTCATGTGGTCAGTGGGCCACCTCAATACTAAAACACCTGCAGGAATTGTAATGTAATCAGAGAATGCTAATTAAATTTCCCAAAATTTCTTCATATTCTAGGCTCCTGTGTAGTTTGTACAACTGCAGACAAATATGCATATCTGTTTCCCTTCAGAAAAATGTGCCCCAAAGTCAAATGTGGTCATCATTCAATAATGTTGCAGTTACCCATATGTGATGTACACATGGGAAACAGAGGAATTATTTTTGATGTAATAAATCTGCTATTTGGAAGATTGTCATGTGTCCAAAGGCTCCAGATAGAGAAGAGATAACCTTTACAATCTGACTTACACTCTAGATTTAGAGAGAACAAATTTCAACAAGCCCAGCTTAGGTCTATTACCTAAATAATTATGGGTAGTTTTATCTCTTCTTGATTGACTGCCCTGTGAGATCTGACCTATGAGAGAATGGTAGTGGTGGTGAACTCTTGCTGTGTCTCTCTTATGGGTTCTGAGTGGCCCCAAGGATGAGAGAAAGAGTCAAGGGAGGGCCAAAGGAGAGGGCTTCCTACTGATGATTTCAACATTACCTGAGTGTTTGGAAGGATAGTATATTAGGCAGAAATAGGGAATTTGGGAAGCAAGGGAAGATGATCAGAACCTTCAAATCTCTGTGGAGCTGGTTCCCCAAATGCCAAATTCTTTTCTAAGGGAACTGAGGGATACTTACAATTCCCAAAGAAAGAAACAAGAGACATTTCCATGGAGAGGGGAGTTACACATATTGACAAGGTCCTAGTCATCCTTTAGACAGCAGAAGCTGCTTCTGGGTCTAAGAGGTGAGCTCCCCATAAAGGGACCCTGGAAACCTTTTATTAATAATTTCATGACAGGGTCCTTCCTGCATGCTTGAAGATTCTTTAGTACCACATTCCAATTCTAATGAGAGCAATGTGTTCTAGAAAAAATAACCTGGGATAAGAAAAATTTGAGGAAAAAGAAATGAATGAGAAAAAAATAGATACAGGGAACATATACAATAAGGGGTTCAATAAATGTCTTTTGATTTGGGTAATAGAAAAAGGAAGTTAGGTAGCACAGTGAGCAGATCACTGAGCCTAAAGGCAGGAAGACCTGAGCTCAAATCCAGACTCAGATAGTTACTAGTTATGTGACCTTGGACAAGTCACTTGACCTCTCTCTGCCACAGTTTCTTCAATTATAAAACTGGAAAGTAATAGCATCCATCTCCCATGGATGTTGTGAGGATCAAATGAGATTTGTAAAAACATTTGACACAGTGCCTAGCACACAATAGCTGCTTTATAAATGTTTTCTGCCTTCCTTCCTTCCTTCCTTCCTTCCTTCCTTCCTTCCTTCCTTCCTTCCTTCCTTCCTTCCTTCCTTCCTTCCACAAGGAACAGCAATGAGATTCAACTCCTAACAGATAACTTGAGAATAACTACATAGCATCTATATTTTTTCTCTAAGATGGGATAACAGAAAAGTAACTGGAATCTTACCTAATAGTTAACCTTTTCCTTTTCCTATCTATGTTTCTAGTGCAGTATAATACAGCGCCTCTTAAAATTTTTTTTGTGTATTATGAACCCCTGTGGCCATCTGATGAAGACTGTGGATAACTTTTCAGAATATTGCTTTATTGTCTACATTCAAAATTAAAGTAGATGAAAATTTTCAGTTAGAAGTTAGAGGAAATAGAGATTCCATTTTCCCCATCCACGGTCATAGACTCCCAAATTCATAGACCCCCATGTTAAAAATCACAAGTATACTGGATGACTCTAGTCCTGGGCCAGGAGTTAAGCAATGCACTTTCTGGTTCCACTTCTGCTGCTAACTAGTTGTATGATTTGGAGCTGATCAATTAATAAACTGTGCACCTCAGTTTCCTCATCTGTAAAATGCTATTGTATTTGGTAACCTCTCTGGTCCTTTTCATTTATAGTATTTTATGATCCCATGAATTCTAAAAAGGGGAAACATAACCAGATGTCTCAATCAGTGAAATGGAAAACTTTCAAATTTCCTCTGCAGCCAGTCTTCATGTATGATACCCAGGCATTGGCCTTTGTCCCAGGTTTGACTCTCAAACTTGTACCTGCTAGTCCTAGACTTTTGCTCAAGCCTTCTGCCCCAGGTGGGAACCTGGCCTTGACCTTAAGACTTCCTGGCTTCAGACCCTCTGACTTGCTCTGTATTATTGCCCCACAGACCTCTTGGCATTTTCAGTCTGATTCCCTGGAAGGTATCCAGACTGTTCCTTTACTCTAAGAAAGCATACCCAGGTCATGTCTTTTCTCCCAGGTACTATCTGTACAGTGTTTTTATTTTCTCTCAGAATTGTCTCCAGCAAACAAGTCAGTGTTCTTCCCTCCTGTTTCTTCTTTCTGTATCCCATGATGTTTGAATCAATCAATTAAGTGTTTATTGAACATTTACTATGTGCTTAATACTGTGCTAGTCATGTGGAGTGCACCTTGACACAATGAATATGGATTTTTGTTTTCAAATTAATATAATTAAGAAATGACTTTGCTAAATTAAGTGAATTTGATAGAGACAGAAAACTGAGATAATACCTAAATATCCCTATTTCTAACACAATTTAGATATATGTAGCATAGGAGCTGAAGAGTCATGAAGTTAAATTTACTCAGAAATGGGGCCAGGTATGTTAAAAGGCTTTCTCTTTAATTAAGTCTGCTATTTATCCCATACTGAGCTTACTAAGTTCAGTAGAATTGTATGAATGAATATATCTGGTCCTATTCATAATATTTTAGAATAGGAAAGTACTTTAGACATATTCTAGTCTAATCTTCTCATTTGATTTATGAGGAAACTGAGGCTAAAAGAACTTTCAGTTGCCTAAAGTCATATAGGTATTAAGTGACAAAACTTGGGCTTGAATGCAGGACTTCTGTCTTCATGATGGGTCATTACCAGTCATCCTGACCTATGTCTTGCCACTGAATTCCGATGACTGTGGAGGAGAGAGTGGGCCTGATGACTCTGTATAGCTCTGCTTTACTTAAATCCAATTCACTTGCAAGTCAAAATACCACCCTCCTTAAGTCATTGGTCCTCTTCCAGAATGAAGGATGAACAACAATCTGTGAACAGTAGTAGCTGCCATACAACCTCTCCCCCCCACAATGACTCAACAGGCCAGTTTCAGTTGAGCAATGCTGCTATTTTTCCTCTTCCTTTTCTTCCCCCTCCCTCCTCTTCCTCTGTAGACATGGGGAGTCACACCCTTACATACTGGCCTTTGCCTAAAGGAATATTGAAGGCTAAAACCTAACAAGATGTCTTGGGGTTTATGGACTAGATTTCTTTCTTAAAGACCATGCCTTAAACCCAAATAATTCTGGCTCTCATTGATTGGCCAACAATAGGTCCCAGTCCAAGCTCCACCTCGTCCTGATTAGCTCAAAGTGAATGTCCATAACAGTTGTTTCTATTTTGCTTAGAAACCCTGAAGGTCTTCCCCTCTTAAGTTTTTTTTTTTTTTTGCACTAAGTAAAGAGGCCATTTTCTGCCTCACTTCTTCCTTAGACTAAATTACTGAAGGAAGAATTGCCTCAGGCAACCTGAGAGTTGTTAAAGACCTTACCTTAAAAAGGCCAAGGTCTCCCAGTGCATCCAGGGTCATCTCCAGTTGTCCTGATCTGTATCTTGCCACCAGATCCAGTTACTACAGGAGGAGAAAGTGAGGTTGGTGATTCTGCACAGCCCTCTCTCATTTAAATCTAATTCGCTTGCATGTCATGGCATCACCTTCCCGATGTCATAATCCTCTTTGAATGAAGGACAAACAACAATAACAAAACTCATTCTCTTGCTCAGTATATTAACTATCTCTCTTTTTGTCAACTGTGCATTTGATAAGCAATCCATCTATATCTTTAGCTAAGTCATTGGTAGGCATGTGGACTAAGGCAAAGAAGAGATCACTGGAGCACTCCACTAGGTTACTTTAATCTGACATCAATCCATTAATGATTAATTTTGGGATATTTATTAAACCGGGTCAAAATCTATGTACTATCCTCATCCAATCTTCTTGTTTCTCCATTTTGTCCAAAAGAATATCACATAAAAGGTCAAATACCCCCTATATTTTGCTGAAAGTGCATTCTAGTGTACTTAAATAATTCTATCATGTTATCAGTGTGGGTACTCCCTCTTCCATTATACATGCCTACCCTATCATACCATGTCATCCTGTATGATACTTACTTATATAATTTCATGAATTCTCCATGGAGGATCCATCTGTGATGCAAACCTTCCTCTTGTTGCTTTCATGTTTTATGGAGTTCTGTATATCTATATTTTATTTCTTACTGTTACTGCATGACTACCTCATTTCCTTTTCCAATCACATATTCTCAATGCTGCTTGTATACTATGGCCTACTTATACCCTTCAAATAGTTTTGCATTGCCCTTTAGGAATCATTGGCAGAGTTGTGAACTGATCCAACCATTCTGGAGAGCAATCTGAAACTATGTCCAAAAGGCTATAAATAAGTACATACCTTTTGACCCAGCAATACCACTTCAACTTGGGTTGTATCCCAAAGAGATCATAGATGTGTGAAGAGGATCCATATGTACAAAAAAAATTTTAGAAGCTCTTTTTGTGGTGGCAAAGAATTGGAAATTAAGGGGATGCCCATCAATTGGGGAATGGCTGAACAAGTTGTGGTATGTGAATATAATGGAATAAGATTGTGCTGTAAGAAATGAGGAGCAGATGGACTTCATAATAACCTGGAGTGACTTATATAAACTGATGTTGAGTGAGAAAAGCAGAACCAGGAGAAATTTGTACACAATTACAGACACAATGTATGTGTGACAATGAACTTTGATAGACTGGGCTCCTCTCAGCAATGTAAGGTTATAAGATAACTCCAAAAGACTCATGATGGAAAGAAATATCCACATCCAGAGAAAGAACTGCAGAGTATGAATGCAGATTGAAGTAAACTACTGGCTCTCTTTCTTTTTCTTGTTTTGTTTTGTTTCCTCTTTCCCATTGTTCATTCCATTGGGTATAATTCTTCCTTACAACCTGACTAACTGTTTAATGTGAAAGCATTTATATATCCAATATTTGATTGCATGCCACCATGGGGGAGGGGTGAGAGGAAGGAAGGGGAGAAAATTTGAAACTCAAGGGATTGCGGAACTGAATGTTGTAAAATAAAAGTAAATAAATTGATTAATTTTAAAAATTGGAAAAAAGAAAAGAGGAACCTAAGTGAAGCAGATATATCTCAATTTTTGGAAGAAAACTAGGCCCATTCACAGAGCCTAATAATAAAGGCAAATGATGGTTAAAAAAAAAAGAATGTAGTGTTCAATGACTTTTAGATACTGTCACTAGGAAAATATTATTATTTAGAAAGTGGGATTTTGTAATAGAAACGACATAAATGGGATTTTCCAACAACTTGAGATCATGAAAAAAGACTGTCCTATTTCTTAGATGCAATTCAGCCTGATTTCTTCCTCATGTGTAATTTTGGATTCAACTCATTGTCCTTAAGCAAAGCCTATCCAAGATATATGTGTATTGATACACACACACACACACACACACACACACACACACACACAGATGAATTAACTAAATGGGCCACATCATGTCACATCTGTAGAATGTAATGTATTTGTGACTTTATCATCCTAATATAGATGTTTAAGCCAAACTCTTTCAATGGCAAAGGTTTTTATTGAGGATACTTTATAGTATCTTAAGAATCATTACAATTATTAAATATAATGTCATCTTTGAGTAGGAACATTTTCAAAGCATCATTAATAGGAAATCCTTTTTTCTTTTTGCATTCCCTCAGGGCATCATCCATGATACTAGAAAGTATCTTAGGTAAGAATGTCTTTCTGTTTTATGCCTCAGACTACATTAATTCTTAGCAGATTGTTGAACTAAGCTATCATCTTGGTCATATCTATCATATAATTTTGAAAGATTTTGCTATTTGTGATTTTATTATATGTGCTTTCCTATTTTGCATATGATTTTTACTATATATACTTACTTGACAAAAGTATTTAAGGCTTTTTTTTTAACCTGAGTAAATCACTTTTTTAAAAAATACACCCAACAAATGAGACAAAATTGGATCATATGATTTCTAAACCTATCAGTCAGTTATTTGATGTTATGAAAATGTGACCTCCTGAAGAGATTCTTCTGTATAAGATTACCTATTCCTGTCATATTTCCATCAAGGTAACTCTTAATGCATAGTTGGACTGTTCGCAGAAAGGTTTTCTGGATAGAAAAAGTAGAAATTTTGGTTGGTATATAAGCATGAGCTCTCTGCTAAAGGAGTGGTTGATTCTTAGTGAATTTCTTAAAGGGTAGTTGGATAACCTTGTAAATAGTAAGAAAAGAACCAGTGGAGGAAAGAGATTGAAGATTAGAAGAAATAATAGTGATGGATATTTGATGGAGAAGATGGAAGGAAGTGGGATTAAGTGTACATTTTTAAGAATAAGAGTCTTTGTCGAATAGTTAAGGGGATATGAACAAACCATTTTCAAAAGAACAAAGGTAAGCTATCAAAGGGCAGCTAAGTTGCACAATGGATAGGGTGTGGACCTGAATTCAGGAAGACTCATCTTTGTGAGTTCAAATCTGGCCTCAGACAGTGACTGAATGTGTGACTGTGGGCAAGTCACTTAACCTTTTTTGTCTCAGTTCTTCATCTATAAAATGACATAGAGAGGGAAATGGTAAACCATTCCAGGATCTATGCCAAGAAAACCCTGAATGTGGTCACAAAGAGTTGGACCAAACAATTGAACAATAAAAACAAGCTATCAGAGCCTGTTATAAATCTCTAATAATATGAATAATATAAATTAAAACAACTCGGAGGTTACCCTTCACATCTATCAGATTGGAAAAGACCAAAAAAATTAAAAATTTAACGTTGGATAAGACAAAGACACACTAATGCAATGTTTGTGGAACTGTTCATTGGTCTAATCATTCTGTCAAATAATTGAGGATAAAATCTAAAGAGGCAATGTGGCATAGGTGATAGAGAGTTGACTTTGAAACCAGGAAGGGCTAGATTCAATCCTGCTTCTGACATAGACTGCTTATATGACCCTGGACAAGTTGCTTAACCTGTCTGTGCTTTTAGTAATTCTCTAAGACTATAAGTTGCAGAAGGGTGCTAACTTTAATTGGTTAGAATCTTAGAATTCCCTATATCAATGAAATTAAAAAAGGCACCAAACTGTACATAACCTTGGACTTAGCAAATCTATACTAGGAATATATCCCAAAGAAGTGAATGGAAAAAAGAGAAAAAGAAAGATCTTATATAAACTAAAATATAGTTTTCATGCTGGGAAAAACCCTGGAAACTGATAACCAGTGACTGAGGACAATCTGAATAAGATGTGGTACATAAATGTAATAGGATATCATTGTACCACAGAAATGGAAAATAAGAATTCAGAGAAACTTTGTAAAGACTTACATGAACTGATGTAGAGCAAAGGATAGTTGAACCAGGAAAACAATCCACATAAATAACTACAATAATATAAAGGGGAAAAAAATTAAAAGACTTTAGAACTCTGACCAATCATGACTTCAGAAGACTGATGGTGAAGCATGCCTCTCACCGTTCTTCAGAAAGTTTGTGTACTGCAAGTGTGGAAGGAGGCAAATATTTTCAGATAAGATCAAGCTGTTGATTTGTTTTACTTGTCTATATTTATTTGATATAAAGTAAGGTTCTATGTGAGAAAAAGGGATGGAACCTATGGGAAGTGATGTTATTAAAAAAAACAAAGAGAGAGCATCAGTAAGGAGTTTTTTGAGGATGAGGCCTCAACATTCTAATTTCAATTGCAGGTATGTAGAGCAGCCAAAATACTTTCAATATATCTATGATGTGGTCATGTGTATCATTCCATAAGTTGATGCTACCAAAAGTGGTTTAGAGAAAACATTCAATGAGAAGACATCAAGCAAAACAAATAAATTGCTAATTGTTCTGAGCTGCATTCATAAGATGAATAGGAAAACTGATGAAACCTTTATTTTAAAATGGAGGTGAAGGTGTGATGCAATAGAAAGTGTTTTTGGAGTCAGAAGACCTGGGTTCAAATCCACCCCCCCAATGTTAATTACCTGCATGACCTTGGGCAAAGTTCTTATTCTCCCTGGACCTCTGTTTTATCATTTGTAAAACAAGTGTTAAACCATACAGCTTCTGAAATCCTATCCATCTCTGTATCTATCATTCTTTGAAATATATGTGACCAGTAATGGGCCACAGGAACTATAGAAATGGAAAGTTATTTGTACTTCTATTTAACATAACTTTTTTTCATGTATAATTAGGGAAATGTATAAATCCACTCCCTCACTGGAACAGCCAAAAGGATGTGGTGTATTTCAGATAGATTCAATTCAATAACATTTATTAAGCTCTTATTATATACCAGGCACTGTGCTAAGCAATGAGGATAAAAAAGAGGTCCTGTCTTTGAGTGCCTTACAATTCAATGGGGGAGACATGTAAGCAAACACATATATAAAAGTAAGCTATATACAGCATAAACAGCAACAGAGCAGAGATACATATTCCAAAATACACTATCCAGAATTATAGAGGATGTTTTAAAGGGAAAAAATGTGCTAATTCTGCTGAGAGTCAAAGAAGTGGACTTAACTCTAATTTTATGGAAGTAGATGCTATAGCCAATATCACAATGAATAAAAAAAAAAAGTCTTGTGACCTTATGGTATTAAGTCAAGGTTTTATTCAGTTAGACATGAGCTGTACAGCTGTCTTCATAAAATTTGTACTGGCAGCAAGGTGCTACAGTGTATACATATAAGGTTAGACTTGGAGTCAAGCAGATAAGCTCAAATCCCATCTGGACATTTACTACCTATGTGACCCTGGACAAGGCATTTAACCTCTCTCAGCTTCAGTTTCCTCATCTGTAAAATGGGGATGATAATCACCTACGTTGTAGAGTTGTTGTGAGGATCAAATGAGACAACTTCTATAAAGTGATGTGTGAGTCTTAAAGCACCATATAAATTCCAGCTTTATCTTTATTATCCTGTGGCATATAGAAGAAATGCCTTAGGAACTCCAAGATTCCACCAATGACCCCTTCCTCAAGAAAGCAAGAGGCAAAATTGCATTTGAAGAGATAAGCTTAAACAGAAATGCAGCAGTATTATGTAGATTAGTAACTAGTCCCTAACCCTTGCTTGTTCATACTCATTTGTTCTGTGCTGCAAAACATCCTTTTGAAGTTGACTGGGGACTCTATACATTGAAAAGTGACATTTGGAGGTGGTGGAGTAGTATATATACTATTGAAGACTGAACAAACTATAATTTTCAGATTCTATAATATCATTATCAGAGGTGCCAATAAATCATTACTTACAGGAATGATTCTTACAGTGGATTGACACCTCCCCATTCCCATGGTTACACAAAAGGAATGTTGTAAGCTAGAAGGTCAAACAAATTAACAGAAACCTCAAAGTCACCACTAAATCAGATGTTTTTGATAGTAAAAGGAAAAAAAGGTGGGAAAAAGATAAAGTGCATCTTATCTATTTTCTAATCTTCAAAATAATCATAGTTTTAATACTTAAATTATCAGTGCAACTTTTTTAAAAGTCAATAACATAATATGAAAAAACTAAGATTTACTGAATATAAAAGGGAAAAATACTGAAAAAACACAGAAAAAAATCAATGAACACTTAGAAGTCATCATATTGCAATAATGCTATTAATAAAAACAGAAAATAGATAATGGAAATTGTTATTCTTTTGAATGTTAAACCTCATACAGTGCTTTGTACATTCATCCTTTAATGAATAATCGTAAAATCGTATTGAATTGAATTGAATCTTGCTGTTAGACAGCAATGTTGTGATAGTAGAATACAAAAAAAAATGTGTTTTCTCATAGTGTCATTTATGGTCTATTTGACCTAAGAATCAAAAGCACATTTATTTTAGGACATAATAGGGCAGTGACAATGAGAGATTTTGCTTATCCTTACAAGAGAATATATATTGGTTTGGTATTAAAATAAGAATTACATAATGCTGTAAATGCTTTTGTGGTTATATGTGTGTGTTCAGTTTTAAAGGAAATTCTTTAACAAAAAGATTTCTCCTTGTCAATCTGAAGTTTGAAATTTGGATCTCATTTTTGTCATCTGAAAATGACGAAGATAGGCTAGATAGTCTCCAATATACTTCTAGCTCTAAATATTGTGATTCCATAATGTAAGAAACAGCTTAAGTTTGTGTATGTGAAAAGGACAGGGGGAAAATGCAGACAGAGACAGAGAAACATGGAGAGTAAGACAGAGAGAAGGAGGGATAGAAGAAAGGAAAAAGTGAAGGGAGGGAGGGAGGAAGGGAGGAAAGGAGGAAAGAAGGAAGAAACAGAAGGAGGGAAGGAGGAAGGGAGGGAAAGAAAGAAAGAAAGAAAGAAAGAAAGAAAGAAAGAAAGAAAGAAAGAAAGAAAGAAAGAAAGAAAGAAAGAAAGAAAGAAAGAAAGAAAGAAAGAAAGAAAGAAAGAAAGAAAGAAAGGAAGGAAGGAAGGGAGGGAGGGAGGGAGGAAGGGAAGGAAGGAAAGAAAGAGAAAGAAAGAAAGAAAGAAAGAAAGAAAGAAAGAAAGAAAGAAAGAAAGAAAGAAAGAGAAAGAAAGAAAAAGAAGGAAAGAAAGAAAGAAGGAAGGAAGGAAGGAAGGAAAGAAAGAAACAGTTTGTGGTTGGTTAATAGGGTTTGAAAATGAAGCCCATATGCATGAACATTGAAAACATGGTAATCCATACCCAGCCGTGCGGGAGATCTAGTAGTGGGCATTATCTAGACTTGACTCATTTTTCTTTACTTGTACCTTTATATATTTTGTTGGCTCCAGTGTGACCTGTTGTAGGTTTCCTAATAGATCATGGTGTTATTAGACTTTCTAGTCTAATATGCTCTTTAACTTCTCTCTCCCATCTCCTTCCCTCGAGGATGCACTGAGCTAAATCACTTTCGCTATAGTTACTGAGTCTTTGCTACAGGATATGAATTTAAGAATATTTGAAATTTACCATGTCATGTATAAAATGAATTCCAATGTTGTACCTTCTCCCTGATATAAAATTTCACTGAATTATAAAATGGGAACTGGGGTAATTATAAGAATGCATTTCAGGGATGGAATGAGTTTGTCTTTTCTTTGTACTATTGAATATGAAAAGATTTCAATTCAGATATCAAATATTGTACCTTCTACCCCTCAAAGATCAGTGATGCAGGTGTCATATTGAAATAAAATTCAGATTAGATTAAATGTTAATAACTCATTAATATAATTATACTGATTTGTAATGGTGCAGACCATTGTATCTACTCTAGCAATTGACAGTTATTCTAGATATGCCATATAAAAGTGAATTTTTGGGTTCTTTAAATACTTTCTTGATGAAATAAGCAAAATTAAAGTCATGAGATGCTTTGGAAAATTTTTTTTATCATTTTGCTTTGATATTTAATATCAAAAACATTTCAGTCTCAAAAACAATGGAGATATCTATGCTATGTCTAGATAGCACTAAACACCATGGATTAAAACTGGAAAATTCTTTTTTTATATGACTGAAAACATTTTGATATTTAGAAAACATAATAATTACAGTTTTTATTTTATCTTCCAAGTAGTGATATAACACATCACTTTTCTTGGATTTTTTTTGGCTGCTTATATTGAGATATTTCAGAAAACTTAACCACTGGGTCAATTTCATTTTTTCAGAGATGTGCTTGATTGCTTGGCTCCATGCCAAGAAAAATTCACCTCAGTTGTCTTTTGGACAACAAGGTGGATAGACATTCTGGGCCTTAGTTTCTTTATTCATAAAATTCAGGGTTAGGGTTAGATTGACTCTAAGACCCTTCCCAGTACTAAATCTATGATTCTATAAAAGACAAATCTCAAATATCACCCCTTTTGATAAAGTAATACACAAAAGCACATTATTTACATTTTTAAAATAAGTTATATTGGTGCCTTTAATTTTGACATCACAGTCATCTCTGGAAATAGCCTTCCCCAATCCTTCCCTACTTCCTAACTAATACCACCAAGGAACTGAATCCTTCTTTGTATCAAAGGAAATCAGTTCAGTTAAATCCTCCCAATCAGTGACCATATCAGATAATGTATGTAACATTATGACCCACTAGTTCTCTGCTACTCTGCTGAGAGGATGGAGGGCTTTTTCATCTGCTGCTCTTTGGGATCATTATTAGCTTTTCAGTCACTCAGAGTTTGGCTTCTTTTGAATGATCTTTTTGTTGACATTGAGGTAATAATTATGCATGTGGCTCTTCTTATCCTGCTTATTTCATTGTACTTCAGTTCATACAACTCTCCCAATGTTTTTCTGAAGTCTTCATGTCATGATTTTAGCCACATTTCTTTTAAGGTGGCATTGTAGCATATTTAGTATCAACTTCTAACTTTCATATTTTTCTATAACATTTGATGCTAAAATAACCCAGTCTTCAAAGTGCCTATATCGTATGGAAATAAGTACAAGTAAAATCTTCCACAGTCAATCCCCAACTTCTAGATTAGATACATTCCATAAATCCATTTGCAGTTCAGTTATTTGGAACTTAGAATCCTAGAATGTTGAGCTTTAAAGGAACATAAAGACCCAACCCTTTCATTTTATAGGAGTGAAAACTGAGGCTCTTTAAGGAAGGACTTTGGTGGCTGTCAGCTGCTGGTGGTATCTACACTAATTAATCTCACTCTTTATATCAAGGTAAAATGCAGTGTAGGAAGGTAGAACTAGAAAGCTCAATTTATACAAACCAGACAAAGCTGTTAGTTATCTTAGGGGTGCTGAATTCCTTTCCTTCCATATAAGTCTTTTTTTGTCTTGCTGTTCCATTTCTTAACTAGAGAAAACCCTACAGGATTATTATTATTATATATATATATATATATATATATATATATATATATATATATATTTTTTTATATTTAAAATATATATATATGCTTTGATCTTGGTCAAAGAAGCACCACTTGTCTATCAGGGGTCATGGAGGCAAGAAGTATTGGGAAGAGGGTAATGGACCATTTATCTTAAGATAAATTCTGACAATATTATCTACTTTTTAATCATTTGAAGCTTCCACTATAAGATTTTTCCCCTTTCCCCTGGGCATATATCAATTTAAGTAAATCAGTAAATTTTAGCATATGCTAAGCACAATGGGCAAAACACTGAGGATACAAAGAAACACCAAAAAAAAAAAAAGTCTGCAACTTCAAGGATATTACATGCTAATGCGAAAAATAACCTGTAAATAACTAGATTACAAAAGATACATATTAAGTGAGTAGATGAAAATAATCCAGAAGGAGAAGACATTATCGATGTTTTGAGCAGATCAATGAAGGAAGTCAGGGAAACTAAGAAGGAGAGATGAGAGACCATAACATTCCAGGAAGAAGACAGAGCAAATATAGAGAGATAAGAGATAGAATACTATGTTTAAGGAACTGCAAGGAGGCCAGTGTGGCTGGCTTATAGGATGTATTGAAAGGAGTCAGATATAAGAAGGCTGGAAAGGTAGAATAGGGACAGGTCATAAAGAATTTTAAATGCTAATCAGAATGCTCTATATTTGATCTTAAAGATAATAGGTAGCCCCAGAGGTTCCCTGAGCAGGAAGATGACCTAGTCAGACCTATGCTTTAGAAAAATCACTTTGATATTTCCAGAACTATATTAAATAATAGTGGGAAGAGTGGACATCCTTGCTTCACTCTTATATTTATTGGAAAAAAGTTCTAATACATCCCTTTTACATATGATGCTTTTGGTTTTAGATAATTTTTATGACATTGAAAAGGTCCCTCTATTCCTATAATTTATAGATTGCTTAGAAAAAAGAAATGTAGTTTGTCACAGACCTTTTTGACATCTATTAACATGATCATGTGGTTTGGGTTGTTTAGGTTTTCAACATGATTATGTTGATTATTTTCCTAATGTTGGACCAATCCTTGCATCCCTGATATAAACCTCACTTGGTCATAATGCATGATTTCTTGGATAGATCACTACAGTCTATTTCATAAAATTTTAAGGTTTTTAGGTAATATTCATTAACAGTATTGGCATACTGTGTTTAATCTTTCTGTTGGCTTACATATTAGGACAATATTTTTCTTATAGAAGGATTCTTACAGAGTATTTTCTTTTTTTTTGAGAAATAGCTTGTAAAATATAGATGTTAATTGTCCTTTAAAAGTTTGATAGAATTCTACCATTAATCCATCAAAACAAAGAGATTTTTTGTGGTTCTTTTATACTTAAATCTATTTTCTTTTCTAAGATCAGATTGCTTAACATCTCTATTTGGCCTTTTGATAAGTTGGGTATTTTATATTTTTAAAGATATTCTTCTATTCTCTTGTTTATCACTTTTGCTGACTTATAACTGCATACCATATTATGATTATTCCACTTATTTCTTCTGGTTTTGTGGTGATTTCACATTGTTAATTTGCTATGTTATTTATTTGATATTTTGCTCTCTTTTTTTCAGATTAGCTAAGGGTTTTTTCAATCTCATCAGTCTTTTCTTAAAACCAGCTTTTAGTTTGATATTAAAAAAAAAAATCCTGTAGTTTTTTTGGTTTTGAATTTATATAATTTTTAATATTTTTCCTCTAAGTTTATTTTAACTTTATTTGTTGGATTTCTAATTTTTAAAAATGCTTATTCAGTTCATTATTCCTATCTTCCCCCCTCCCCCCTTTTTCTTGATATATTATCATAGGGATATGATTTCCCTTGAGGACTATTTGCATCTCAGAAGTTTTGGGATGTTGTTTCATCATTATTTTTTCTTTTACTTAGTTATTGTTTCCATTATTTTGTTCATTAGACAATTTATTAAAGATTTCATTGTGAAAACTTCATTTGGATCTGTATCTTTTATTTGTGGTCTCTGAACCAATTTTTATTCTTATTGCATTTTGGTCTATAAAGGATGTAGTGAATATTTCTGCCTTTTTACATTTGTTTACAATATCTCTTTGCCCTAGTGTGTGGTCAATTTTTGTAAAAGTTCCATGTGGTACAATTTTTTTCTGTCCCATATATTACATGTCATAAGTTAAATCTAGTTTTTCCAGAAATTGGTTCAGTACCATCTTTTCTCTTTTGTTTTTCTTCTTGTTAGACTTATCCAAAACTGATAGAAGATTATTGGAGTTTCTTGTCACTATTATGTTACTTTTTATATCTGCTTTAAGTTAAAATAATGTTTCCTTTTTTGATTTGGGGTACTAAGGCATTTTGAGTATGTAAGTTTATTATTGATATTGGTTTGTTGTCTGTGGTTCCTTTTTGGCATCATAGAGTTCCCTTGTTTTACCTTTATTTATTTTTGAATGTTTATTTTTGCTTTGTCAGATAGCATGAAGGCAACTCCTGCTTTTTGGGATTCACTTGATACAAAGTAATTTTTTGTGCCTTCTCAGTTTTATTTTCTGTATGTCTTTGATTTAAAAAAATGTTTTTTATAAGAAAAATATTGTAAGGTATTGTTTTCCTATGACATTTTCATTGTATTGTATTGTTTAATCCATTCACATTTAAAGGTTTAAGAGTTCAGTTTATATTTTTTCTATATCTGTCTTTAATACTGCATGGTTTTAAGTAATGTTTTTTCCTTCTGCTATAAACTCTTATTTTTCTCTAATTTCTTTATTTTAATCTTTTTTTAATGTGAGCTGTGCTAAAGTATAAAAAATCCAGAAAGATCCATAAAAACATAATTATTAAAAATATTGTTTCAAGCAACACAAAAATTTGTAATCAGTAAGGATATTGGAAGTATGTATTAAAACTTACATAGAGATGTAATGGGAATGCAGATTTGGAAGATCTTCCCTGGCCCTAGGCTAAAGTGCACCTGAAGCCTGGGGTGGGAGGCTTGTTTTTCAGTAGATACTTCTTGATTGGCCAGTGAGTCAATAAGGTTGTTACATTCTCTGAGCCAGGAGAAGGCTATATAAGCCCTGATGTGTAGCTTTGTTTTGGGGGCTCACTTTGAGAAGTGTTCTGTGATTTGATCTGTATTCCGAAAAGCCGTTGTCCAGAGTCCCCCCGGCTTTGAAAAACCCAGATGTTGACTGGGTATGGATGTAATGGTTGGACAGTTTGGAAATCTGTCTACTTGATCTGTTTCTGTCTTGATAATTCTGCCTGTATATTCTGAAGTTCGGGGTGCTGACCTTTTCCCCTGAACAAGGTAAACGATATATGTCTGACTGATTAAAGTAAGCTTGTTAACCCATTTTGAGTTGCTTTCCTTTATCAAAGCAGATCCAAGAACCTGTGTGAGCAGCCACCCTAGGGACTCCAGGGTGCTTGCTGCTACAAGAGATTAAATAATATAACTTTTAAGAACATGTTATTCAAAGAGCAAATCATGGAAAATACATAATCTTATGAAAGGAAGTTGCACTAATGAAACAACATCCCCAAAGTTTTGAGAGGCAGCAAAGGTAATGAGGAAAATGCATTTCTTCAAATATTTTCATCAAAAAAGAGATAAAAAACAATGTAATGAATTAGAATTAAAAAAAAAAACAACTGAATAGGTACCAAATCAAATATACCCAACTAGATGTAAAAAAGAGAAATTCTAAAAATCATAGATTTTAAAAACCTTTGAATTAATAAATAATAAATGAATTTTTTTTAATTATCATAATAAAATAGAGAAAATATTTGTTATTGTTCCATCATGTCTGACTCTTCATGACTCAATTTAGGGTTTTCTTGGAAAAGAAACCAGAGTGGTTTGCCATTTCCTTCTCCAGCTAATTTTACAGATGAGGAAACTGAGGTAAACAGGGTGAAGTGACTTGTCCAGGGTCACACAGATAGGAAGTATCTGAGGCTATTGAACTCAGGTCTTCCTGACTCTAGGTCCTGTGATCTATCCACTGTGCCACCTAGATGCCCATGACAAACCATTAATTAATAATAAAGGGGGAAGACCAAATTACTATATTAAACATTAAGATAATTAACAATGGATAAAAATGAAGTAAAATGAAATATTAGGAACTATTTTTCCATTGTGTGCCAACAAAACAAATGAATGAATAGAATGTATGACTTTATAAAATACAAAATATCCAGTTTAACAGAATTAAAAAATTCAAATATAAAATTCCAATTCCCTTTATAAGATAAATGTGGTTCTGATACATGTAACAAGAAGGGAAAAAAACAGAAAAAGAAAACTACATACCAGGAATTTTTAACCCATATTTATTTTTCTTATATATTGGCAATTGCATTTAATATAATTGTTTGTCTCTGTAAGTCTGTTTTTTTAAATTTTATTTCTTTCAAAACACTATTCTGATAAGGAGTCAATAAGTTTTTTCAGACTGCCCAAGAGTGCCATGACACACATTAAAAAAGAACTTTTGCTATAGACCAATATCACCAATGAACATGAATGTAAAAAAATTATTAGAATATTAGTAAAAAAAAATACAAGACCTCAAAGAGATCATACACTATAACCAAATTGCACTTACACAAAGCATGTAGAGTTGGTTCGATATTAGAAAAATTATAAACCAAATTTACTGTCAAAAAATAAATATTATGTAATTATATAAATAGATGCATAAAAATCTTTTTATAACATATTACCCATATGTGAAAAAGATAATATACATAGACCTTTCCTTCATGGAGCAAACAATGATATATAAAATTAAGACCAAAAATTATATGTGATAAATACTAGAAAACAGTAGCCTAGAATTTGATAAACGTCAAAATACAAATGAATAGGGGAAAAACTAGTGCTGTTCATAAAATTATAAAGAAGTTTGACAGAAAATAGGTAGAAATCAACATCCCATACCATATACCTCAGTAAACAACACAAAGATAAAATGTCATACAATTTTCTGAAAACTAGAAGATTGCATTCACATCAAACTATTGCTAGAGAAGGACCTACATGGACACAGAGAAGTATAAATACCTGTTGTCTTTCCTGATAAAATACTAACTCTTAAGAGTATGGAATGTTTTACTCTTTGTCCTGGTATCCTCAGCCTAGAAGATAGTGGGAACTTTAATAAATATTCACTAGTTTATTGATTATTTATTGATTAATTATTCTCCAAAAATAAATTTAAAATAAAAAAAAATTAATGTCTACAAATTCACATAGTATGAAATAAGCAGAATCAAGATAGCATATATAGGACCATAATGTGAATGCAAAAAATCACTTAAATGAAAGTGTATGCTTTTTTACTGAAAAACCAGTGAAGATTACCGCATAGGTAATGAAACCTATCTCCTTAACCCCACCCCCCCATGCTCTGAAATGAAATACTACTGGCACTATATATGTATTTGTGTGTGTATGTGTGTGTGTATGTATATATACATATATACACATACACAAAAGTGCACTGCACAAATATGTATATATGTGTGCATATTCATATATGAGCAATATATCAGCATTTTCATCTTTTTTTTTTACAAGGAAGGATTAGAGGGAGGGATATTGAAATGCCTTCGAGGTAAAGGCATTAAGAAATTTTTGAAACATAAAATTTAAAGTACAACTCCAGAAGCTTTATGTACTTACTGCTAACAACAAAATCACTTCGAATCATGAAGATTGTAGTGACTACTCCCTTAATTCCAGAAGCTTTGTAGGAATCAGAAGTCATATCCCTACAAACATTCCAGAGGAAGCAGAAGGATAGTACCACAAAGAGTTTAAGATGCAGCCCTACACATTTGCCACATGAAAGTCTACATTATTAGTAAACTAGGAAAAGAGGATGGGGATTGCCTTGGACTGGGAAGCACCTGTGATGGAGGAAGGTAGCTCATTGTTGGGACACTTCCATTGGTTTGTTATGGCCCATGACATCTCATATTTGGCTACTCCTGTAGTGCATGGGAATTCTACAAGTTCAATGCTAAAGTTCTGGAAAGTTACAAAGCCCATAGCAGACTACACAGATGAATATGAGCATTTGAGAGTCTTTTGGGGCTTCTGTATGCAGAGATAGTCTTGACACTTTTAAGTCAAGTTGAATGCTAAAGTCTAAGCCTGAGGTCTGTGGAATTTCTTGTCCAGCTGTACAAAAGACTAAGACATCAGGGGAGGGAGCAAGCAAAGCATTTATAGGGTTCACATAGCAGGTAACCAAGTGTGGAACCCCTATCACTGGGGGCCACCTGGCCTAGTCAGGCATCACAGGAGGGCAAGCCCTGGCCTGTATTTTTGCTGTGGAACCCCAAGGCAACAAGCTCACTAGTGTTTCTTGTCCTGAACTCAGGATGGAAGAGAGGAGCTAATGGAAAGGTAACAGAGGAAAATGCTAATGGGGTCAGAGGCTTCAAGTACCCAGTGAAAGACTATACTGGGATGGCCCTGGCCCAGGTTTTAGTTTGGGTATGGAGCCTGGGACACTTGGCCAGTGAGTTTGAAGTAGCAAATTTCATTGTGTTGGCAGATCTGAGCCATCCTCTAGCCTTGAACTGGGGTCAGAGGGATGAAGCTGAAACCCAGGCCCACCTGTCCTTTCCTTCATTACCATAAGAACCTGAGTTCACTTTCTTTGGAGAGAAGAATTTATAAATGTGCAGACCATGCTCAGGGGCTGAAAAGGAATAAATAAGCACACTACTTGTATAAAGCAAAGTCAAAAAGACCTTGTCTCTGTGAGTGAGACATCATTCAAGGACCTACTAAGAACCTACCATGTGTCAGGCATGCTCTTGGTCAGGACTTTTAAATTCAGGGCTCTACCTTAGTTGGGGTGGGGGGAATGCGGCAGAGGAGGAAAGAAGGAATAAGGAAGGCAGAGGTAAAATCCTGGCCCATCCAATGGATCCCATTTCCAAGGTCTCCCTTACAATTCCCCTTTCTTCAGTAAGAGGAGGACTAAGAGAAAAATAGGGTTGGTTTTCTGTTTTATTTTCTGTGAGAACAACAAGTTCTGAAGGAGCAGCAAAAAGAGAGTGAGAAGCATTCTGGACCAGGAAACACTTAGAAGGCTATCAGCACCTTACTATCCACTTACTCACTACACAGCCCAAACACAGCTAAACAATTCCTGTTCCAAGACCGGTGAGGGATTTCTTCCTCCTGCCTCTCTTTGGGGTCAAGAGAGAAAATGGACCTTAGAGGAATGGGGGGAGGGCATTTGTTAAGAACTAGGAAGATACGCAGCTAGAATTAGGGTCCTAGAAATCTCAAAGGGACAGAGATGCTGATGATTTCAGTGATCTTGTTATTGATGTTGGTAAAATGACTGTTTAGATATGGAGTCATAGTTGCTAGAGCATGAGAGGAGATCTCAGTGTTGGAGGGAAGATGGTAAATAAGGTAAAAGAGGCCTGCAGAGTTGGAACGTGGCATTGGTTTGGGTTATTTCAGTGAGTACATAAGAAAAATTGAAGAAGAGAGTAAAATCAGTACATGCTAGGACAAATGAGGAGATTCATTGCACAGAAGTACTTTGCAAAGTGCTCCCCTCACCCTCAGTTAGTATGGCTAGGGTAGTGATTTCTTTCTTTTTTTTTTTGAGAGGATAAGGGAGGGCTATTACAGTTAAGTGACTTGCTCAAGGTCACACAGCTAATGTGTGTGTGTGTGTATGTCTATATGTTAAGTATCTGAGGCCACATTTGAACTCAGATCCTCCTGACTCCAGGGCCAGTGCTCTATTTGCTGTGCCACCTAGCCACCCCTAGGGTAGTGATTTCTAATATTCTCCTCCTTAACCTTCATAACAAATATTAGGAAGGGGTGTAGTGATTAAAAACTTAAGAATATTTTGTATCATACACCATATATGAATCATGACCACAGTAACTCTTTCAAGAGTTCTAGAATTGGCCTATTATGGAAAATACTAACCACATCCAAATGAAGAACTATGGAGTCTGAATGCAGATCGAAGCACACTATTTGCTTTCTTTTTTGTTTGTTTTTTCTTTCTCATGGTTCCTTCTATTGGTTCTAATTTTTCTTTACAAAATAACTAATGTGAAAATATGATTAATATGAATGTATACATAGAGCCTATATCAGATTGCAAGCTGTCTTGGGGGGGTGGAGAATCTGGAACTCAAAATCTTATGGAAGTGAATGTTGAAAACTAAAAATAAATAAATAAAATTTAAGAAAAAAAAGAAATGCAAATCAAAACCCTGAGGTTTTACCTCACATCCTACAAATTGACAAAATTGATAAAAGATGGTAATAATCAATGTTGAAGGGTTTTTGGAAAGATTCTTCCTCTAGTTCATTGTTGGTGGTATGAATCAGTACAATTATTTTGAAAAACAATTTGGATTTTTCAAAATAAAGTCATTAAATCATCCCCTCAGAAAAGTTCTAGAATTGAGTGATCAGGGCTTTATCCTAGGGTGTTCACATATGGGGTGGGGAAGGGCATATTTCCTCCCTAAAATACTCCAGACTCTACCATAACTTTGCTTCACATCTTGTATTCATCCACTAATATGCAATGAAGAAGATGACCCCGGTCCCTCATATGGCCTCAAGTCATCAATTCCAGGTTTTGGTGCCATAGTACCCATCTTCCAGAACCTGCCTACCTTCCCTTTTTTTGCCCCAGATTAAAAAAAAAAATTCTAGTTACAACTCTGGCTCCTTCTAATTCTGTTTATGAAGAAATTTCTACTAGGGTACTCAAGGTCACTGAACACATAATAAAGTGACATAGATCCAGGACCAAATGGAACAAATCACATCTTTCTGCCTAGGAGTCACTTGTTCTAGAAGGACTATAGAAATTCTGCCTCATCCAAAGCAGACATACTGAAGAAAAGTCCTAAGAGCAAAAATGTTATCTGAAATATCAGTAGCAAGAAACACTGGATGTAGTACTATGGAAAGAAGGAAATGAGCAGCACATATGTACCTCCATGGATAATACAGCTTGGTAATCGTGTCTATGTGAATTAGCAATTAATATCACAGATATATTGGTAGCTTGGAGGCCCAACAGATAGAGAGCTAGCTAGACCTTGATCTAGTTGCAAATAAGATACTTCTTAACTGTGTGACCCTAGGCAAGTCATTTAATCCCTGTCAACCTCAGTTTCCTTATCTGCAAAATGAATATAAAAAATAGCACTTATTTCCCATGATTTTTGTGATGATAAAATAAGAAATTTGTAAAGTGCTTTAAAAACCTTAGAGCATCACATAAATGGTATTATTGTTATTATGTAGCGTTATTGGAACTAGTGAATATAATTCTGCAAAAGCAAAGTGAAGTACAGTGCAAATACAAAGAGAATGCTTCTGAAGGGGCCAGTTATTACCCATGTGCTAGAGTGAGCTCTAAATGACTTGCAGAGCTAATTGTTAAATTTTCAGCGTGAATATTGCACCTCAGAAATTGGAAATTACCAAAAATAAGAGGTTGACTTATTTTTTGTTGATTTCTAGACTTAAGAAAGTTGTAATAATGCCAATGAAACTTAAATGTGTGTGCACTTTTCCTACCACCCGCTCCCAGAAAGTCTCACTGTTAAACATTTAATAGCACACCCCTTTATAGCTCTATAAACATTTCTTGAGCTTAGCAGCAGTGCAATAGAAGTTTCAGAGAATAAAGTCATCACCAGACTAGAGGTCTAGAATCTGTAAGATAATAACAACAACAAAAATAACAACAAGCTTGTTCATGATGTGTTAAGGTTTGCAAAGTCACGTATGTCAATTATCTCATTTAAACCTCACAGCACCCCCACTAATATCATTGCAGTAATCTTTCAGGATATGGATTCCTTTTCTTTGTGTAAATTTGAAATTCTTTATGCATTACTATGGGGTTTCTTGATCGTAGAAGACACACAGGTAATTTTCCCATATGCCCATTTACCTGGGACATCATCACACTACTATCTTGTTCTATAGCAAGTAGTACAAGGATGAAGACAAGAGATAGTTATCAGGGCGATTGTTGATTAATGAGATGAATGGTCACAGAGTTAGCAGTGTGCTACCACTTTGAAGTTCCTACTGAGTATTTCATTTCCATAGTGTGATTCTGATTAAAATTTCTGTCTAACAAATGGGCCTACTGTATATGTGTCGTCTTCTCTCTTTCACAGCCAATCTCCTTATAAAAACTGTCTACAGTTTTCCTTTGCAGTCTAACTTCCAAACTCATCACTCAATTGAAATGGCTCTTTTCAGCATTACTAATGGTTTAAATCTTCCGATCTGAGGGTCTTTTCTCAGTCCTCACCCTTCTAGATCTCTCTGCAGCATTCAACACTGTTGACCACCCTCTCCTCCTGGATATGCTCTCTGCTGTATGGCTTTTTCTGGCATCGTTCTCTCCTGCTTGTCTTCCCACCTGTTTGAGCACTCCTCAGTCACCTTCGCCGACTCATCCTCCATATCTCCACAATGTCCTTCACAAGCACACTTTTCTCTCAGTTCCTACAGCCACCAGCCTGCTTTAAGCCTTTATCACCTATTGTGACGTCTTCTCCTCTCAAGCCTTTCCCCAATCTAGTCCATCTTCCACAGAGCCACCAAAAGCATATTCCTGAACTGCATATATGACCATTTCAGCAAAGAGCTCCATTTACTCCCTATTATCTTTAGGATCAAATATAAGCTCCTTTTTGTGAATGGTGGGAGGTGCATGGAGGTAATTAAAGGTCTTCATAACCTGACACTTTTCCAGTATTCTCCCTTCATTTATTCTCTAGTCCTACTTTATTGTCCCACTTCCAATTCTAAATAGGTAATACCTGATTTCTTTGCCTTTGCACTGACTGCATCTCCCCACTCCATACCTTGAATGCTCCCCCTCCTTGCTACCATCTCTCAGATGCCCTGGTTTTTCTTAAAACTCAGTTCAAGTATCACCTTTTAAGATGAAGCTTTTTTCCCCTATTGCAACCTATTTCCCTTTTTCTTTTATTATTTTTTCCATATAAGCCTTTTAGCAGGGTTTCTTAACCTTTTTTATATCATGGATTTCTTTGTATTATGGAACCCTTCTTAACAATAATGTTTTTAAATGTGAGTCTTTATTTGGAGCCATCTGAAAGGCATTTCCCAGAGACTATAGGCATGCCCACTGTTATCTTGCTATCAGCAAGTGTCTTTCCTATTAGGATACTGGGAAGGTGATGATTAACTTGATGGAGTAGGTTGGGAGGTAGCCTTATCAAAGGAACCAAACCTTGGTCTATAAAATTGCGAGACCAACACACACACACACACACACACACACACACACACACACATCAGAAAAAGAAGAGGATTATTCACATAGTTTCTTTAGAGAATTGTACTTTTAGATTAAAGTAAGTGCATTACTTGGATGACACAAATCCAATGAGAAAGGGCATTCACTGCTTGATCAGTAGCCCTTAAAGCGTATTTATATTTCAGAGAGAACCTAAACCAAGGGGTGGTGCTATAAGTTTTAGAGGGAATATATGAGAATCCATGAGAAAGAGGGGCTCACTGAAATGGTGAAAGATTATGCCAAAAGCAACACCAAATTCAGTTCCTTTCTGGGGGAACATGATAGACCACCTAAGTGGTTTCTGTGTTCTCAGTTTTTATAGTACTCTGGGTGTTTTACATTAAAAAAAAAAACTTCTGTGGAGTGAAATAAAATCTGTTCTTTACCTAACATGCATTTAGTATCTTGAGTCCTTGTACAAGAGGTAGTACCCACATTTCTCACATTTAGGGAAATCCACACACAAGTTATGCCCTTGGTATATAAGATAATATTTTCTAGAGTATCCAAATGGGGAAATCAACTAAAAAGAGAAAATGGACCTCTTAAACTCAGCCTCAAGTATCAAATCTACTCCCTATGAACCCAGAATCTTGGAGGAAGGGTACCACTAGACCTTGAATTACAAGAGGAAAATATTGGCACCAATAATTTAGGAACGTGGAATAAATTGTATTCTAGATCTACTATGCTTTTACAAGCAAATACAGCTCAAGGACTAAATTGTGTATAATATTGCTATTCAGGCTACATTACTACTGCATAAAATCTACCTTTTTCTTATATATAAATATTTTCAATTGCTTCAATTTAATAAATGAAAGAAATTTCAGTGGAGGAATAAAATGCTGCATTATTGAAATGCTACCATAAACACACTTGAAAGCATAGGGCTTTATCAAGTAATGTCTTAATCTTTCTCGATGGTACAACCAATCAGGATCCTGGAATCTTTGTAAAATTTAATTAAAACCATAATGCAAATTTAGAAGTCTGTGAGGTTTTTTTTTAATGTTGTATTAAAATTGTTGCAATTTTTAAAAGTTTGTGCAGTTATAGGGCCATGGGTGTGCACGGTTTAAGTGAGACAGCATGATGATTTATTTTGCAAAGCATATACTTCTCTTGGAAAATAGCGATTGTGGAGACATAGTCAGATATATAAGACATGATGTCTTATATGGGGAGATGTGCAGAAGTTGGTACCCTTTGGTACATTTGCCAGAGGGTAAAGTACTAAAGCTTCCAGTATAGCACATTGGCCCCTGGCCCAAACTGCCACCAATAGACTCCCTTAAGTCCACTCCACTGTAAAACAACCCTGTAGCTATGTAGAATTGCCTACAGGTGCTAACCACTTGGTCAGAAGAGTTAAGGAGATAGTAGAGAAACTGAGATTGCCATACTAAAAAGAAGATGACATTGCTCTTCTAGCTTCAACGTGGTCTCTAACTTGGTAGTTGACTGTCAAAAAATCACCTAGTCTCTTGGTGACTTAAATTTCTCATATGTAACCCAAGGATAAAAATACCTGCCCTACCCGCCTCATGGTTTATGAGGTTGTGAGGATCCAATGAAATTTTGTGAATTAAAGTGATTTGAAAAGTTATTATATCAACATTAAACAATGTGCATGGCAGATGACAATGATAGCAATAATAAAAAGCATCTGTACAGTGCTTTTAGATTTTGCATGTTCATCTTAATTGATCTCACAAAAACCCTGAGAGGCTGGTTCTCGTATTAGCTCCATTTTATAGATGAAGACATTGAGGGGAACAGTAGTTAAATGTCTTACCCAGAGTCACACAGCTAATAAGTATGTAAATAGAATTCAAACTAAGGTGTTTTGGGCTCGAAGTCTAGGATTCTATCCATTACACCACCTAGATGTAAAAGATCACTGGTTGATTTATGTATAGCCTGTATTACCAGCATTATAATAGGACAATCAAAGGTACTGTTACTATCACATGTTGCTTCAAAAGTCATGATTTACTGACTATGTTGATGCAATGCCAAACATCTGGATGCAAAATCAGTCAACCATCTGGATAGTTCTGTATCTACAGATGTTTAGCCTAATGCAAATGAAATATGGATTGCCTGCTTTTTTCACTTTCTGGTCAGATGTTCAGGTATCATGGTAACATTGATGCAAATGAACTCAAAACACTTGTCTCACCTCTCCTTTCCCTTGTTTGTTATACCAACAAGTATGCAGAAACTATGACAATAAGATCATCTTATCTACCAAATCACTCAGTCTAAAACACATCCCTCCAGGGCATATGTTTTAGTAAAGATAAAGCATAGTGACATATATTTTGTGAAAAAAATTTAAAGCAGTAAGTTAGTCAGTATGAAAGAAGCATATTGCCAATACATTTTGGTCCAGGACAGTTTTCTATGGATACATGCTGAGAGGGCTTGAATCAAGCCACTTGGCTCATTTTAAAACTTTCATTTTTAAATAAGTGCCAGACGTGTGAAGCCATAATGAGTTTAATTAAAGTCAATGAAAGCCAGTAATTCAAGTCTTAAAAATGTAATTTGGAGCAAACAAAACCCATAAGTCAAAATATGGGGGAAAAGGAATTTGAAATAACAGTCATATAAAAAAATCACCAAGTACAGTGTAGGGTGGTGAAGTGGAAAGACGATTTAACTGAAAAAATAGGAGATATAGGATCTAATGCTAGTTTTGCCACTGCCACCCTTATTACTTTGGGCAAGTCACAACTCTTCTAGCACTCAGTTTTTCAACTATACCATAAAGGGATTCATTTTATAAAGAGATAGAAGGATTTTTCACTGGCCAAAATGAAGTACAAACACCAGGGTTTTGATATTGTTATTTTTGCTTGTGATATGCAAAATCTCAGTATTGGTCAAAATCCTCTTCAAGTACAATCTCTTCCAATACATGTAAAAAAATGACTCTAAACAAACTAGAGCTACAGAATCCACAAAGTGACAGAGAGAAACAGAACTCCCACTGAAGACAGTGTGGCATGCCTACAGGAAGAGACTATCATATGGAGCTGGGAGCCTCACACAGTCCCATGTGAATTGTGGTTCCAGCCCCAGGGAGCCTCTGACCAGTGGAAGCCAGAGCAGACTTCAGGAGTGTGAATCACCAGAAGCTGTGGTGGTTTTCAGACTTTTCAACCTGTAAACACCAAAGACAAAGTAAAAGGTCAGTGTGGAGCTCTGTTGGAACCAGGGTGGAGAAGAGTGCAGTCCTGCCCCTGTCCCTGGGGCAAGAAGCAGAGAAAGTGCTCTGCTGCACCTCATGGCTGCCTCAGGAGGTCTTGGCCTGCAGACTGTAGGGATACCAAGGGGCCATTTAGAGGGTAATCACTCTTGCTTTAACCTGTTTGGATCTGGATTACAGTCTTGGGTAGTGGTCCAGGGTTGTGTGGCCAGTAAGCCAGAGCTTGTGGGGGCTGTATAGATGGCACCTTCCTAATATCTCAGCAGCAGCAAAAACCCCAGAGATTTAGGACAAAGCTCTCTCTATTCTGGAAGCAGAGTTCAATCATGGCAAAAAGCTCAAAAGTCAAGTAATTGGCTGTCAAGATGAGCAAACAGAGGAAGCACCAACAGACCATAGAATCCTTTTAAGGAGACAAAAGGGATCAAGGCATGGACTGGGAAGAAGACAGCAAAGTCAGAACTCCTGCATCAAAAGCTTCCAAGAAAAATATGAACTGGTTACAGTCCATGAAGGAGCTAAAGAAGGATTTTGAAAAGCAAGTAAGAGAAGTGGAGGAAAAATTGGGAAGAGAAATGAGAATGATGCAAGAAAATCATGAAAAGTGAGTCAACAGTCTGCTAAAGGAGACCCAGAAATACACTGAAGAAAATAACATCTTAAAAATAGACTAATTAAAATGACAAAAGAGGCCCAAAAAGCCAATGAGGAGAAGAATGCCTTAAAAAGTTGAATTTGACAGATGGAAAGGGAATTTCAAAAATTCACTTAAGAGAATAACTCCCTCAAAATTAGATTGGAACAATTGGAAAATAATGACCTTATAAGAAATCAAGATGCTATAAAACAGATCCAAAGAAATGAAAAATAGAAGGCAATGTGAAATATCTCATTGGAAAAACCACTGACCTGGAAAATAGATCCAGGAGAGATCATTTAAAAATTATTGGACTACCTGAAAGCCATGATCAAAAAAAGAGCCTAGACACCATCTTTCTAGAAATAATCAAGCAAAATTGCCCTGATATTCTAGAACAAGATGGCAAAATAGAAATGGAAAGAATTCACCAATTGACTCTTGAAAAAATGCCAAAGAGAAAACTGCTAGGAATATTATAACCAAATTCCAGAGTTCCCAGATCAAGGAGAAAAGACTGTAAGCAATCAGGAAGAAACAATTTGAGTATTGTGGAAACACAATCAGGATAACACAAGACCTAGCAGCTTCTATATTGAAGGATCAAAGGGCTAGGAATATGATATTCCAGAGGTCAAAGGAGTTAAGATTAAAACCAAGAATCATATATCCCTCAAAACTGAGTATAATGCTTCAGGGGAAAATATGGTCATTCAATGAAATAGAGGATTTTCAAGCATTCTTGATGAAAAAAACCAAAGATGAACAGAAAATTTGACTTCCATGTTCAAGAAGTATAAGAAGCATGGGAAAGTAAAAAGGGAAAAGAAATCATAAGAAGTTTATGGAAGTTGAACTATTTATATTCCTACATGGAAAAATGATCATTGTAACTCCTAAGACTTTTCTCAGTATGAGGATAGTTGAAGGGAATACATACATATATATATATATATATATATATATATATATATATATATATATACACATACACACACATATATGTATGTATAGGAGTGTTTATGTGTATATAAATATATGTAAGTATGGGCATATGTATGTTCATGTATACATAGACAGAGGGCAAAGGATGAGTTGAATATGAAGGGATGATATCTAAAAAATAAAATTAAGAGGTGAGAGAGGAATTTATTGGGAGAGGGAGAAAGGGAGAGATAGATTAGGGTAAATTATCTCCTATAAAAGAGGCAAGAAAATATTGTTAAAATGGAGGAGAAGAGCAGGAAGGTGAAAGGGAATGAGACAATTTTATTCTCATTGAATTTGCTTTAAGGAGGGAATAACATACACACTCAATTGGGTATCTTACCCTACAAGAAAATAATGGCATAGGGGATAAGTGGGGGGATGATAGAAGGGAGGGCAGATTGGGGGAGAGGGTAGTTAGAAGCAAGCATTTTTGAAAAGGGAAAAAGGAGAAAATAGAATAAGTGGGGGTGGGATAGGATGGAGGGAAATATAGTTAGTCTTTCACACTATAACTACCATGGAAAGGATTTGGGTAACTAACTACACATGTACAACCTATATTGAATTGCTTACCTTCCCAGTGGGGGGTGGGTGAGGAGGGAAGAAGGGAAAAAATATGAAACTCAAAGTTTTAAAAACAAATGTTTAAGAAAAACTTTTTATATGTAACTAGGAAATAAGCTATACAGACACTGGTGTATAGAAATCCATCTTGCCCTACTAGAAAGTTAGGAGGGTGATGAGGAAGTATATAAGAGAGAAAAGATTAGGGGAAGGAGTATTCAGTACGTTTGCTATTTTGGAGTGGGGGATAGGGGAAACATGGAGAGAAAAATTATAACTCAAAATCTTGTGGAAATGAATGTTGAAAACTAAAAATTAATTAATTAATTAATTAATTGATATTTTTAAATCTTCTTCAATCTGCTTTCTGGCATCATCATTCAAATGAAGTTGTTCTCTTTAAAATTACCAAGGATTTCTAAATATGATTTCCTTTTCTCAGTCCTCATCCTTTTTGACCTCTCTCTGGCATTTGGTATTGATGATTACCTTCCTTTCCAAGCTACTCTCTCCTTTCTAGGTTTCCATGATTCTATCCCTACCTCTGCCTGTCTGACTTCTCTTTATCTGGCTCCTCATCTAGATTATTACGACAATCTCTAAATTGGGTTTCTTATTGCCAGTCTTTTCTTTTATTTAATCTCCACACAATTGCTAAATTAACCCCTGTGAGTCACAGATATGACACTGTTCCCTAGGCAGAAGTCTCCGATGGCTCCCTATTGCCTTCCCAATAAAATACAAACTCCACTACCTGGCATTTATAGCCCACCATATTTTGCTCTAAACTACTTATCTAGTCTTATTTCATATTACTTCCTTTTGTCTACTTTATATACAGCCAAAACTGGAAGGGATAGCTAATATACTACATGATAAAAATTAATATCCCAAGAGATCTTGACAGGTCAGAACATCAGACTAGGAGACTAGGTCATGAAAAGCCAAACAGAGAACAAAAGGTCAAGAAAATCAATGAAAAAAAAAAGAATACAGAGAAAGGTGGTCTAGCAATACCAGATATCAAACTATATTATAAAGCAGTAATTATCAAAACTATCTCATTGTCACTAAGAAACAGAGTAGTGGATCAGTGGAATAAATTAGGTACAAAAGACAGAGTAGTCAATATCCATAGTAATCTAGTGTTTGATAAATCAAAAGACCCCAGTTTTAGGGTTAAGAACTCACTATTTAACAAAAACTGCTGGGAAATCTGGAAAACAGTAGGACACAAGCTAGGACAACATCTCACACTGTATAACAAGATAAAGTCAATACAGATGTGTGATTTAGACATAAAGGGTGAAACCATAAGTAAATTAGAAGAGCCTGTCAGATCTATGGGGAAAGGAAGAATTAATTATCAAATAAGAGATAAAAAGCATTATGAATTTTAAAATAGATAATTTTACTTAAATTAAAAGGGTTTTTTTTTTTACAAATGAAACTAATAAAACCAAGATTAGAAGGAAAGCAAAAAGCTGGGAACAATTTTAATAGCAAGTCTCTGACATAAACCTCATTTCTTAAAAATATAGAGAACTGAGTCAAATTTATAAGAAGACAAGTCATTCCTCAATTGATAAATGGCCAAAGATATGAACAGCCAGTTTCAGATGGAGAAATCAAAGCAGTCTATAGGCTTAAATCACTTTTGATTAGAGAAATGCAAATTAAAACAACTCTGAAGTACCACTTCACACCTATAAGATTGGTTAATATGACAGAAAAGGAACATGATAAATGTTGGAAGGGGTGTGGGAAAATTGGGACACAAATGTACTGATGGTGTAATTGTGAACTGATCCAACTACTCTGGAGAACAATTTGGAAATATGCCCAAAGGGCAATCAAACTGTGCATACCCTTTGATTAAGCAATAGTGCTACTAGGTGTGCATCCCAAAGAAATCATTAAAAAGGCAAAAAGACCTAAATGTGCAAAGACATTTATAGCAGTCCTTTTCATGGTAGCAAAATATTGGAAATTAAAGAGGTGACCATGAATTGGGGAATGCCTGAACAAGCTGTTGTATATGTACATAATGGAATACTATTGTGCCATAAGAAATGATGAACAGGTAAATTTCAGAAAAACCTGAAAAGACTTGTATGAATTGATGCAAAATGAAATAAACAGATTCAGGAAAACATTTTATCCAGCACCAGCAACATTGAGTGACAATCAATTATGAATGACTCAGCTCTTCACAGCAATAAAATGTACAAAGGACTCACAAAGAAAAATTCCATCCACATCCAGATAAAGAAATGATAGACTCTGAATGCAGATCAAAGAATATTTTTTTCACTTACTTTATTCTTTCTCATGTTTTTCCCCTTTTAATCTGATTTTTCTTTCATAACAATGAACAATATAGAAATATTTCCAATGAAACCAGACTCTTTTTGGGAGAAGCAAATAGACCGAAATCATGAATTAGGAAAGCATATCCCATTTACATGATGGCACATATATGTGGCACATATATAACCCATGTCAAATTGCCTACTGTGTTCAAAAGAGTAGAGAGGGGGAGAAAATTTTGGAGCTCAAAATCTTATAAAAAATGAATGATAAATATTGTCTGGACATGTAATTAGGGTAAAAAATAAAATACTTTTAGAAAAAGAAATTTTCAAGGAAAAAAAGTCAAATGGAGAATTTTATATTCTATCCTGGAAGTAATAGTGAGCTATTGGAGTTTATTGAATGGGAGAGTAACATGACCAGACTCATGCAGATCAAACTGTTATAAAATGGACCATCCTACTGTGCCTGGCACCAGGTACCACCAGGAACACCAAAGCCTAGAGTCCCAGAAGTAATAGAGCTTAATCCCTTCATAAAGAGATAAAGAATCAGTTGCCAAAGAGGAAGAGAACTAGAGATATCCTCATTTGAATAAAAATGTTAATGGCTCTCTTCCTCACCCTGCACCCTATACAATCTGTTGCCAAGTCAAAAGCTTAATATCACATCTGTCTCTACAATAACTCTCATATCCATCCCCTTTCTGTCAGTTCCTGTAAATAACATTTTAGTTCAGGCCCACATAATTTTTCACCTAGATTATTGCGACAATCTCTAAATTGGGTTTCTTATTGCCAGTCTTTTCTTTTATTTAATCTCCACACAATTGCTAAATTAACCCCTGTGAGTCACAGATATGACACTGTTCCCTGGTCAGAAGTCTCTGATGGCTCCCTATTGCCTTCCCAATAAAATACAAACTCCACTACCTGGCATTTATAGCCCACCATATTTTACTCTAAACTACTTATCTAGTCTTATTTCATATTACTTCCTTTTGTCTACTTTATATACAGCCAAAACTGGAAGGGATAGCTAATATACTACATGATAAAAATTAATATCCCAAGAGATCTTGACAGGTCAGAACATCAGACAAAATTTAATAGGAATAGATGTAATCTTATACTTATCTGAAAAAATATTTTGTTTCACAATTTTATGAAGGGAAAAATGGACAATTATTTCTCTGATAAATGATACTGGTGGGGAGATGGGGTGGAATAGAATTGTAGAGTGCAAGTTCAGTGTGAGTCAAAAATTTGACAGCAAAGCCAAAAATCTAATATTGTCTAGGGCTTCAATAATAGAAACATAACTTCTAAGAAGAAGGAAGTAGTCCCAATGTACTATGCCCTGGCCCATCTACATCTATAATATTTCAATAATATCTGGAAAATATTTTATTGAGAACTTTGATGAACTACAGAATTCTATGGGAAGATGAGTAGAGTGGTGGACGGCCACACATTTATGCCACATGAGGATCAGTTGAAAGAACTATGAACATTTAAGCCAAAGGAAAGACTCAAAAGAGCTATTTTCAAGTATTGGGAGACTATCACAAAGAAGAATTTAGAATAAATTAGTTTTGGTTGACTCTAGAATTTGAAGAATCAGTAGAAATTTTAAGAAGATAATTTTAAGCTTAATATAAAGAAGAATTTCCTAATAATTTAGGTCACCAGAAGTAGAATGGATTGCTCCAGAAAACTGAGAGTTCTTCTTCATTACAAGTCTTAAAGAGGAACTTAGATTATCACTTTATTGGTAGATTCCAGAAGGGATTCTTTTGAGGTATCTGAGTCAGACAAGAAGGACTTTTTTGTTGTTGTTGTTCAGTCTTTTTACCTATGTTGGACTTATCATGACCTGACTTGGCAAAGATACTGGAGTGGTTTGCCATTTCCTTCTTTAGCTCATTTTACAGATGAGGAAACTGAGGCAAACAAGGTTAATTGACTTGTCCAGGGACACACAGCTAGTAAGTGTCTGAGGTCAGATATAACATAATCCTGTTTTTATCCTCTAAAAAGTTTACCACAGGTCTTCTACCCAACATTCTGGGTAAGAATGGGTGTCTTCCTTTTCTTGAGACTGTGTGGGCACCAGTGGAACATATAGACTGTCCATTATTCCTATACTCACGATATAAACAGTCCATCCTCTTTTTTTCTTGCTTATGTATTTTTCTCATGATATTTTTTACTTTACTTATTTATAATTCCTTGTTTATAATGTGATACAATATGTGCACATCTAACATGCTCCTTTGCATTGCTTTTCTGAGTGATTTTCATTTCTAATTCTTTGTAAGCTATCACATTCCACCTCAGCCATACAACAGCACTTTTCTGATATGTGAATAGAAAATTCATTGTGAGATCCCATTCTCTTTCTCATTCAGATCCATTGCCACTAAAATTGGGCTCTTAATATTGGTGATCTTCTGTTTGGGAGAAGCAAATAGACCCAAATCATGAATTAGGAAAATACATCCCATTGAATATGGACCTTACCTCATGTTGACTTTCAATGTCACAGTTGCATTGGTGAAAGGGTCAGCAAATCTCTCAACTGCATTTGTACCAATGTTTATCATCAGTGGACTTTATAAAATGTCAGACAAAATACCAGAGCTTATGAAGAAGACAAAATCAGGCCAGTAGACATATCTCTTGAATTCTAGAGCTTTGGGGGCTTCTGTTTGACAGACAAGACAAAGCTATTCATTGCTATCGCTGATGAAACTATCACTGAGTAAAGAGGCACATACATGTTCACTTTGGGGAATAACACAAAACAGTTCAATTCACCTAAAAGATTTTAAAGTTCAGAAATTTCAAACATTTAAAATTGGTTTCATTACACAAAGCCCCCAATGTTTCTTTGATTACATATTGATGTTTTAAGATAAAATTACTATGGGTTATTTATCCACATGAATATTTTGAGCACATTCTTCATATTCCATCATAAAAATATTTTACATAATTTTTGAATAATAAATGATGAACTATGATCCTCTTCATGCATAGTAAATGTTAAATGCTGCATTGTTTGCAGACATTAAGCCATAAGTGTTATTTGAGATGTTGCAAAATCCTGACCCCTTTAAAAGCCAAACAGCACTATGGCAGTCCTTCCCTAGCAACTGTATTCATAATAGCAATCTCCAACAGTCAGTCAAACTAAATAAACCATCAAGAATTCCAAGCTAGAAATGAGTTGTTGAGGGCTCCCGTTATCATGTCGGGACTAAGGTCATAAAGGAAACCGGAATGTTATTTTCACTAGTGCTAGACTGCCAGTTAGTGCTGGAATTAGATTGTAGTGAAGGTGAACTTCACCATTGCTGATATTGGCAGAAATACACTCAAAATCCTTGTAAGGACATTTGAAAGGTTTGTGGGATACAAAGAGGTGATTCTCTCCCCCGCCCTCTCTCTCTGTTCCTTGCCTTGAGTATCTCCTTTTGAGCTGGAAAACCGCTGTTATATACCAGGGTTTATGATTCCCAATTTGTCTTGCAGTGCTTGGAATCAAACTGAAACTTCCTGAGCACAGAGTGTCAGCACACCAGAGAGGAATAAGCCACTGTGCCTGCCCAGAGATGCTCTGTAAAGTGGAATGCTCAAGGGATGAAGATCCTTACTTCTGTAGATTATGGTCATTTCATTTTAATAGGAAGGTTTACAAAACATTACTGCTTAATTGCATTGTGGGTCAGTAGAGCATCTTAGCAGGTGAAAGAGACATATAGGGAAGACTCAAAAGCTGTTCCTGAGCACACACAGGCTACTTCTCTCAGACCTCTTCAGCAATTGCATACAATGTGTGTGGGGGGGTCAGGGGGGTCAGGGAGTGGGGGAGTCCAGTGTGAAAGCAGAAACTGAAAGGAAATGATGCAGACAGAGTTAAGGTTCTCTCTCCTTTCAAAAAAAATTCCATCTTTTGGATTTTCACCAACAACTGTGAGTGTAAGAACACAGAAGAAAAGACAAAGCTTTTATTTTGTAGCTTCCAATTGGCTGACTAAGTAGCCAAGAATTACTAGAATGAAATATTTGGGATTTTTTTTCCACTTATGAGTGGATGAAGTAATATAAAGATGACACAGAATATACTTGTTTCCCCTTTAACAAAGAGAGAAAAATATAGGCTCCAAACTTAAGATAACAGAAAGTCAATCTCTTCAGAAGTGAGGGGTATTGTAACTGTTGTGGGTGGTCATTTTCTTCTTCACCAAAGAGGAAGTTCCATCTCTTTCCTGTCACTGAGGCAGTTGATGGCAACTCCCTCCTTTCCACTCCTCACCCTCACTTATCTCACACTCTGGAATCACCAACAAAAACTTATTGTTTTTGCTCATAATGGGTAACATTCAGAATGGTGAAGCCTTTTACCCTGAGCCATGTTACTTAAGTTTTTTTTTTACATAAATAGCCTTGATATGTTATCAGAAATACATTATTTAATCACCATTTCAGATATTATAACTACAGTGGGTGAGAGGGAGACTTTTATTGACATCTTGAGAATTGCTACAGTTAAGAAAGTTCCAGTATAGATGAAAAGTTGGTCATAAGTGTTGTTGAAAGATTTGTGCTGAAGCACTGTGAATCAGGATGTAAGGACTAGGGAAAGGATCACATGGGGCTCCTGGAATGCCAGGTCAAATGTAAGGGCAACACTTCCATATGACTGGGACTGGCACTAGTAGGATTGACATAGATTTGAAGGATCAACTGGCCACTGTTTTCTGTGTTCTCATTCAAGACAAATATTTCAGAATTTTTTATTACTTTCTATTGAATTGGGTAGAAATAGCTTGCATGTGAGAGTTTTTGCACTGACAACCTCTTCTCAGTTTAACACTTATATTTGAAAGAATCCCAAATCCCAGTATTCCCTAGATTAGAAATAACTAAGCATTCTATGACAAAATGTGTTCTATATTACTGAACTGAAGTCTACTACTACTACTAATTACTACTGCTACTACTACTACTACTACTACCACTACTACTCTTACTAGCTAACATTTATATAGTCCTTATTATGTGCCGGGCACTGTCCTACCGTGTTTCCCCGATAATAAAACACTGTCTTATTATTTTTTTTTTGGACAGAAAAACACCAGAGGGCTTATTTTCAGGGGAGGGCTTATTTTAATGACCATTGACAGCAATTTTAATAAACAGGTAAATGTGAACAAAAAAATGTACCTTTATTCAATAAGCAAATCACTGGGGAAGAACAGGATGACGCGGTCACTGCTGCAGCTCTGATTGGATGCAGCTCAGAGAGCGCTGTGTGTTTCATTGGGGCTGGGGGGGGGGGGGACGGTGCATACAGAGGGTACCGTAATGTAGCACCTTCACTACAGTAGCAATCTCAATCGGGCTTATTTTCGGGGGAGGGCTTATTTTAGAGGAATCTTACACAGTAAGGGGAGGGCTTATTTTCGGAATAGGTCTTATTATCGAGGAAACACGGTAAATTTGTTTACAATTTGACCCTCACAACAACCCTGGGAGGTAAGTGCTATTATACCTATTTTCAGATGAGGAAAGGGAAGCATATCAGGGTTAAGTGATTTGCCCAGGGTCATATACCTATTAAGTGTTTGAGGACAGATTTTAACTCAGTTCTTCCTGACATCAGGCTGAGTGCTCCATCTCCACTGTGCCACCTAACTGCTCCTATTATCTTTAATATAATATATCTACCTCTCCACTCAAAAAGTCGATTGGATTAAAAAAAAAGATTCTCTCTATTTTAACTCAGTCTTTTGGTCCACAGTAGTTAGTAGAACACTCCAAACTTCTGGTGCACGCATCATTGACTTCTATAATAGGTAAATAAAATTTATGTTTTGCTGCCTGTGTTTATTTTCTTCTTAGTCCCTTGGAGTTTATCAGAGGAAGTGCTGAATTCCATGGGTTGAGTTCCCAATGAATGGAACCTCTACCCCCATATCACCCTAGGAAGAACATGAGCTTATGTCATCCCTGTTCCTCAGGAGCTCCAGGAGGTAAAGGTATAGGGAAGGTGGGCAGGTAGGTGTTGCCGTGGATAGAGGGCTGGCCCTGGAGTCAGGAAGATTAGTCTTCCTGAATTCAAGCGTGGCCTCAGATATTTGCTAGTTGTGTGACTCTGGGAAAGTCGTTTAACCCTGTTTGCCTCTGTTCCTTATCTATAGAATGAGTTAGAGAAGGAAATGACAAACCACTCCAGTATCATGGTGAAGAAAATCCAAATAAGGTCACTAAGAATCAGATACAACTGAAATAATGACAGACTACAAAAGGACCAAGGCAGAAATTCATATCTACTCTGGAACTAGCTTTTGCTGATCCTAAATATTTCACATCCTTAGACCAAAACTAGGAAAAATTCTTATTTAAGCTTTGTCTGTCTAGGACTGTAAGAGAACAAAAGTCTGGAAAGCTTATATTTCTGGACAACTGATTTTACATCTTTAATTGCCAACACTGGAGAGGGAAACCAAATCATTGGAATCAAATGTTTGACTTTGCATGGGTATTTCATCCACAACTTTGGGCTGCATCTCACCCTGGTTTCCAATACCCCATCCTCACCTCCAGCCATCGGTGGAAAGTGGGCAAAGAATAGAAGGTGAAATGCTTGACTGGGGGAGCAGACCTCCAAAGCTCCTACATCTCTGGAAGACATGTAGATATGGCACTTTATCTTGCAAAACACCTGAATCTTTTTCTCCCTGTGGAAGTGAGCATTAGAAAGGTTGCAGATTATAAATTGTAGATTGAGTTTTCTCTTTTATCTCTTTTTATTTTGGAGGGGGAAAGCAGGACAATTGGGGGTTGTGACTTGCCCAAGGTCACACAGATAGTAAGTGTTAAGTGTCTGAGGCTGGATTTGAACTCAGGTCCTCCTGACTCCAGGGCTGGTTCTCTGTTCATTGCTGCTCTATTCACTGCACCAACTAGCTGCCCCATTGAGTTTTCTTTATTCTCCCTGTTTCTCACTGATAAAATTATGCATAACCAAATGCTCGAATTGTTTCATGATATATCAATCACATCAAAACAAATTAGTGTTTTAAAAACCAGTATTATATAGCTATGTATTTATTTATGTACATGTTCTGCCACCTGATGGAGTGTAAGTTCCTGGAGGGCAGGAAGTTTTATTTTTGTTGTTGTATCTCCAGCACCTATCACAGTGTCTGGCACATATTGAATGATTAATGGATGCTTATTGATTGGTCACAAGAAGACTGAGAAGGATCAATCTGATATGTTGGAGAAGATCCAGAAGAGAACAATTTCACAAAAGCCCAGGAACAGTAGAGTATCAAGGAGAGGTTGGTCAACAGTGTTACAGATATATAAAGAGAACTGAGACAAGGTGAGAGGATTCAACAATGACCTAATTGTTGCTGACCTTACAGTGGTAGAGTTGGAAGACAGGTTGTAAATAACTTAGGAGTGAGAGTGAGGCAAAGAAGTGAAAGCAAAGTATGCAGATGGCTTTTTCTATGGATGGACGATGACCTGAGTACAGAATTGAATGGGAGAAAGAGTGAAAATAAATTACCTTTAGGACATTACATCGTGCTTTCAGAGATTCTAAGTTATTCCTTAATGCAAAAACCTAATATTTTATGCTAGTATTTGGGGAGGGGGAAAGGGAGAGAATGTCATATGGCAAAGTATCATTATGTTGTTATTGTTGTTGTTCAGTCATTTCAGACTCTTCATGACCCTATTTGGGGTTTTCTTGGCAAAGGTAACAGAATGGTTTGCTATTTCCTTCTCCAGCTCATTTTACAGATGAGGAAACTGAGGCAAGCAGTGTTAAGTGACTCCCCCAGGGTCACACAGGTTTGTAAGTATCTGAGGCTGGATTTAATCTTGGAAAGATAAGTCTTCCTGACTCCAGGCCTAGCAGTCTATCCACTATGCCACCTAGCTACATCCTCTCTAAAGAATCAAAATTGCAAGAGACCTAAAGAACACTGGGAAGGTAGGCATGTGTAAACTGCAGTATATTACAACGATGACTTATACACAAGTAGTGGCATAAAATATATGATCCAAGAAACATATGATGAGAAAGGGAGATAGGCTCATAGTTCAGCAGGAGTGAGGGATAACATATAGACTAGTTAGCCCATATTTTGCACTTGAACTCAATAAATATTAGAGGAGGACATCTGGCATTTTGCATAGGCTTTCTTAAGGAGGATTTATGGGAGGCTGTGGATGAACTTCCTACAGAATGAGAAGGCAGAGATCAGTTGTGATCTGTACAATTAAAGAGATGACTACAAAGTGAGGAGGCAATATATCTATTTAAATATTGAAATATGTGCCAGTGATCATACCACTCAAAAACTGCACACCCACCAGGTCTTTCATTATATGTCTGAACTGTGAGCCTAGAAGTGAGTATGGAACAAGAAGAACTGCACTTCTCAACCAATTTAGACACATACTCTACTTCCTTGGACCTTATTACAAAATGTCTCTTCCCCTAACAGCATTCAGTTTTTTCAGCAATGGACAGGCACAAATCGGAGGTCAATTTGCATTCAACTTTGTCACAATACATTATATTTAGCATATTTATCTTTTAGTTCATTTTTTATTTTTGCCACATTATATTATGAACCAAAATCTAGCACATTTTTTTTCTAGTCTTACTTGGTTCCCTCCCAAAGTAATTTAAGTTACATTACTTCAAATTTTTCAGCAATATGATTTTTTCAAATTTTCATGTATATACATAAATGTTATATTATACCATCTTTCCCACCAGATAATTTTCTTGAGAGAAGGGAATGAATCACGTACCTTTTGTGAATCCCCCATAGCAGTTAGAATGGTTCCTAAAACTAAGTAGTTGATCAATAAATGGTTTTTTTTATTAGTAAATTGAGTAGGAATAGGTTTTAATTCATCTTACCTGAACTCTAACTTACTTTCAGATTTAAATTGCTTTTTTTCTTTTTCTAAAATTAACTAGAGAATTATTTTACTTAATATGAGCATCACAATGTATACTCAATTAGTCTATTTCTCTGGTAGTGGCAAAAGAGGCAGTAAAAGGATTGTTTCTAGCACTCTCTGGTTGATACACAGATATGAATGCCACAGTTGTTTAAATAGCTGTCCAATAATGACCCTTTGGGTATAATCACCATAGCAAGAGAATTGCTTGCTGTAGTAGAGATGCTATAATAGTAGTCCAAAGCAGTAACATCCTATAGCACCAGGAATGAGTTGGAAGAAATATATAGAGGTTAAAAAACTATTGATTTAACGATATAAAAATTATCCTATAGCTTGCCTTTAAAACTGTCCAGTAAGGACATACACTGATAGCACCCTCCACCAGAGAGATAGCAGATAAGGGCATTACAATAATAGGACTGACTCTCATTTGCTGATAATACCATGAGGGCAAGACACCATTTCCTTTTGTTTATAGACATAACAAACTGATGCAAAAAGAAAGAAAGGACTAAAATCAAGAAGAAAGAGAAGGCAGGGAGAAGGAGATGGGACAGAAGGAGAGAGACAGAGAAAGGGGAAGAGGGACAGAGAGAGAAAGAAATAATGAAAGAAAGGGAGAAAGGAAAAAGGAAGGAAGGAAGGAAGGAAGGAAGGAAGGAAGGAAGGAAGGAAGGAAGGAAGGAAGGAAGGAAAGGAGGAAAGGGAAGAAGGAAAGGAAAGAAGGAAAGGAGGAAAAGAAAGAAGGAAAGGAGGAAAGGAAAAAAGGAAAGGAGACACAGAGACAGAAATACTGTGTGGTACACTAACACCATCCTAGAAGTAAGAAAAATCAAATATACAAAACCTGTGAAAGTTAGGTATATCAGAGTATGATCTAACTATTAGATACTTCATCAATCATTCAAATTTCTATTAAGAGATTTGCACTGTCCAGCACTGTACTGAGAACTACAACCTATATTAAAAAATGAGACAGACTCCACTCTCAAGGAGTATTTATCTTCTATTTTGAGAAATCATCATGTACATACACACATATGTATATGTATATATATACATATATGTAAACACACACTGAATGCAAATGAAGGGAATGCTAATACCTGGGGATAAATGAAGGCATTAAATGGGATGTGTCATTTGAACTTAACTATGAAGAAATGTAAGATTCTAAGAGTTGGAGGGGAGGAGGAAACACTTTCCAAGCATAGGAGATAAACTATGGAAAGGTCCAGATAAAGGAGATAGAACATTGTATATGAGATGCAACAAACATGGCCCATTTGGCTGGACCATAAAAGACCATAAAGTGAAAGTAATGATCTAAGGAGTAACATAGATGCCATGATGTTATGTCTATACAACAGAGTAAAATAGATCTAGCAAACTCCTTGTCTAATGCCTAAAATAAAATCCAATCTATTATATTAAATTTTATTTTTAAAAATTAGTTCAGGCATAAGATTAAGAACTCTTGTTTTAGATGTGTGATCTGAATATTAGTCTACAAGTCTCATCTGTGAAGCCAACAGTATTTCTTCAAAAAGGCCATATAAATCAAGAGGCTTACACAAAATGGATAAAATTCAGAAAAGAAAAAAAAACACTACAAATAACCATCCTATCAATTGAGCTTTAAGGATTAAATATCAATTTTCATCAATAAACAATTTTTTTAGAAAAAACTTCCAGAACTTGGTCAATTAAAAAGTAAGAAGTCAGCCTTTTCTGGGTATGAGTTTGAGAAAGTTGGCAAGTTAGAGGAACATTTGGGAAATTCTGTTGAAGGAGGTGCTCAGAGCTCTGTCCTGCTTCATATATTGCCTGGAATCAACAACATTGTCCTCTGTGCTTCACTGTGATTGACTACAACAATTCAAGTAATTTAAAATACAAATAATGCTGAGAAAGCATGGTAAGGCTTGAAGTGTTATAGTTCTGGAAAACTCTGAACCCTGTGAATGATGTAGCAGTAAGTGAGAAAAATATTACCAGAAAATATTGACAGTGAGTTGAGCCAAAATCCACAGGAGAGGGGGATTGCTGGTCAGAGGACAGGATTTGTCCAGTCTCCCATGGTTATTTCTCATATGCTGATTCTCTATAAAAGTGGGGGGGGAGTTGAAATTTGCAATTAATGCTAAAAATATTTTTCATTAGGGAAAACTCACTGTATCTAATTCTGAAAAGTTTGTCATATGATTCTAGTTTAAGTGAAGAAAAGTCAGCTTAGTGTTTTTTTTAAAGAGTAGCTATAATTTTGTCAATATGAGGAGTTTGGGGTGATAAATTCTCCTTACTGATACAGATAAGCCCCTTCTCTGCAACTTACTCTTTGAGAATTTTGTGGGAGCATAAGTTGGTTGGTTGGTTTTTGTCCTTCATTCTTGATGAGGACCAGAATGACATCACCACGATAGAATCAAAGTACAGTGTGTGGCGGTGGCTGATCAGACCAATACAAGTTCGGAAAGCTCTGCCACCGGTTGGGTGCAGATAGTCCAAGTGAACATTTTGGGTGAATTTTCTAAATTTGCTCATCTTGAGTTTCTTTTGAGCTACTTCAGTTCACCGTGCTGGGTGGTCCTGTGTCAGTGTCTCCCGTGTTGTGCAGCCAATTCCAAAGTTCTGAAGAGAAACCTTCAGGGTGTCCTTGTATCAATTTTTCTGACCACTATGTGAGCATGTGTCTTGTGCGAATTTTCTGTAAAATACTCTTTTAAGCAAGTGTAAGTTTGGCATTTGTACAGTGGGGACAGTCCATAGCAGTTGACCTCTGTGCAGCAGAGTTTGAGTGCTTGTCAATTGAGCTAGAGAAAGGATCTCCATGTCTTCTATGTTGTCCTGTCTTATCACAGGCATACAACAATGAAGTCAGTATAACAGTTCTGTAGACTTTCAGTTTGGTAGTCAGTCTAATACCTCATCTCTTACACTTTCCTTTGAAGTCTCCCAAACGCTGAGCTAGCTCTGGCAATGTATGCTTCAACCTCATTATTAATGTGTACATCCTTGGAAAGTCTATTGCCAAGGTAAGTGAACTTATCCACGGTCTTTAAAACTTCTCCATTTGCTGTAACTTATGGTCCCACGTATGGCTAGTGTGGTGCTGGCTAGTGGAGCACCTGTGCTTTCTTGGTGTTAATTGTTAGATAAAAATTAACATAAATTGCAGAGGATCATTCCATACTTTGTTGCATCTCAGCTTCAGAGGCTACATTGAGTGCACAATCATCTGCAAACAAAAACTCTTTATCAAAATTCGTTTACTCTTGGCTTGTAGCCTTTTCAAGTTGAATAATTTACCATCAGTGCAGTAGGTAACCTTGATTCCATGTTCATTCTCACTGAAGACCACTTTCCACCTTTGGTAGGGGCATTATGTAGTTAATTGACTTGCCCAAGGTCACACAGTCAAAACATATAAGAGACAAGATTTAAACTTACTTGCCTCTGAGGTCCACTCTCTATCTACCATGCAAAACTCCCTCACTCTTTCAAAAAATATATATTTATTTTTAGTTTACAACATTCAGTTCCACAAGTTTTGAGTTCCAAAATTCCCCTCTCAGTCCCCTCCTCCCTTCCTAAGAAGGCATGCAATCTGATATAGACTCTACATATACATTCATATTAAACATATTTGCACATCAGTCATGTTGCAAAGAATTATAACAAATGAAACGAACCCCTAGAAAGAAGAAACAAAACAAAACAAACAGTATGCTTCAATCTGCATTCAGAATCCATAATTCTTTCTCTTGATGTGGATAGCATTTTCCATTATGAGCCTTTTGGAGTTCTTAGAACCTTGCATTGCTGAGAAAAGTCAAGTCTATCAAAGTCAATCATCGAACAATGTGGCTGTAACTATGTACAATGTCCTCCTGGTTCTGCTCCCTTCACTCAGCATCAGTTCATATAAGTCTTTCCAGGTTTTGCTGAAGTTTGCCTACTCACCATTTCTTATAGCACAACAGTATTCTATTACATTCCTATACCACAGCTTGTTCAGTGATTCCCCAATTGATGGGCACCCCCTGAATTTCCAGTTATTTGCCACCACAAAAAGAGATGCTATAAATATTTTTGTACATGTGGGTTCTTTTCCCATTTGTATGATCTCTTTGGGATATGGCCCTAGAAGTGGTATTGCTGGGTCAAATGGTGTGCACATTTTATATCCCTTAGGGTATAATTTCAAACTGATCTCCAAAATGATTGGATCGATTCACAACTTCACCAACAATGTGTTAATGTTCCAATTTTCCCACATTTCCAACATTTTAGTTTTCCAGTGTTGTCATGTTAGCCAATCTGACAGGTGTGAAAACTCCTCATTCTTGATTACCCACTCTCATCAAAAGGTCTTTCATTGACAGTTAGAAAGGAATTTAGAGCTCATCTATCCAACCCCCTCACTTTACAATGGAACAGGAAGGTGAAATGGTCAAGGTCACGCAGAATGTAGTGACCAAGGTAAGATTTGAACCCAAGTCCTAAATCCAAGTTTAGTGCTCTAGTCCCTAGACTAGCATCTAATACTGATCATCTATAACTATGTGAAGTGGAATGTTGCTCCTTAAAAACCTCTGGTGGCAGCCTCTGTAATTTGTGGCAGCAACTATAGCCAAGTAAGTCCGAAGTTGAGGAGGGGGAATACAGGGGGATGGAACACATTCTGACCATGTAAACCCTATTTGGTCTTGGGCCAATTTGCACTCAACCACTTTCTTTTCTCCTAAGGACCCTAGATGTTGGCCAACCTATTTTCCTGTCAGCTGTCACCACCCACTCCTGTCCAATCTCTTTCTCTGGCCCATAGTGCAACAACACTATCTCACAAGTTTTCCTCTACCCTATTGTTTCCGAGCCAAGAAAACAACTCCATTGAGGTTTTCTAAAACTATATGTTTTTTTTCCAGTGAATAAATTTTTATTTATCTTTATTTTTAATGTCAATAATGATAAGAAAATAGTGGGAAGGGGAAATTTTCTGTCCTAAGTCTTCCTACCTTTTCATTTTGTTTGAACTGTACATACAAAAGTGATAATGCTGGCTTCTTGTATAAATGAGATACTAAAGGTTCATATTTATCTCAGAGAAAACCCAGACTCACCAGACTTATGCAGAGGAAATGGAATGGAGCTGTTATAGTGGGACTAACTAATGAGAATATACCTAATCCTTAGAATGGATATCCACACAGAGGCTTAGAGTTATTCTTACCTCTATTACCATTAGGAAAAAGAGACAGATTTTGACTGCTCAAGCCTTTTGTAATGAATACTCAGTTTTATCTGAGCATCTAGTTTCTTTTGCTATCCTCGTAGTGAGAAAGGTGAAAAAAAGCAAAAAGAAAAGAAAACCCTGCTGTGAGCCTCCAGCTGGATATGCAATAGGCTGAGAATGTTGTGATGCTCAAAGGGCTTGGCTATTTGTGGATGGCCCATTTCTAAGTAAAAGATATACATGGAGGATGGCTCTAAACCTAGGAGTTTTGTTGCTTGAGAAAGACCTTTTATGGTTATTTCCAAGCTAAAAGACCTTTTAAAGTATTTTTATGTATAAAAAAATGGATTGAAAAGTAGGAGTCTACCAATGGAGATACCTAACCTTTTTGTTCTTGCCTTCCTCCTACCTACTCATTTGTTTGGCAGAAGCAGAGGGAAGATACAAAACCTCCAAACCACATACTTCTTGGCTGTTCATTGGGATAATTCCCCCCAAAATAGTTTGATAAGCAATGAATGCAGGTTGAAAGTCAGGAACTGACTGTCAGAGGGAGTTAGTGTCTCTAACAGTAAGTCAGATAAAGGCTTGAGACAAAGATTTTGATCTTACTAGCTGGAAGAAGTTGAATGTAAAAGACAAACTAAATGCCTCTGGGCTCTCATTATCTGGCTCATTGGTCTATGTTCCAAGAGAGCTTAGTCCTTGGAGCTGAGGGACTGATAAAAACAAACAAACAAACAAAAAAACCTCTCTTCTTATGGAGAAAACACAGATGAGATGTTTTCCCTAACAGAGTTGTAGAAGAAGCCTTGAGTTAAAAGTTAAAAAGAAAAAAGAGTGGGGTAAAAGGTAATGTCAATTCCTCTGCTTATTGTGAAAAATTTAGCACTTTGGTTTAAGACTACAGCCTGATTGATGACAGTCATGAGTACATCTCCCATAGAGAAAAATGGAGCAACAGAGATCCAACACCCAGCAGGAGTAGCTGAGGCAATGCCCTGACAAGAACAGAACCTGTAGGGAAACATGATTATATCACCCCAAGTTGTCAGGGTCATTCAGGGTCAGAGGCACGAGTTATCGTTCCATATGTATTCATCCTGATCACATCTATTTCCTTAATACGTCCTCATGTATGATCCCTGTGCCTGTGTACCCATCTAACTGGCCTTGATGGTGTCAAAGGCATCACCATCTTATCAGTCAACCAATCATCCCCAAATTCTCACTCTCTCTCACCCACCATTTCTAATCAGTTACCAAGTCTGGTCATTTGTACTGTCACAGCATCTCTCACTGATGTTCCCTTCTCTCTATTCCCACAGTCTACAATTCTAGTTCAGGCACTTTTCATCTCTTATCTAGACTATTGCAATAGTTTTTCATTTGTTATCTCTGTTATAATTCTCTCCTCTCTCCAAACTGTCTTCTACATAGCAACTAAAGTGATTCTCCTAAAAAGTAGTCCTGACTGTATCACTCACCAACTCAATAATTTCCCTTGGCTCCCTATTTCTTCTGTCTTTGAATATTAACTCTTCTTTTTGGCATTTAAAGACCTTCACAACTTGGTCCAAGGGACTTTTCCAACTTTGTGTAAGTATGGACTTCTTCCCTTTATGTACCATATGTGTTCCTTACACATGATACTCTGTCTCCTCTCCATGCCTTAGTACTTACTCACTGTCCTCCATTCCAGGGAAGCCTTCCTTTCTCACCTAAGCTTCTTTAGTGTTCTTTGAAATTTAGCTCAAGTGCCAATTCTATTTGAAACCTTTCACAATTCCCATAGAGATTAATGCCTTCTAACAAAACAACAACAAAAAAAACTACCTTGATCTATTTGGTATACAATTTGAGTATGCTTATATTGGTACATTTTCCTCCCCCAATGGAGTATAAGCTCCTTTAGCTCCAGGATCTAGGATTTAGATCAAGAACAATTACAGTGCCTAGAATATTGGTACTTAATAGATGCCTGTTAAAGGACTGATTCATTGTTTATGTTGTTGTGGGAGAGGGGGGTCCAGAGTGTATGGAGAGAAAATTTTATTGTCACTTTTCTTAATATGCTATTTCAATGAATAACTTTGCTTTAAACTAGTTTCTGTCATTTGGTGGACTAGTAAAAGTAAACATAAGTGGGTGGTTTGTGAGGTTGGCTTTCACTGATGTGAAACCATCAAGAACCTTGAACCTGGGGTGGCTTTTGTGGGAAGGCCTACATACAAAAGAGGAATAACCAAGTCATGACATATATAAGCTAATTAGAACTACTTGTATGATCTACTTAAGGTTTTGTTTGGGAAATGTGAAAATTGGCTGACACAAAAATAACCAATTATGAAAAATTAGAAATTAGGAAAGGGATTCTCTGAATCACACACCATGTTTCTTATTGCTATCTATACACAGGATTAGCAATATTTCTTAAACAAAGAAAATACTTCCTACAAATTTTCCAAATAAATAATGAAATAATTGACTCACTGTTTTTTCTTCTAAGAATAAACCTTTCCTATTAAAATTGAAAAAAAAAAGATTTTTTTTCTTCTCTTCTGGGAAAACTGAGGAAGTTTATGGTTGTTTCCAAGCTAATTAAATAAACAGAATTGGTTCCAACTTCAGATTTCTTTTCTTAGCTATAAATATGTTTAGGTTATGGAGCAGGATCCATGCCCTGAGACTTGAGTAATAAGATCATAAAATGTTTTTAAAATGAATTAACAGGACCCCATGCTTAGAATAGGGGATGGCATATCCATGCTGATTGTAAAGTAGCAAATCCCACTTAAGTAATAGTTCATGCTCTTATGTGAAATTATAGCTATTAGCCAAAACTGTTATTTGCTATCCTCTTTTTTTTTTCTTTCAGTGCATTAGGCTCTGTTCTTTGTAGAAGGGCTATGCTTCATCCTTTTCCTTGGAGTGGAGGGGAGGCTGGTCACTCTAAGTCTCTTCCATTCCCCTCTACCAGCCCAATCTCAAGTTGTAGAGAATATTAGTCAGTATTAACTTCTGCCTGACCTCTGGTTGGAGGAGAGCAGTCAACACAATGCACAAGGGAATAAGAAAATCATTCATATCTAAAGATGAGCATACCATTTTTTCCCTTCATGGGACTGACTTCAGGATTATTATTTATAAAATGCAAAGGACCCTAGAAGCCATTTAGTCCAAACCACTCAATTTATGGGTAAAAACAACAACAAAACTGAATTCCTGAACCCCAGAGAGGTCAGGTGACTTGTGCAGAGCCACCCAGGTGATAAGTAACAAAGCTAGGATTCAAGCCAGGCCATCTGCTTCCAAATCCAACAGTCCTTCCACTTCACCATGCTGCTGGGTTTCTACCATGCCAAGAGTTTGTACAGCATTGTCCTGTGACAGCCATGCCACTGCATCATGTGGTCCTTATTTATGCTCTCAGTTTCTTTCCTCACCTGGAAGTTATACCTAAGGAAATTGCTTCATGTTGCTTTGAATATACTTTGCATTAACTTATTTGTGATCATGCTGTACCGACTCTTCTCCCATCCCCTACCCCAGGAAAATATAAGCTCTTGAGGACAGGAACAATTTTATTTTTGTTTCTAAATCTCCAGCATCTGATACAGTATGTGAAACAAAGTAGTGCTGAATAAAAAGTTTATCAAATTATACTGAAGGAATCCTTCTATGTCATTAGGAGAAGCTCCTCTTTTCAATAAGGGTAGCAACAGGAATGAGGGAATACCAACTCTTTTCTATCCCTGTCTCTTCTTTTTTCTGCCTCCACCCCATCTTACACACAGACTCTCTGTTTTTTGCATACATGCATACACCCATGCATATGACAAAGAGGAATTCAGAAAATTAGTCATAGAATATATTAGCCAATTGTTGTTTTTAAGCTACAAGTAATCTCCAGTTTTAGTCTGGACCTGTTATCAGTGGCTGAAACGACATTACTCTCCCATAATTTTCAGGTGATGCTAAGTTAAATGATGTGGTCATTTCAGGCCTAGGTCCTACTTGACATAGGTCCTTCTTGTCCACATGAAAGTACCACCACAGGCACCTTTGTTGGCCAGTCTCAGCAAAGACACCAAGCACTTAATGAGCATTTATTATTTATTTGACCTTCAGAGGTCTCTAGGTGCATGCACAGTTATAAAATCATATGCATAAAACCATCTCTGCAATAAATTAAAATTAAACTAACCATAGCAACAGTATTCTAGGAGCATATCTTTACTTCCTTGGGCAGGCCAGGTGGAAGAGATGAGTTCTGCACCATGTCCTGAAGGTCAATACACTTGGACTCTGTCAAACCAGGAAAGCAAGAAAATTGCAGCGTCTAGTGAAAATCACCATCTTTCCTTTGGCCTGAAATGTAAATCTGTGGCCTGTCAGACAAGGTACCTCAGCACAAAACACCAGCTTCCTTGTTTGCAGAAGCCTCTAGGTTAGGATGTGTATATTAATGTTGGTCGGGGGATAAATACCTATAATTACACGCAGCATACTTAAAAATCTGGGACTCAAAACATTTTCTACGGGTACAAATAAAAGATGACATTCATCATTTTTACACAAAGAGAGAGACTAAAAGCACCAAATATACTGCCTCATTACTGCAGGGATATGTTGCATTCCTGGTTACATATATTTTAAGATGGTGTGCTTTCAAAAGAAAGAAAACAAACTGAATGTGGTAGAACATGCTTATAATTAATCCCTGCTACAAGGAAGGATGGAACTGGTGAATCCAAGAGTTCTGAGATGCAGTATACAAAGCTGATTGGGTATCCACAATAAATCCAGGACCAACACAGTAAACATCTGGGTTTATCGAGGGTACCAGGCTGCCTAGAGAAGGGCAAATAGGCCTAGTTCAGAAATGAAAGAGATTCATGCCCCTACAATGGTTAGTATTGGTATTGAGTCAAAAAGTAGTTGGCATACTTCCAAGCTGGGTAAAGGGGGGAGGGGGAGGAAGGAAGAAAGGAAAAAAAAAGAAAGAGAAAGAAGGAAGAAAGCAAGGATGGAAGGGAAGAAAGCAAGGATGGAAGGAAGGAGGAGGGAAAGAGGAAGTTCCATCAAGACAATAAAAATTCACAGAAAATCATTGAATAGTCTTCACTTCATGTTATTTTTTGAACAATCTTCACCTCATTAAATATGTCATTTAAAGTTGAAACCAAAAGCACATTACATATAGTTGGATGGTCAAGTGGTTAATCCAACATTACCTTAGCTTTTTTTTTAGACAAGTCCTCCTCTGTTTCTCAAAAGAAATTCACAAGCTAAGTGTCTACTCTGTTTTGAGCCAATGTTGTCTTGAGGTGAATAGCCACAGGACAAACAGGATAAACTAAGGGAGGTCAGTTTGCTGAAACACACAGATTTGCCCATTAAGGTGGCAGAGAGATAGTCATTAAAAGTTTCTCTGCACTGCAATTGTCATAAAGAAAATACAAAGCATCAGAAAGTCATTTTTCTAACGCTATTATTTTATTGACTATGGTAGTACTTCAAACTAGTCAATCAATTTATAGAAAAACAGGGAATCTTTACCTACTCTAAATATACTTTGTGCCCAATTCTTTGCAAGCAAATGGAAACTGTCTCTCACCCCTAGAAAAATCTTCATTCTCTCTCTCTCTCTCTCTCTCTCTCTCTCTCTCTCTCTCTC
>NW_027187419.1:90512145-90586781 GCF_028583685.1 Petaurus breviceps papuanus | reverse complement strand
CTCCCCCCTTCTCTCTCCCCTCCTCTTTCATCTCTCTGTCTTTCTCTCTTTCTCTCTGTCTCTCTCTCTGTCTCTCTGTCTGTCTCTCTGTCTGTCTCTCTCTGTCTCTCTCTCTGTCTGCCTCTCTGTCTCTCTGTTTCTCTCTCTGTCTCTCTCTCTATTACTCTCTCTCTTTCTCTCTCTCTCTGTCTCTCTCTCTTTCTCTCTCTCTCTCTCCTTCCCTCTTTCTCCCCCCTCTGTCTTTCCCTCTTTCCCTCCCTCCCTTACCCCCTTTTTCCCTCCCTCACCTCCCCCCTCTCTGTGTCCCCCTATGTCTCTCTCTTTCTCTCTACCTCTCTCCCTTCTCTCCCCCTCCCCTTTCTCTCCTAATCTTTTCTCTCTCCCTCTCCCTCTTTTCCTCCCTTCCTGCTTTCTCTCTCTTTCCCTTCCTCACTCCCCCCTTCTCTCTCCCCTCCTCTTTCATCTCTCTGTCTTTCTGTGTCTTTCTCTGTATCTGTCTCTCTCTCTTTTTCTTCATGTCTGTCTCTGTCTCTCTCTCTGATTCTCTCTGACTCTGTCTCTCTCCTCCTCCCTCCCTCTCTGTCTCATGAAATATAAGCAGTATTGAAATCTCTGCCTTCAATGCTCTACTATGGAATTCATTGGGTTAATTAAGCAAGCATGAACTTTTAAGACAGTAAAAAGATGACAATTACCTATGCAGCTACCTCTCTCCCCCCATCCTCCTGTCCTTATGGGCAGTCTAAAAATAATACTTATAATTTTATACAACTAATATCATCAACTCATAAACATTCGATCCTCAAAACAGGTGTCATCATTTTAAGTTGACACCATTTAGCAACATTTGGCTAAGTTTGAGAGTCTTAAGAACTCTTGAGGGAGGGAACTCTTTTGTAGGATTCAAGAACTAAAACATCAGGTGAAACTGGAGAGATGATTCACCTAGTCAGGCCACTAGTCATGCAAGACCTGTGTTGTGACTCAATGGGGAAAAAAAGAGGCAGCTGGCTATGGTGGAGTCAGGAAAAATGAGAGTTCAATCTTCCTTCACATACAAAGCAGTCTGCACTGCTTTGGTCAAGACTTTTAATCTCTCAGTGCTCTGGGGTCACTCTCTAAAACAGAGAATTATGTAGCAGTTGCATCTATTTTGATAAAGGAAGTTTCTTCAATGAGAATGTCCTATAGCATTGTAATCTACCTAAAAATAATAAAAGTAAATGAGTATGGGAATAAAGTATGGGAACATCATTACTTAAGGAGTCTGGCTTCTGTGCTGCTTTAAATTATCGAGTGCATGAATAACAATAGGACCAATAAAAACCAAAGCCTAACGAGGGAGTTATTGCTATAAAAATGATGTCCTCATTTGAAAAAGAAGAGGGTTGGTTTGGATCCAATCCAATCCAGCAGGTATTTCTAAGAGTCCTCTGTGTGCAAGATATTTCACTAAGCACTAGGGATGCAAAATTTAAAAAAGTGAAAAGTCTTGTCCTCAAGAAGTCTACATTCTTCTGGATGGGGATAAAATGCATAAATATAATAATATGATGATTATTTGAGGATGGAGTTCAACAAAGGCTTTTTCAGATGAAATAGTCTATAATACTATGACTTTATAAATTATCATCATTGGATTCAAGACTTCCCACCATCTAGCTTCCACTTAAATAGCTAACTTTATCTCCTATACACATTAAGAAGTATCATCTTCTCCAACTGGATAGTCATAATCAGTAGTTTCTAATTCTGCCATATTCATTCTCTTCACCATTGCTTCTAATGTCTCCCCCATTAGAAGTAACTTCCCCTCTCCTTTCCACCTACCAAATTCAGCCCCTGGAAAATCTGGAAAATAACAAGTGCCACATCTTCCATGAACTTTTCTCTAATAAATATTGATAACTTTGACAAATGCAAATTAAGTTTCTGCTTTTATACTAAGCTCTGGGGGAAAAGTGCTTTGATCCATGTTAATGGATCCCCAGTCTTATTTGTAGGAGTGCTTTACTAGTGCAATTTACAACTCCCCCAAACTTTCCAAACCTATGCAATGCCCTGTAGAAGATCTATTCAACATACTGGAGAAAGGTACAAAATCGAATAAGACATCCCCAATCCTCATGAAGCCCATAATCTAATAATCATAAAACACCTGCACAAATATCTACAACTTAAAAAATACCTGATTGCTTCATAAAAAGACATAAACCAAGTATTAGCTATGATGATAGTTAGGGGAAAAGGATGGTTACTAACCAAAACATACCAGAAAAGACCACATGCAGAAGATTGAATTTTAGCTGAGCCTTAAATATCAATACATAAAGAAAGGAAAGGACATATTCCAGCATGACCAAAGTCACAAAGAAGGGAAAGCTCAAGCCAAGTATGAGAGACACTGACAATCTAGGTTTCTTTTTTTTTTTCTTTTGGAGTATGTTGCATAGGTATAAGAATGCTAACATAAGACTGGACAGATTGTTTTTTGAGAGGTACTAGAGATCCAGTCAATAGTTTTGAGCAAAGTAGTGAGATTTGCATAAGAAAGAGTAAATCAGCAGCAATATGAGAGATACATTGGAAGAAAGAAAGAGTTAAGAGACGTCAAGACTTGCAATTGTTCAGACAAGTGGTAATAAAATCCTGGATGGGCATGATTATATTCAGAATAGAGAGATGGGGATAGCAACAGGGTTACTGTAGAAATCAAAGTCTTAGGAGTTGGTGACTGATTGGATATAGTAGATGAAGAAGAGAAGGAAATTCAAGATAATACCAAAGTTTTCAATTTTAATTTCTGTGTTCTGAGTGAATAGTCATGCCGTAGACAGAAATGGCATAGTCAGAAGAAGTCAATAGATTTCACATAATGATCATTTTGGACTATAGACATTCAGGTTGAAGTGATAGTAGAACAAACAGATGAAGACAAGCTGTTGGAGATGCATGTGTGAAGTTTAAGGATTTAATGGAGTGATTAATTTATAGTATAAAAATTAGGGCTAAAAATTTTGGGGTATTGTGCATATGGAGAGTAATTGAAGCTATGGGAGCAAATGAGATCATGAAAAATAAGAAGAGAGAAGAAAAGAGGGATTAGGACAAAACACTGAAGAATATAAAAGGATAAGAAAGATGAAGAAGATTCATTGAAGGAGTGGTTAGAGAGTTAGGACAGGAACAGACCCAAAAGAGTGGATTCTTTCAGAAGCCAATGTATGTGTGTGTGTGTGTGTGTGTGTGTGTGTGTGTGTTTGCAATAGGTACTCAAAAGTGTTGTAATCTAAAGAGAAATCAAAGAGAATATAAACTTAAATGAGATCCTTGAATATAGCATCCAGGAGATAATTATTGACCTTTGAAAGAGCAATTTCAATAGAGTAGTATAAATGGAAGACAAATTGCAAAGGGTTAATGAGTAAGTGGTGATGAAATCAAGTCATAAGGTATAAACAACTTTTTCAGGAAATTTGGTGATTAAAACTTCGTGAAGTAGAAGAGATAAGGGAAGGATTATGGAAAGATCAATAAAAAATTATAATATCTAACATTTACCTAGTAATTTAAGGTTTGCCTTCGATCCCCACAACAATCATATTAGATAGATGCTATTATTATTATTTCCATTATATAGATGAGGAAATCAAGGCTGAGAGTTTAAATGACTTGCCCAGTCACACATAGCTAGGAATTCTGAGGCAAGATTCAAACTCAGGTCTTCCTAACTCTAAGACCAGTACTCTAACTACTAGATAACTTTTCTACCTATAAGGTAAAGAGTAAGGGACCTATAGAAAGGATAAGATTTGAAATGCATGCAAGAAAAGGGAAGTCAAATATTACCATATAAACTCCCCTGCCATCATTTTTAGACAAGTGATTATCAGGTTACAGTGCATGTCAAGGACAGATCTGAAAAGGGAAAGACTCATTAAAGAACATCAAGAAACCTATATGGAGGCCAACATTGATCTGTCTCCCTCCTGTCCACCAATATCATTTCAGTTTCTGCCATGCTTTTGGCACTTGATTACATTCATTTAGCATTTTATTATACACTACTGTGTGCAGTTACATTCCATGTATGTTGCTGAGACACTCTTTTTCTCATGACCAATGAGTCTTGAAATGACTGAGAGGAATCCATGAATTATCCAGCTAAAAGGTAGAGGGTTGCTATAAATGCATATAAAGGCCCAACTTCATTTCTGGATATTCTGCCTCATGTTTGTTCATCACTCACCCTTCACCAAATGTTACTCAAATATCAGTCTCAGAGGTTGTTACTGTAATTTGCATAGCCTCATATATGACCAGTTCAAGTTCCATCTGTGAAGGAAGGATTGCCTTTGAATTGGCAACAGTGTTATTGCACATTCAATTATATGGGGCACCCAGTTAATTGTTGGGTTCCCTTAACCTGATAAGCATTTGAGTGTCCTCATAACTATCAATCTTCCTGCTAGTATCTGGGGAATACCACACATCAGCCCCAAAGATCAAAGACCCTACTCCTTATGTTTGTCTAGTTTCCCTCTATATCCTCTAGATAACATGCTTACAATAATATATAGTCTTAAAACAAAGCTAGCAAGGTTATTGTAAGTACAAGTGCAGGAATTTCTACTTCGTTTCCTTGAATCTGAGCTACCCCCTTCCCAAGCGCCTCACTTATCCCAGTCCTTACCATCTTTAAACTCGTGACCACTATAACACTACATATGAGTTTTCCCTAATGAAATTGTAGGATTATTCAGAGACCAGATCATATGTGCCTCCTCATCCTCCATGTTAGTTTGCCCAGTGTAAAAAAAATGCTCCTTGTATTGAATGAGCATATTAATATATTGAGAAGTATGTGCAGAGTCACCACTAGTGTCTAGGACGGGACAAGGAGGAATTGGAGGGATAAATATCACAACCTGTGCTCCTAGAAAACTTCAGCTTTTTATGGGCTAGACAGAAATCTATAGAGATAGCTGATGGGGGAGATGTTCAAGATGACCAATGGTTTCTATATATACAATCAATCTTTAACCCTTCCACCTTTGTTTCTCAATCTTGGTATTCTTTTTGTGATGGCTTCCTATTTCAAGGTCATACTTGATGCCCTTTCTGAAGTTGTTCTACATGTATAAAACTACTAAGGCAAAATTATGTGGGAATGCACAAAGTGTGCTTTTGTATCTCTCAAGAGATGCCCAACTCATGAATGGTACTACAGGAGCCTTAAAACATAAATCTCAGAGGATAAGATTTTGTTGTTGTAGAGCCTTCCAGACAAAGTCCACTTTTCCTGATGCATTTGCTTACAGGGAGCACAAACCTACCCAAGGGTTACATTAGAGGATAATTGCTTAAGTAAGTTCAAATTCAAAATATATTTGTTAGTTGGTCAGCTTTTTAGGTTGCAACTCAATAGCAAAATTTTATGATCAGAGTTATAACTAGTATGGGGCAAATGGGTCTTAACTCCAGGGTGCCAATATTTAAAAGGGAGAGATTTCTCCCAACAAATGTATTTTCATGCTTCTTCCCTATGGCACTATTGTCCCCACAATTCACCTGTAGGTCCTCCAGATGGACATTGTACAATCATTCCTAAGGAATTCTCTGTGGGATGGTTCACCTCCAAAATGACAGCATCCTCAGAAATACCAAATATACAGGGTATCTCATTAAACTTAGCACAATTTTAAGTTTAAGAACTTTAGAAGGTGTAATGGCAAGCAAAGAAGTACTTAGGATCTTGTTTCAGATCTTTAATTATTTAGCACCTTGTTTTAGTTCAAGTTTCTTTTGAGCCTTGCCCACGATTATATCAAGTCTTTGTTAAGAAACTGAACTTGTGAAACCTACAGTGGGAGGGACTTACCAAAGACAGGAACAGGGAGGCACTAATGACCATATATAAAGAGAAGCCCAAGCTGGGAAAGAACAGACTTGAGAAGGGGAACTTTGTGGTGGCCAGGCACTCTGTTTGTCTGTTCTGTTTGTGTTGATTTTTGTTTGTGATACTTTGTACAGAAGCTCTGGGACCTTACTGGAAGCCCTGAAAGAGGATTTTCTTGTTGTTTGTTTATGGAAGTCCTGGAGTGGGGGGGGAGGGTCAGAGATCCTGGGACTATCCTGATGATTTGTGCTGAGTTCTCAGATCTTGTTTGTGGGTTTGTTTTGTGTTGATTTCTTAGACCTTGTTTGAGGGTCTATGTTGATTTCACAGGCAGAAAGTGAATTGATGATGGTGTTGGCAATGTGCATGAATGTTATTGTGACTCTGTTAAGCTTTGTCTTCTCAGAAACAGAAACTGTTAAGGACTCGAGGTGGACTGGACACTGTGAGCTTCAATATAAAACAGGAACTGGACAAGGAACTGAATGAGGAACTGGACAAGGAGATGAGAGCTGCTTACCTTTGAAGGCAGGTGGCAGTTGGGTAAATTCAGGCAAAAACTGGGACCATGGAAGAGGAACCATGGAATCTGAGAACCAGCCTCAAGTCAAGATGAAAAGACCTCTCCATGGGTACTTAGCGCTGACTGAGAAGATCATTTTTTACTGTGGCCTAGGGGTGGGAAAACTTTGTACTCTTTTACTTTGTACCTCTTAAGGATGATTGAGCTAAGGATGATTGGAAACTAATCTCCAATCAAAAAGAAAGAAGACTTGTTGACTGAGAGATTAAGACAATATGATCTAAGGGTGGAGAACTTTGACCTTTGCACTTTGTGTCCTTTAAGGAGGCTTGCTCCTTAAACATGATTGAATTAAGGACTTACTGAATGACATCTTTTGCTTAAAACTATGTGGCCACTTTGGTGAAAACTATGTAACCACTTTAGTGATAAGTTGCTATGTTATATCATTGTGAATGCTGTACTTTGATTTCTGTGAATGTTTTGCTTTAGTTTACTGCTGAATAGAGAGTTCACTATACTAAGTGATCAGAACCTTAAAGCTATTCACAGAAGCAGTCTTCTGGAAAGCTGCTCATATTTGGCTTTACAGAAGGATAAATGATACAAACAAAAAAATGAAAAGTTATTTAAATCTTTATAATATTGTTTCTTATTAAAATTTGACACAGCCACTGTCTTGTACTATACATTAGTCAGGTTTTAAATTTTCCAAAAACTTCATCAGCTATGATCACTCAGAGAATGACAGGATTACATTTCTAATTCTAGTCTTAAGATCAGCCCCAAAATGATGTTTGATGCATATGTAATAGTTTTTTTAAATGATCCCACAAGAAAAAGTCTAATGGAGATAGATAAGGTAATCAAATTAGCCATGCAAGAAGACTTCCTTTATCAATCCTCTGGTCTGAGAAAGTACATTCAATGCCTAGTGACAGTGTGCCCTGTCTTATTAAAGTTAAAATATTTTTTTTAATTCAGAAACCTAACTATAAAAGAAATTTAAATGATTTAACATTCAAATTATAGGGTTTGTTTTGTTTGTAAATTTGTAGCGTTTGTATTTCTGGAACTAGAGCTTAACACAGTAGTAAGACTTTTGGGACACTGTATTCTGTCCCAAAAGTAAATCTGCCTCAAATGGGATGTTGGGTAGCTAGTGTTATCACTGTGCTAGTGTAATCATTGTGCTAGTGATTGTGAATGCCAAATATATGACTTTCAATTCTAAAGGGCCTCTGTATTTTATATTTGGCTAAAGGTTAATTCCCAGCTTAATAAAATAATACCATAACAAAAACCATCTAGTCTAATAAATTTGGTTGATTTAACAAAAATAATGTAAAAATGAACCAACTGGTTGTTTTGACCTTATTTAAGTACCACCTTAATGTGAAATGAGCAGTACTGGGCTTTACTTTGAAGAGAAAGAGTGGATAGCAGGAAATCAGTAATGATTTTCAGATGGCAAAAAAAATCCCTTCACTTCTGCTATATTTAATGAATTTTCTCTGTCTTCAGAGTGAGAAATCTTCTGTAATAGGTTATGTAACTTTTCAGTGCCCCCAAGTGGGGACCAAGTATCCCAATTTTGCAGCAAGGAAATTGCAGGATAGAGAGGTTTCTTATGGTCAACTACAAAGCTAATGCATTCTGCCAAAAGAGATGGTAAAAATGTCTGAACCATTCTGGAGGGAAATTATCCTAATTAAATAATGACATGGAGATGCTAAGATGGCTCGGGCCAGCATTCTCAGTCCAAGTCAGATTTTTGGCTTGTCTTTTTTTTTTTAACTGTTTTTTAAAAGGAGGGGAGGGGGGTTGGGGGAAGAAAAGAAAAAATAAAGATGTGGCCAGCAAGGTAAGATATATGGATTGAAAATGTGGCCAATAGGGCATGACATATGGACCATACCAACAAAGGGGCCTAATAGATCCATAGAACAGGAAAGGACCTTTGTGGTCATGTAATATAACCTTCACATTTTATAGCTTTCCTATTCTCTGTGATTTCTTATATTACCCACAGATTCTGCAATCACCTCTCCAAAATCCTTGAGTATACTGATGTGTGATCCGTCTGGACCTGGAGAGTTATGTTCATCTCAAACAACTAAGCATTCTTTACTATCTCCTCAGTCATCTTGGCCTTCAGTTCCTCCTTAACCATATCTGTTTTGTCTAGTTTAAAGACTTTGTATTCAGGCACAATATTTATGTTTTTTTTTATTATGGTTTGAATGAAGGAAAAAAAATAACAACATGGATTCTTAAGAAAGTCTAGCTACTATTAACCTCAGATTGAAAAAATCAAGTATCCTCTGGAAATCTCCAAAAGGTCCTCTCTCACCTACATTCAAAATAGTACATCTATTTTGAGATACTCCTAAGATAAGTCTAGGATTTCCAGGAACTCTGACTGTTGCTGTTGGACAGTCATTTCAGTTGTCTCTGACTCTTCATTTGGAGGTTTTTTAGCAAAGATACTGGAGTGGTTTGCCATTTTCTTTTAATTTTACAGATGAGGAAACTGAGGTAAATGGCACTAAGTGACTTGGCTAGGGTCACACAGTTAGTAAGTGTCTGAGACCAGATTTGAGCACAGGATGATGTCTTCATAACTGCAGCTCTGGCACTCTATTGATTATGCCCCCTGGAAGGTTGTTTCTCTTTGATCCTCAGAGATATTTCAGAAGAAATCTGTCATCTGACAAGAGCTCATTGGTTGCCAGTTCCCTAAAGCCCTGGTCTGGTCATAATAAGCTAAATATTCTGGAAGCTAGGAATATAGGCTATGTAAGCTTTGAGATCCTGTTGGTGCCAACTGCTTTTCTCAACATGCTACCAAAGTTTCAAAATGGCCTAAGGGTTTTGTTAAAATAAGAAACAACCAACAGTGGAATGCCTCCTCAGGTATAGGATTTGCAGGGGTTACTAGCATAATCATTCATCCTAGAAGGTGATGTTTCAATATAACCCATTTTTTGCTTTTTAAATTTTTAACTGTCTTTTTAAAAAATCTTAATCTTTTTCCTTTGCTAAAAACATTTCCAAAGTAAAGTATCTTAGCTTGAAAAATTATTGAGTCATTTCTTGCTTCACTCTTTTAGGTTGCCAAGATTTGCCTGAAAACCAGCTTGTAAGTTGTTTATTGAGTCTGCCTGCTCCTGCCATTTTTACCTCTGCTGAAGTCATTATTCTCTGTGACATCATAATCCGCCCTACAGCAATGGATTGTGACCTCAGGTACAATAGAAGCAGAAGGGTTGATGAACTCTTAAGAGACAAAGACACTATTCTCATCCTTAGTAATAAAAAACGGAAGACAAATGCAATAAAATAGGATATAGAATTGAATTGGCTCCAGAAATGATCTTTATTTATTATTTTGAAATTCAACCTTAGAAATTTTATAACATTTTATATATTTTATCCTGACTTGCTTCATATATATTGATGCTATGTTGTCATGGACTTACCTTTCTCCAAATGTAATTGGATTATGTATTTATTTCAGAATTCATTTACCTATATTGTTTATATTTTTAGGGCATAAGATTCTTTAAAGAAGGGTCAGAGCCTTTTTCATAGTGTGATATACCATAGGTGCCTACCACTTTTTAATAGTTCAATACTCCAATAACCTGAAGTTTTTTTTTTTCTGCATAGGCACATCTTTCCACTGATGCAAATCACAACCCCCAGACAACTAAGAAGATAGTTTTTGAGAGCTGATTTGCCCAGAACACTTTATGTCCCTATAACCAAACTGGAGATGAGCACCTAGGAACTTACCTTGTCTGGTCCTCAGTCAACAGAACATGTATTGATCAATGTATTCAAAGCTTTTCTAATATGAATAGATCTGCCAGAGTTTATATTTAACTTAAGCTCCATCAGGCTTTAGTACAGATTTTTTTATTAATTATATTAATTTAAAATTTGAACTGTGATACAAACAATCTGGCCAGCTAATTGGGTCTATGGCTGCTTGGTAAAGAATAGAACAGTGAAACTCTTATTACATCATTCAACTAAATAGAACTACATAGAAAAGAGATAAATCAATTTCATGATACACTAGAATTAAAAGGATCTGAGTTCAAATCCTGCCTCCAAAATTTCCTACCTGCATAATGTTGAGGCAAGACACTTAACCTCCCTGCGTCTATTTCTTCATGTAAAAAAATGAAGGGATAGGACTAGATGTCCTCTATAAGTTCTTCCAGTTCTAAGTTCATGATCTTAAGTGGAATTAAGAGAGGAGCTGCAAGAAGGAGGAGTGAGTCACACAAAGGTAATGTAATGTTAAAACAATTCTCGACTAGAAATCAGAGGTCCTGTACTCTAAGCAAGAATCTGTCATTTAGGGGCAGCCAGGTAGCACACCGAGTAAGAGCACTGGCTCCAGTGTCGGAATGACCTAGGGATTGAATCCGGGCTCAGACAATTATTACCCACCTAGAAACACCTGGCCATGTAACCTTGAGCAAGTTACTTAACCCCAGTTGCTTAGGGGCAGCCAGGTGGCTCAGCAAGTAAGAGCACTGGCTCCAGTCTCAGGATGACCTAGGGATCAAATCTGGACTCAGATACTTAGCACCACACCCAGAAAATAACTGGCCATGTAACCTTGAGCAAGTTACTTAACCCCGATTGCTTTAAAAAAAAAAAAAGAAAAAACAAAAAACAAAGAATCTGTCATTTACTTGCTATTTATTAATAGATATGCATATGTGTGTATATAGATAGATAGATAGATAGATAGATAGATAGATAGATAGATAGATAGATAGATAGATAGGTATCTGCTTCTCTATATTTCATTGGTTCCTTCACATTTTGATGGGGATGATAATACCTCAGGAAGGTGTTGAGGTCAAGTTATATACTGTATTTGAAACATCACGGTAAAAGTAAAATATTATTATTAAAGGCTATTATCTCTGGATCCAGGGTGGTTCTACTATTAAACATCTTCAAGGTGTACTATAATACTAACAGTTGTTATTTAAGGTTCCCAAAGCACTTTCTATGCATTAGCCTCATAGGAATACCCTCTGAGGCAGTAAATGCAGGTTCTGTAATCCCCACTTTACAGGTGAGAAGAACGGCCTTCCTACTGATTAAGTCACTGCCCTCAAGTAACACAGCTAATAAGTGATGGAGTTGAAATCTAACCTATGTCTTATGACACCAAGTCTAGGATTTTATTCACTAGTCCACATTTCCTCAACACGCACACACACACACACACACACATAAACACACATGTGTGCCCACAGAGAGAGGCAGAGATAAACTTATAAGAATTATAGAGAAATTAATGTTAAGAATTAGTCATCTAGGGGCAGCCAGGTGGTGCAGTGAGTAAGAGCTCTGTCCCCAGAGTCGGAAGATCTGGAATCGGTTCGGCCTCAGATACTCGGCACCCACACAAAAATAACTAGCTGTGTAACCTTGAGCAAGTTACTTAACCCCAATTGCTTAAAAAAAAAGAATTAGTCAGCTAAGTATAGAAATATGTTTAACATATACATGTATAAACTCTATCAAATTGCCTTCTGTCTTGGGGAGAGGAGAGGGAAGAGAGTGATGGAAAAACTTTGGACTCAAAATCCTACAAAAAATCAGTGTTGAAAACTATCTTCACATGTATTTGTAAAAACAAATAAAATACTATTAAGTGCAAAAAAAAAATCAGTGATCTAGACCACCTGCTTTTCTGTCTCCTAGAAGTGTTGAGGGAGGGGTGGCTAGGTGATGCAATAGAATAGAGCAATGGCCCTGAAGTCAGGAGGACCCGAGTTCAAATGTGATCTCAGACACTAGCAGTGTGTCCTTGGGCAAGTTGCTTAACCCCAATTGCCCTCCTAAAAGCAAAAAAAAAAGTGTTAAGGGAAAAGCCCTTTCTTAACCTTAAATCCTTTTATAAAGGAGAGCTATTATGTCCCTGCCACCTTTCCCTATATTTCATCAATCAATAGACAGACATTTAATGCCTAGTAGACAACAGGCATTATGTTAGGTAGTTGAGATACAAAGATAAAACTAAAGAGTTCCTGCCCTCAGGGAGTTTACATTCTATCAGGGGAGCCATGTGTCTGTATGTTCAAGTGTTTGTGTGTATGTATGTATAAGCAAAAATTAATGCACAATAAATTTGGTGGAAGGCACTAGCAACTGGGGCTATTAAGGAGGGCCTCATGTAAGAGGTGATTATTGTTAAGCTGAGCTTTGAAGGAAACCAAGGATTCTAAAATGCAGAAGTAGGCAAGGAGTACATTCCTGGCATAAGGGATAACCTGGGAAAAAAAGCATGGAGATGGGAGATGGAATATCACATGTGAAAGATATCATATTAACCCAAACTCTACCCTTACTCAAGATATTTGTCCTATGCTTTTGCCCTTCGCCCTACCCTTTTACATACCTTTTGTGTTCTGGCCTTTAAAATATTCCATTCTTAATCTCTCCTGTACCACCTTCACCTCAAGTTAATAGAAGACTCCCTTTCCTCTAAGTACAACCCCTTTAAAGGGCCAGCTGCCTCCTTCTTTTAGTGCTCCCTTATCAACAGGTTAGGGAATTGGCCTATTCTTTTCTTCACAATACCACTACTAGGGGTGGCTAGGTAGTGCAGTGAATAGAGCACTGGCCCTACAGTCAGGAGGACCTGAGTTCAAATCCAGCCTTAGACACTTAACACAAAGGAAAAAAAACTAGCTGTGTGACCTTGGGCAAGTCACTTAACCCCAATTGTCTTCCATAAAAAACACAAAACACAATACCACTACTAGCCTATATCATTAATTACTTTTCCTCATCTGGAAGTTCACTTCCACTACACATTCTCTTTCTCTCTTTTTTTTTTTTGCTTTTTAGAGGGCAACTGGGGTTAAATGACTTGCCCAAGGTAACACGGCTAGTTTTTATGTTAGGTGTCTTGGGCCGGATTTCAACTCAGGTCCTCCTGACTCCAGAGCTGGTGCTGTATTCACTGTGCCACCTAGCCGCCCCTTATACTGCACTCTCTTGATCTTTGCTGTTGGAATCCACCAGCCCCTATGACACTCTCCTACCATTTTCAGTGACCTTGGACTCTAGTTTGCAGACTTCCTCTTCCTCCTTTTCCCTGCCATCATCCTTGGAAAATATAATATTCATGTTAATGACCCTGTCATGATAATCTTTCTAACTCAATTCCAATTACTCATTTCTATCTATAAGGATGGGATGGTCAAATTTCTCTAAGACTAAGACCTTGTACTCTGAAAATCCCTCCTCAGACCACAATTTCCTTTCCTTCTACTTCATTCACTTCTTTAGTCTTCCCAACCACGATTTTTTGCTCTCATTGTAACCTTAAGTCCATTGATTCCTTTCTATTCTCCCAGTCCATCAATTCTGTCATAGTTCTACTAGCCCACCCTATGCTTTTAGTGACCAAGCACTTTAATGGATACATTTTACTTCACCTTTTAAAATCATTTTCTCCTTGACCTTCTGCTCTTTACTTTACTTCTTGCTAAGTCCCATGCACTGGCAATTCTCCTTAACGTCTGACTTCCAGACCTCTACGGCATCCTTTAACTTAAACAAACAAACAAACCTAGCTTGACCTAGATCTCCTCCCCCAAGTTATTGTCCTATCTTCCTTCTCCACTTTACTGCCATATTTCTGGAATGTGGTCTCAGCTTGCCATCCTTCCTTCTTTACCTTCCACTAACTCCATAATCTTTTAGAGACTGACAACTATCCACCAATCCACTTAAAGGGTTTTCTCCAAAGAAAAATTCATTTAAAAAAAAAATACCAGGGTGGGGTGGGTGTAGGTGGCACTCTGAATAGAGTATCCACCCTGGAGTCAGGAGGACCTGAGTTCAAATCTGACCTCAGACACTTCACACACACACACACACACACACACACACACACACACACACACACACACAAACTAGCCATGTGACCTTGGGCAAGTCACTTAACCCCAACTGCCCTACTTTCCCCCTCCAAAAAAATGCTATTTTGGTGTCTTCTCTGTCTTAGACTCTTACCTTATGAGTTAAAAGTCTTTGTCTCATAAATGAAGTATAAACACAGCCTATCGATGAAGATCTTCCAGAATCTAAACTTTTCTTTCTAACTTTATCTAACATTATGTTCCCCCTTTATATATTCTACATTCTAGTCAGATTGGATAATTTATGATCTTTCATTCTTATCTTATATCTTCAAATATTTTTGCTTTTGCTCATTCTATTCTCTATGCCTAGAATGCTCCCAGCTCAATATTTTGAATCTCAACCTTAAGACCCATCTCAGGTGCTACCTCTGTCCTAAAACCTTCTGGAATCCTTCTACCCCTAACTCAAATTAAAAGTGATCTTTCTTTTCTAATACTTCTCATAGCAATTTTCTTTGAACTCTCCTTCATGCTTACCATATTATTCCTTGCATTACAGTAATTTTTGCACATGCAACATCCTCCATATAATACTGTAAACTCTTTGAATATAGGGCTTGTGTCATTTTCTTCTATTTTTTTTCCATAGCATGAGCCATAATACCTTTTAGATAGTAAGGACTTAAAAATTTTAAAAATATTGATTTAAAAATATTTTTGTTAAAAAAAACATAGCAGATATCAAATTCATATACACAATCCTCTCAAAAACATTGGTTAAAATGTCAAAGCAATGAGAATTTTAAGAGAAAAGAGGATGATTTCACATGTGGAGCTTTTAGTATAAGATTCTTAAAGCTGTTTTCTTCTATCCTGTATTATTGTTTAAACCTACAAATCAAAGCTATTTTTGTCTTGTATACCTACCTACTAGATACTTTGATGGCCCTGAATATGGAAAAGCAGAACTTTGCAATGGAATGAATATTGGACTTTTTGTCAGAAGAACCCATCTTGCATGATCTCTGCCAAATTTTAAATGCATGCTGTTACTTTATGAAAGTCAACTAACCTGTCTGAACTTTAGCTTCTTTATCTGTAAAATGGGGAAAAAATGTTAACACTGTCTACCTCTGACTTAGGTTCTGGAAAATTAATTTTTTGGACAATGAAAAGGTGAGCAGTCTCTCCTGTCAATCCCCTATTTTGTAGACAACAGATAATTATAGGATTGGGGGGGAGGGGTGTCTCGACTCACAAGATTGAAAACAAATGTCAAGTGAGACTCAAGAGAATAGGAGTATCCCATTACTAAAGCCAACCTTCTTTCACCCTGTGGTCAATTTACCATAAAAACACCATGATTAGAGTATCAGGTTTATTAAATCTTGGGGGCTTATTTAGGGACATTGAAAAATTAATCAAGCTCTCCAACCATCACCTACACCTATTAGCTAATGCTCTCTAAGTAGATATTTATGTGGTATGTTTACTAGCACACCAGAAATATGAAGGATATTATGAAGTCCAGAAACAAAATTTGGGTAATCTCAGCAAGATTTTTGAAGGACTGCTTTTATTTGCCAAGGTCCAAGCACCAACAATGCAAGGTACTTGTATTATCCTAGGTGCTTCTAAGTTTTAATCTTGCTTCCAATCGATAAATGGAATCTATTGATATCAAGCCATTCCATACAACACCAGTACACTCAAATATGTTCATGGAATATAGTAGCACAAAATTGACTTCCTGGCTTCCACTTCTTTGGGCACTATTGGAAAAAAGTCCATTTATTCCTCCCCTTTACTCTCTTTTTCCTCAAGCCCTCAAAAATCTTAAACTTGGTGTAGACAAAACAGTAAACAAAATGGAAATGAGGTAAAAATTTTGAAAAGGCTGATCTCTACCTCCCTTCAAGCCCCATTTCTGGAATGTATTATTGATGCTTCTCCAGTTTTTGTTATTTTCCAGTGATCTGGGGGCCACAGTTGATGTTATCTACTGCTTTTTCCCTCTACTCTGTGGTTTGGCATTTGTGAGGATTATAATTGTTTTAGGGGGCAAAGAATGTCAATCAATCAATCAATATTTATTAAATCTGCTCTATGATCCAGGCACTGTGCTAAACACTGGGGATACAAAAAGAGACAAAAACCAATCCCTGTCCTCAAGGAGTTAATGGAAGAGATATGCAAACAAATGTGTAAAAATGAGCTCTATATAGGACACATTAGAAATAATTAGGAGAGGGTAGGCAATAGAATTATGAAGAGGACTGGGAAAACCTTACTGTAAAAGATGATATTTCAGCTGGGACTTAAAAGAAGTCAGGGAAATCAGCAGGGAGAATGAGAAAAGGAAGAGGGTAGAAAAAAGAATGACTCACTCCATAGCTGATCTTACCTTCTTATTGGTCACTGTATAAAGATGGGAAACTGATCCCATGGCTTTATATGGGTTCTGTGAACAATTTTCCCAGTCTAGATGTTCACTTCTCTATAAAACTATAGATTGGGAATTTGAAATAGGACCTTGATGCCTCGAGAACATGTTTGTTTGTTTTAAAATCCATTAAGTTCATACAAAACATCCTTTCTTTAAAGGTGATGTAAACTGAATAATATTTATTCAGGGATTCTATTCAGTAATGTCCATTTTACATTATCTTTTGTCTATGAGATTAATCACAGGAGGAATGAAAAATTATTCCACTATACAATCTCAGGGTTGTTATGTGAGTCAAATGAAATAGTACATGTAACATATTCCTAAAATTTCTATAAGTTATATAAGCTGTTATCAAAATAATTCCAACTTCTTTGTTCCCAAGAAAAGTTTGTAGCTATCAGAGCAACTTAACTTTGACTAGTAGCAAAGACAGTGAGTGACAAAGAAGATACTATGATTCAAATTAATTGAATCTCATCTACATTGAAATGTAGTATTAGTATTTTAATTTCTTTAGAAAATAGGATGAGAATAAAATATTCCTAAAATAATGGGTTTACTATACTAATCATGGATCAGTAAAGACATCCTCAAGGCCAGAATTTGATATGTGAACATTTTAAAATATATTGAAATTATAATATTTGAAAGAAAAACAACTTTGAAATACTTAGAATCCCTAATCACTATGACAAACAGCAACTCTTTTTGAAAAAGTTTATTTATTTTATTCTGAACTTAAGAAATAAGACAAGCATTTTAATAACAGTGGAATAGAAAAAAAAAGATGCTTGCACAAGAGACTGCAAATCTATTATGCAAAACTTGCTATTCCTTCTAAACATATAATAAAGTTATCATTAAACTTTCTTTTTTCCCCTTTTTTCTTCCCTCTCCTCCCCCACCCTAGAGATGGCTACCGTCAGACACACACATACATACATAAAACCATTGTATACATATTTCGATTTATTGGTTCTTTCTCTGGTTGCAAATAATGTCTTCTTTCATATGTCCTTTGTAGTTAATTTGGGTATTTCTAATAATCAAAATGACTTAGTCATTTTAGTCAATTTAATCAAAGTTGATCTTAAAATAATATTGTTGTATACAATATTCTCTTTATTCTGCTCATTTTACTCTATTATTTTGTGCAAGTCTATCCATGTTTATCTAAGGTTATCAAGCTCATCATTTCTTATAGCACAGTAGTATTCCATCACAATCATACACCAAAACTTGTTCAGCCATTCCTGATTGCATTACTACAATATCCAGTTTTTTGCCATCACAAAAAGAGTTGCTGTAACTATTATAGAACTTACAGGTTCTTTTCATTCTTCACTAATCATCTTGGGAAACAGATGTAGTAGTGGTATTGCTGGTCAAAGGTTATAAGAAGTTTAATAATTCTTTGAACATAATTCCAGATTTATCTCCAAAATGGTTGCATCTGTTCACAATTCCACTAACAATGAATTAGTGTCCCAATTTTTCCAGTTCCCTTCTAAGTTTTGTTGCTTAACCTTTCAATCATTTTAATCAATCTGATAGGTGTAAAATGATAACTCAAGGTTGTTTTAATTTTCTTTTCTCTAGTCAATAATGATTTAGAACATTTTTTCCTATGACTAGAAATTGTTATGATTTCTTCATCTGAAACTTCGTGTTTATATCCTTTAGCCATTCATCAATTGGGGAATGACTCATATTCTTGTAGATTTGACAAAGTTCTTTATATAATTGAGATATGAGGCTTATCTGAGAATCTGTTCGTAAAAATTTCCCCTAGTTTTCTGCTTTCCATCTGATCTTGGCTACATTTGCTTTATTTGTACAAAATCTTTTTAATTTACTGTAATCAAAATTATCCATTTCACACTTCACACTGCTTCCTGTTTTTTGTTTATTTGTAAATTGTTCACTTATCATTAAATCTGAGAGGTAATATACCCAATATTTTTCAAATTTTCTTTTAATATCTCTATATCTAGGTCATATATCCATTTTGATCTTATCTTAGTAAATGGTGTAAGATACTGTTCTATGCCCAATTTCTGCCAGACTGCCTTCCAGTTTTCCCAACAATATGTACAAAATAATGAATTCTTATCCCCCAAACTTGTCTTTACAGTCATCAAATGCAAAGTCACTATTTTTGACTACTGTAAATTGTATGTCTACTATCTTCCACTGATCTACCTATTTTTTTCTTAGCCAATATCAGATAATGTTCATAATTACAGCCTTATAATATAGTTTAAGATCTGATGTTGGTAAGCCTCTTTCTTTTACATTTTAAAAAATTACTTCCTTTGATATTCTTGATTTTTTCTTCCAAATAAATTTTGTTTTTTTCTAATTCAGTAAAATATTTTAATAATTTAATTGAAACTGCATTGAATATATAAATCGATTAAAGTAAAATTGTCATTTTTATTTTATTGATCCTGCCTACCCATGAACAATTGCTATTTTTCCAATTGCTTGAAACTGATTTTTTTATAAAAAGTTTTCTTATATAATTTTGTTCATATAGTACCGAGGTTTGTTCTGGCAGGTGTACTCACTGGTATTTTATACTGTCTAGAGTTATTTTAAATGAGATATTTTTTACTATCTCTTCTTGCAAGGTTTTGTTTGTGGTATATTGGAATGCTGATGATTTATTTAGATTTACTTTACACATCTTACTACTTTGCTAAAATTAATAATTATTTCAACTAACTTTTTAGTTGTCTTTGGAATTTTTCGAGTGTATCATCACATCATCAGCAAAACACACATACACACATATAAGTTTTAATACCTAATTACCTCTTCTAATTCCTTCTATTTATTTTGTTTCCCTTATGACACACCAAAATTTCAAACAACTCATGATTAACATGCTACCCATCTCTAGATAGAGAGCTAGTAGCCTCAGAATACAGATTGAAGCATGTTTTATTTTCTGGACATGGTTAATGTGGGAATTTGTTTTGCTTGGCTTTAATTATTTGTAATGAATTTTATTTCTCTTGCCTTCTCAATGGGTAGGAGATGGAGAGATGTGAGAGAGGGAATTCAGAATTGAAAGTCAAATCAAAATTTAATTTAAAGATGTTTTAAAAATATCTTAAAATAATTTAAAAATATACATCAAATATGTGTATATTTATAGCTGTAGAGAAACATATCCAAACTTGATTGTGGTCTCCCGGGGGAGGGGTGTTGGGAGGATGGGAAAAAAGAACAAATAAAAAAAGTACACAGCAGAGGACAAAAGAAAACTCACAAGGAAGCAAAGAAAAGATGGACAATTCTCAACACAAGGAGTATTGTTTATCATATAGACTTTCTTGAAGTGAAAATTTATTGTAACATATTTTGAATCCTCTCTTATGTTCTTTTATGACCATGACATTTTTTCTTTCTTTCTAATGTTGTATTTAAGTTTATGATATGTTTTTTTCTTTTCTTTATTCTGTATTTGTGTTTCAGAATTTGAGTCTAAAAAAAATTTTGGAAAAAAAATTGGTATTGGTTATACCAATGAGCAGCTTCTTTGCAAACAATTAAATAATAGACTAGAAAGTTTACAAAAAAAAGATAAAATCTTCCCCCTCGATGGATTCATAGAAGTTTCCTGTACCTCTAAGAGAATGATCTAATTAACTTTCTAAAAGAGGAATTGTATTGCCTCAATATGAAAGTCACCTTATTAGCCTAATAAATGTATTTTTCTAAAAATATTATTGGAAGTTATAACAGAAGAACATAATGAATACATGAAATGGTTTAATTCTAATAACAATCACCATTTGGTTTCTATGCTTTTGTTTAGACAGGTATAGTCAACTGTCTTAGAATTTATTTGTGTATGAAACTCCATTGCTTTTTTGCTGCCTATCTGTGATTTTCTTTCTCTTTTTCTATCTTTTCCCAAAAATCACTAAAAAAAAACCCCACCTTAACACAATGTAGACAAACCAATAAGCCAAATGGAGACAAGGCAAAAGCATTGAAAATGGAAATTCCTAGTTTCCTTATGACTTAAGTCAGGAGCAACCTCTATGTCAAAGCATTGTCTTATTCTCCCACCAGTATAATAACATATATACTGTGTGCTTAGACATGCTTATTGAATGTAATTGAAAATAAATGCCAACTTAAAAATACATTGTTGGTAGTAAGAATAAAGGCTAGAAATTTTATTATGGAAGATACTCTAGCATAGGTCTAATTTCTCAGTCTTACTTGTCATAGTTTGGGCTTGTCTTTGCAAATGAACTACAATAGGAATCATTGTTGATGCTACCACACTAAGTGTCATACATAAAAAGGCTTTAGTGAGGGTTCTCTATTGTATTTTTCTTTTCCTTTATGTTATGTCCATGGTCCAAGTGGTATAAAGATACACTTCTCTTCAGTTGATAATGTTATAGTAGAGAAGTTTGATCAAGAGGCTCTCAATCAACTGATCCCCCCACCCCCAATTCCCTGGATAAAATAATAGGATTAAGGAGAATGTAATGATTCACCCCTTTCAAGTGTTTAGTGACCCATTTTTACATGTGTGAAAAGGCCAGGAAACATAGCTGATTATTGGTAAAGCCCATTGGATCTTTCCTGGTGCCCTTTTCTTCTTTCATTGATGCAGGCAAAGGAAATTAATGATGAATATAGACAAAGCTGCTAGCATTTGCGTTTCAGAGTAAGCCCAGAAGACAGACTCATATAAAAGAATAACATACCTCTTAAGAACCTTTTTTTTAAGCAATTGGGGTTAAGTAACTTGCTCAAGGTTACACAGCCAGGTGTTTCTGGGTGGATGCTAAGTGTTTGAGCCAGGATTTGATCCCCCAGGTCATCTAGACACTGGGGCCAGTGCTCTTACTCGCTGTGCTACCTGGCCGCCCCAAGAACTTTTTTTTTTTACATTTTTCCTTTCAATTCTTGAGGAGTGCAATAAGGGACAGGGGGATAAGGGAAAGAATTTTATTTTCTTCCTACTTGCCATTGGCAATAGAACTTTGCAGGAGCAACACATGGCCTTGGGAGACATCTACTACACACAGCTTCAAAAGGAAGCCAAGTTGCTGAATCAAGATGAGTTGGTGAGAGAAGTTGAGAATTTGCCACCTAGAGCTGATACTCTGCTCAGGAGGTGACAGACCACAGAACAGAGACTCATGCTGGCCCTAGGGTATGGGCTCTGATTCTGCCTAAGCATTCATAATTGTACCATCCTAGGCCAGAGCATCAGCTGATCCTGAAATTGAAATCAGGTTAACAACAACCATGAAGTGTACTATCTCCCAGGGTCCAATGGAGCAAGATATGGCAGCAACTAGGGGAATAGAATCTGTTGGAGTCTGTAAGACCAAGGTCCATGGAAGTGTGAGATCATGAGTACCCCTATAAAGCTACAGTGTCATATGCACTCCTCCCTTGCACTTACTTTTGCCACATGTATTCCCTATGCATGTACCTTTCCCCTTGAGAACTCTCTGGGTGTCCATTCTTTCCACTGACACTTCATATATTTGGGGGAGATATTGTTATGTCCCAGGTTTATGGGAATGACATTTTATTGCATTTTTTTTTACTGTGTTCTGCTGGTAAATGCCTTCGTTTTGAGCTAATCAGGTCCTTCTATCTATCAAAATGTTTGGGCTCCTGAGCTATCATTTTAGGAGGACAGATCTACAGAGTGCCTTTATTTTGGTGAGTTATCACCTGGGGAATCCAACCTCAGAATGCAAGTTTGGAGGGAGAGTACTACAGTGACATTTCCCCCCTCAGACCTAAAATGACTCTGTTCCTTCCCATCCTTGGTGCTCTTATGTTTTATTGTTCTTCACCTTGGTTTATACATATGTAACCATGCTACTAGATGAGTTCTGGATAGTCTTTAATCTAAAGTTTGCATAGTCCTTAGTCCCTAGCACAATACTCTGAAAACTTAAGTACACACTTAATAAATGTTTATTCGATATAATTAAAATTAGTTAAATTATATTCTAAAAAAAAGAGAATAGACTCAGAAGTGAAGGGAATTTTCTGTGTGCAAAATCTCTTTTTTTTTCCTTTTTAAAAATAAAAAAGTAATTTATTTGATTGAAAGTGAAATCAATCAATTAATTAATAAGCATATGATGACCACAATGAAAAGAAATAACATCAGAAACCCTGCATATGCAAAATCTTTAAAAAAAACAATGAGTTGAGAAAATCTGGAAAGATAAAAGATCTGAATAATTTTAGGCTCCAAAACTAAGTTTGAGGCACTAGTTTATTAGGAAATTGCTCAAATGTCCTCTTCGCTTTAGCTCTATAGAATCAGATTAAGTGTTTTACTACTTTTCCAATCAGAATTTCTGATATTCTCAACTCCTAACAATTTAATTTTGTCAAATGTATTTTGACATTAACTTTTCTTCAATAGTAGAGTAATAAGAATTTTTTTTTAGCCTCAGTGATGCTTGGAGTTGTTTTTATTAATTAATTATTTTGCACTCCACTTTCTAAGGAGAAGTAGGAACTTCAGCTGGTTTAAAAAGCCCAGAAAAGACTATGATTACTGCTATGTGATTTATTCTTCTTCTCTGACACATCTCCAGGACAGTGGACTATCAGAGGTTTTTAGACAGAATCACCTAGCCTTTAATACTAAACTCTAGGTGATATTGGGAGGAGGATGAACAAACCTTTAGGGCCCGGAATGGGAGAACAGAGTTTGTTTTGTGCTCCTTTGGGACTTCCTCTGCTCAGCAACATATAAGACTAATATTTTGACAGGTCCCCAAATAGACTTGCCTACTCCCTAGTTGGTACCTAAATTCAAAACTGTGTTTAAAACTGCACAGGCTTCTGGAAGCTAATACTCAAAATGATACACATCCTAGCTCTTTGGCATGCCTTACGCCCATCTGCTAGCATGGCATAATGCCCATTCATAAGGTAATAAGAAAATTTCAGGAGGACACAGATGCCAAGCATATCAAAGCTTTGAAAGATAACCTGCATATTGAAATAAGTTCCATTTTTTTAAGCCAACATGAAGATTCTCTTGAGACAAGAACTAACAAAATGGGCCACTATGTGTATTTCATTACATGGGATCACATCTGTTGACACCTACAGAACACATGGGAGAGAATACTTAGTCCAACCCCAAACTTAACATATATTTTTCTCTCTAGATTCCAAAGAAAAGAAAAGAAAAGAAAAGTCCCATCATATTATCACAATGTGAATGAGTGATGATTGGGAAAAATCTCTGGTACCTCTACCTGAGCTCAAAGACAGGATGTTGCCATGATGAGAATGGTGTATGGATAGCAAGTCCTAATTATATTTCCCAGCATCAAGGGGCTTCCCACCACTGTTGCTTGAGTCAATAGGGGAGTAGCACATGACCCAACCATGAGTGAAGGCACACAAACCAGCTCCTAGGGTCTTAGATTATGTATCTGTAGTGACTCAGCTGACTGAGATGATCATGATTAGCAAGATATGGGAAATGTGGTTTTGTCATTGGTTTTTATTGTTGGTTTTTGTTGCTGAATTTTTTTTCCTCTGAGTCCAGGCAGGAGCAGTGGACTGGTTCATTATATACAGAGAAAGTAGTGCTACATGCCCCTTGTTGGATGCCTTTGGGGTCAATGGATAAAGGTCATTCATTTATTTTTCCCTTTATGTATGTTTTATTTATAGATAATACAAGGTGGCAATTTAGGCATAAACAAAATTCTTTTTAAAAAAAAAGGAAAAAAAAAGAAAATGAAAGGAATGGTAACATAAAGGAAAGAGGGAAAGAAGAAAAAAGGACCTGTGAGAGGAAGGAGAAAGACAGGTACAGGAAAGGTAAAGGCAATGAAATAACTGGGAAAGAGAACACGGGTATTTTCTAGTTGTTCAATTACAGAGAGAGTTCAGCAGAAATTAGTCACATAAACACCACTTGGACATTCTTTTTTGAAAGCTACATAGCTATGAATTTTAGCTTCCCCGTTTAATAATTAATAATGCATAGCTGTGGTATCATTCTGCAACTTCATTTTGGAGGTAGGCACTTATAAGCATATAGGATTTTTCCTCTCCCATTAGTTTCAAAAGAAAGAAATCAAATATAAGAAATTCCATTAATGCAGCATTATATGTAGATATTTATACGTGCTGCATAATGCAGTCCTCATTGTGAAGTGGATTCATTAGCTCACATTTCTCACAAGTTGTACAATCGATTGGGTTAATGTACCTAATATAATAGCAATAACACCTTACATTTATAGTGTGCCTGTCTTCTTAGAAGCTCAGAGGGCTTTATATATGTGAGCTTATTCATATTCACAAGACTTGTTAAGCCATTTTAAACAGGCTATATCATAATTTTGGTCTAAACAGGTGACTTCCCCCCACCCTCATTTACAAGCTCAAGAAGAACAAAGAAAATAGGTCAACAAGAAAGTAAATAGTTTGTGGGGTGGGCCTTGTGTTTATAGCCAGAATGTGTCATTCTGACATGTGCATTGCCCCTAACTTAGTTCCTGACATAGGTGAGCTTGCCTCAGCATCATTCCTCTTCTCCTAAACTTCATTCTGGCATTAATCCATCACTCTTTCATTTACCATTATATGTTTTCTTTTTTTCCATCTGGCAAATTTGGCTTTTTAAGGCATTCTTCTCCTCATTGCCTTTTTGAGCCTCTTTTGCCATTTGAGTTAGTCTGTTTTTTAAGGTGTGATTTTCCTCAGTCAGGCTATTGACTCTCATTTCATAATTTTCTTGCATCATTCTCATTTCTCTTCCCAATTTTTCCTCCACTTCTCTTATCTGCTTCTTAAGGTCCTCTATGGCCTGTAACCAGCTCATATTTTCTTTTGAAGCTTTTGGTGCAGGAGTTCTGACTTCACTGTCTTCCTCCTGTTCCATGCTTTGCTCCTTTTTGACCCCAAAATAGAAGTCTAATTTTGGAATCTTCTGTTTGCTTTGCTTCCTTTGCCTGGTCATATTGCCACTCAATTACTTGACTTTTGGGCTTTTTGCCACAGTAGGATTCTGCCACCAGACAGGGAGCTTTCGTCCCAAATGCTGGGGTTTTCTCAGCTGCTGGAGGTATTAGATGGGTGCTCTCTCTGAAGCCTCCACACACTCTGACAAGCTGGTCACACACCCCAGGACCTCCATCCTAGACGGCAATCCAGATCCAAGCAGGTTAAAGCAAGAGCAATTACTCCTCAGACTGGTGCTTGGTCCCCCTACACTCTGCAGGCCAGGAGCTGAAGCTGCCATGTGGTGGTGGCTGTGCTGCAGCCTTCAGCAGCTTCTAGCCCCAGTGGCAAAAGCTGACACACTCCCAACTACTGGGTCCCAAAGTACTGCACTGACCTCTCACTTTGTCCTTAGAATCTATGTGATCATAATTCTGGAAATGGCCACAGCTGCTGGTGATCTGGAGCCCTCCAGCTGGTGGTTGGTCAGGCCCTCCCTGGGGCTAAAACCTCAGAGTGAGGCTGGGCTTGGCTCCCAGAGTGCTGTGCTGACCAATTCCTGCCAGCCTGCTGGGCTATCTTCAGCAGGAGGTTAGCTTCTCTTTGTCATTTTGTGGGTTCTGTAGCTCTAAAGTTTTTTCAGAGTCCCCATTTACATGAATTGGAGGTGGTGGAAGCCGAAGTCACGCAGAGGTCCTGTTTCTACTCCCTATATATTTTCTCCTTATCTCTGGAGGGAGTGATTTAGTAGAAAGAACACTGAACTTGGAGACTGAAGAGTCAGAGGTTCAAATCCTGCTTCTTACATGTATAGGCAATGTGATCATTAGCAAGTCTGCAACTGTAAAATGGGGATAATAACATCAGTTATACATGATTCTTAGGGTTACTATACTGCTGAAATGAGCAAGTGAAAGTAATTAACTTTATAAACTTTCAAGCACTATATAAATGTAATTTATTATTTCCTCACTGAAAAAGGTAGTGCTAATTTCACAGGTCTGTTGTGTGTCAAATGATATATGGAAAGTGAATGCTATATAAATTTCAACTATTATTATCTGATATCTCTGGTTCTCACTGTCTTTGACGTAATAACTTTTTCCAGTGTAACAGGTGGTACCCCATAGAAGATAGATAAGGATGAATCTGTCTCCCAGAAACTTCTATGGGACTCTGTTCTGAGGCCCTTACTAAAGGACATGTTTGACCCTGTATCTCTCAGTTGGTCCCTTATTTTTGGGACAGAAAGCTATATCAAAGTTGATTGGTGACTAAGCCCAGAGGAATCACTCATCCAGTAGATATCAAAAGAAAAGGACAATATCTTTACTTTTCTACCCCTTCCTCTCTTTTGAGACATAACATGGGAGTCCACCAAAGGATATCTTCAATGGAGGGGGGGAAATTATTCCCCTTATTTTCCCCAGCTTCAGGTATTGAGGCTACATATATGCTGTTAGATTGTAAGTTCCTGAAGGTCAGGGACTGTCTTTTTGACTCTTTTTGTTCCCTCTCCCATTTAGCACAATGCCTAGTAGGTACTTAATAAATATTTATTGATTGGTGTCAGTGAGTGTGAGCCATGACCTTGCTAGTCAAGAGATCTGGACTTGTGAGTTGTATTAGCAGCAGAAGTCAGAGGTGTAAGTAAATACTTGATCATCTCTTTCACAAATTCCTTCACATTTCAATGGACTCTGTTATCCCTTTTAGAAAAGACCTGAGACATAAGCCATGTCTAAATGTTGTTTAAGAGATCTTTGTCAGTGTAAACTGGGGTGGGTTGAACAAGCCAAGGAGTGTGAGAAAAAACATAATATCCTCTTTTTTTTTTATTTGTCACTATTTAACATAGTGCCTGGTATATAGCAGTCACTTAATAAATTCTTATAAACTTGACAACTTGAATTGACTTGAAGAAGGCAAATAATTTCACCAGTAAGATTGAGATTTGGTGGGAAGAGACCCTCCTGGATCCTCTATTTAAGGAAGAGCCCCAGAGCAGACATCTCACATTTCCATCCTCTCCTCCCCTTGCTTTTCAGCTTCTTTTTGTACCTTGTTTCCAGCATTAGATTGTAAACTCCTTGAGGGCAGGGACTGTTTTTTGCCTTTTTTTGTATCTCCAGTGTTTAACACAGTGTTTCGTAAATAGTAGACTCTTAATAGATGGGTTATTTTTTTTTACCATTGACTGACTGAGACTCATGACTAAAACATGGCTTTGAAAAAAAAATCTCATTCAGAAGAAATAGGATATGGGAGCAATGGGTGGGAAAAGGGATGGTAGACTTGTATGTTCAGGTGGTAAAATCCAGAAAACAACGATGAAAAGCATTTTGATAAAAATCTATGGAGTCATAGAAAGGAGAGTATCATCTTTGTCATCAGAGTATGCTGTAAACTTCAAGAATAGAAATATCACAAACATGTAGATTGTGATGAAGAATGTTCCTCAATTTAGTCCATTCCCATCACATAGTTGTCTGCTCCTCTTTAGCTACACAGAGATAGTTACATCTTTGACTTCAGTCTCACTTATAGTTGTTCCTTTTCATGTTCGTGAATTCCAAAAGTCCTTTATCTTATGATAATCTTTTATCATTCTATCTTTCCTTATGCTTTATGACCACTGACCCTTTTCTTCATCTCAGCTGCTTTGTCAATCAATTCAACTCTGCACTGGTCTCCACCCGTTTTTCTTATCCCCTTATTTTATCATCGATCATGGCTTGCGAAGCCTCCACCCTGAATTTCTATCCACCTTACTTACTTCTATACTCCTATTCACATGCTGCTTAACAGAGATGGAAAAAAATTTTAAAAAGCAGTATTGACTGGGTTAACTACAAATTTATATTTTCTGATTTAAGACAAACATTTTATTCCTCTTTTTTTCTATTCATTCTTCAGTTCTCCATAGTGACTGTTCCAAATCTTTCTTCATGTCCACCGTGATACATGTTCCTCCCAATTGCTCATGTGAATTCTTAAAGCTAATAGTTTGACAATAACAACAACCAAACTAAGACCATGCAATAAAAGTGCCATCTTCTAATCACTCATATATTTTCTTCCACTCTTTTCTCCTTGACTCTAGTCTCAGATGAAGAGGTTGTCATTTTCTTTCACAAGACAATTTCCTTTACATATTCCTTGCACCCATACCCTCTGGACTACTGTAACAAATTTGTCCCCTATCATCCCCTTTTTGGGGGGGGTCATCTTCAATTCCTCCTTTTTTCTGCTTAAATATGCCTATGTATCCTTCATCCTTAAAAACCCTCACTTGATCATACCATACTGTAAAGCCACACACAAGCAGCTTTCCAGAAGAATGCTGCTGTGAACAGCTTTCAAGGTTCTGATTACATAGTATAGTGAACTCTCTATTTATTCAGTAACAAATCAAACAAAATATTCACAGAAAATCAAGGTACAGCATTCACAATGTTACAACTTATCACAAAAAGACAAAATAAACATCATTCACAATGACTTATCACTAAAATGGCCACATAGTTTTCACCAAAGTGGTCACAATAGTTTTCAACAAAGTAGAATCATTTAATCAATCAATCACTTAGTAACTCAATAATTCAATCATAAAATACAAAAGGTCAAAGTCCTCCACCCATGGAGCACACTAAGTTACAAATCAGTCACTCTTCAGTCATCAGTCACTACTCAGTACCCTCTTAAGGGGTAGAGGAGAATACAGAGGCCATCCACCCCTTTGGTCACAAATAAATCATAATCTTCTCAGTCAGTACACAGTATCCAAGTAAAGTCTTCTTTCAACTTGATTCTAGGCTGGCTCTCAGCTTCCATGGTTCCTCTTCCATGGTCCCAGCTACAACTGTCACCTGGGTTCAAAGGCAGGCAGCTTCCAGTTCCTTGTCCAGCTCTTTGTCCAGTTCTTTGTCCAGTTCCTGTTCCATATTGAAGTTCACAGTGTCCAATCCACCTCAAGACCTTCACGTTTCCTGTTTCTTGGAAGACAAAGCTTAACAGAGCCACAATAATACCCATACACATTGCCAGCACCATCATCAATTCAGTGTCTGCCTGTGAAATCAACTCAGACCCACCAACAAGGTCTGAGAACTCGACACAAATCATCAACATAGAAATCAACACAGACCCACAAACAAGGTCCAAGACGTCAGCACAAATCATCAGTAAAGTCCCAGGACCTCCAAAACCTTCCTCCAGGACTTCTGTAAACATACAACCAGAAAATCCTCTTTCAGGGCTTCCAGGAAGGCCCAGGGCTTCTGTACAAAGTATCACAAACAAACAACACAGACAGATACCACAAGTTTTCTCCTTCTTGACTCTGCCACCACAAGAGTTCTCTTCTCAGTTTTCTTGTCTCTAGCCCTGGGGCTCTGCTTATATAGTCATTAGCTCTTCCCCTTGAGTTCACAAGTTCTAGGGTTCACAAGTTGTGGGGTTCACATGTTCTATTTCTTAACAGACTTAATACGTTTCAAAAGAAACTTGAACTGAAACAAGGTGTTAATTCAATAGCTGAAACAAGATGTGTATTACTTCTGTGTTTGCCATTACACATACTGATAATTATCACACTGTGTCTCTCCTCTTCTCTGCCTTGGGGAAAGCAGTCTACAATCAATGTCTCCTTATGCTCTCCACTTATGTCTTAAACCTTCTACAATTTGACCTAATTTTTCAATTAAAACTTCTGTCCATTGGCCTCAACTCCAAAATGGCATGGCCCTTTTTCAATCCTGATTCTTTTAAACTATCTCTGGGTACTTGCCACTTCCTGTCACCCTCTCCTGGACTCTACCTCCTCTCTAGGTTTTCATGACACTGATCTCTCCAGATTCTCCTCCTATGTCTCTGATAATTACTTCTCAAGCACCTTTGTTAGTTCTTTATCGATATCTTACTCACCAGAAGTGGGTATCCCTGACAGCTCTACCTTGGTCCTTTTTACTATTATTCCTTCAGCAGTATACCACTTTGTGATTTTTTTTCAGTTCCTATGAATTGAATTATCACCTATAAGAAGATGATTCCCAGATCCCATTAGATGATATCCATCCCAAATCTCTCTAATGAACCACATACAGTCAGGCATCTCAAACATTTTGGAGTTCTCAGACCTGAGACATCTCAAAGTCAGCATATCCAAATTAGAACTCATCATCTTTCCCAAAAGAAATTACCCCCCTTTTAAAGTGATCCATTACTATAAGAGGTAGCACCATTCTTCTATTCAGTCAGGCTCCTAACTTCAATATCATCTTCAATTCTTCATTCTCACTCACTCTGCCAAATACATTGCCAAATGTATTGCCAATGCATTGCCAAATATTGTTATTTCTAGCTTCACAACATCAATACTATAGTCAATCCCCAACTTTCATGGGGGTAATATTCTTAGAAAATGGCACAAAAGTAAACAAATGCAAATGTTTATATATTGAACCTATGGCAAATAGGGAGGGGTTTAGTTCCCATGACCACTAAAAACTTTAATCTTTTGTTAGAGATTACTGAAAATATACTTTTCTGCATACAGTTCTTTATAATACATTAGTTCTGATAATATGCACTTTTCCTAACACAGTAACCATGAAATAACCCACAAAATGCAGTACACAAAATGAAATTGATAACATGAAAAACAATTTTTTTCATGCTAGGAATTCCCTAGAAAACTGTGACCTTTTATACTAACATCTCAATAAAAAAATTATTTTAGACAATATTCACTTTTTATAACACATAAAATCTACAGTACCATAAATACTGTACAACAAATAAAATTCTTAAAACTGAGACATTTTTTAACCTAAATCTTTTTTTACATTGTTTCAGATGGTGGAGTTAAGGCATACACTGTGCATTATACTGCTTAAAATTCTCTACCTTGGCCACCCTCTGAAAACCAAGGGAGAGGCTGCTGGGACTTTTATTAGTGCCACCAGAGGATGCTGAGACAGGTGCAGTCTCAACTTCACCTCCAGTATGCTCCTTCCTGGCTGGTAGATGGCACTAGAGATCATGAGGGATGCAGAAGCTTGAAATAATCCATAATAGTGTCTACTTCTTGTGCCACTTGAGATCCTTAAAAATTTCAGAATATGGGAGCATAGTAGAATTAATTGACCTTTAACCTTAAGACTGTGACCAGTGATGGAATTGGCGGCCTCAATGTCTCTAAGCTAGTCACTAGTTGATTAGTTCAACAGTGGCTGTAGACATTCCAGCATGAAGTTTATCTAGCACCTTTATTTTCTTACTAAGCCACATCACTGACTTGGCACACTTGGGCTTAGAGCCCAAAGGACTTGCACTATGCTTTAGAGACATAATTACAACACAAAGCTTGAGTTTTAAAGGAAAACAATAAAAATATGCAATAAATAGATGGTGGAACTCTTTACAATGTGAGTGAACAAGACCAGTGAAGAAACTAGTAGTAATACCCACTGCTTCACAAACTTGAGAACATCATGACCTTCATTTTTTTCCTCTACTACACATAGCTGGAAATGTGTGTAGTTATCAATGCAAAAGTAAAAATGAAGTTATTAATAAAAACAGAATACTGCTTGAAACTGGGAAAATTAAACACAAGAATGTTGAGGATTGACTGTATATGTACAATTCTCTCTGCTCATATAGCCATTGTTGTAGTTCAAGATCTCATTAACCTCTTTTCCCCCCTCTCCCCCCCCCCCCCCAGTGAGACTATTGCAATAACTTTCTAACTGGTTTGGCTACTTCAATCCATTCTCCACTTAACTGCTGATGTATTTTTCCCCCTGAAATGTAGGTCTGACCAACTCACCTCCTACTCAGTAATTCCCATTGACTTGCCTTCAGGATCAAATACAAAATCCTCCATTTGCTCCTTAAAGCTCATCACAACCTAGCTCCTTCCAGTTACCTTCCCAGATTTTTTATACCTAACAGCATTCTACAATCCAGATTCAGTGATCTACTTGCAATTCCTCAGACATGACCTTTGATATGCCTTCTCTGTGCCTTTGAATTGACTCTTCTCCACACCTTAAATGCTCTACTCCTTTATGTCTACTCTTTGGTTTTCTTAGTTTCCTTCAACAGTCAGAACAAATCCCACTTTCTGTTAGATATCTTTCCTGGCCCCTTCTCTATTGATGCCATCCCTTTTCCTATTACCTTCATCTACTCTGTATCTATTTTGTATGTGCCTAGATATTTATACATTATCTCCCTTGTTAGAATGTGTGCTCCTTGATGGTTGTGACTTATTTTAACTTTCTTTATGTCTCCAGTGTTTAGCACAGAGCCCGGCACAGAGTAAATATTTGATAAATTATTGTTCGCTGTCTGACTTGTAAGAGTCATGAGACAGTAGTAATGGACAAAGGACTTTGGTCCTCTGGGTAGACATTTGGAGTGTGTGTGTGTGTGTGTGTGTGTGTGTGTGTGTGTGTGTGTGTGCTTGTGTAAAGTAGAGATGATAATTTCTTGACTCACCTTCGTGATCATTTCATTCTTTAAGAGGAAAACAACAGTGGAAAATTCTATTCTATATTTAATTCTCATTATCAGTTAGGAACATGTTGCTGCAGTGCAAATGCTGAGAACTGATGGGAAAGTGATAACTCCATATTAAAATATGTGATAGAGAAATAAGGGAAATACAGGATCCATGTAACACAGACTTCAGATCTAGAGAGTCTAGACTTCAAAGCATTTAAAAAGAACCTTGTAGACTTAAATTCTATAGAATATTAGAAGATATAGGAAATTCTGAAATTCTGAACTCAAATTCTGAAGACACAAAGAGAAGCTATTCTAATGATGAAGCAAAAGAGATGTCTAGAAAGAATGATATAGATACAGGAGAACTCACTGACCAGTTTAGAATTTAAAAAGACCCATGCAAAAAATTGAAACCAAGAGGAAGTAAGAGAGGATGAATTCAAAATCATGAAATGGTTCAATAAAAACAATGTCAAGGGTATTAAAACTCAAATTTAGAATGAGTTAAATCTGACAAGAAATGTTAAAGATAACTCAAAAGATGTGCTTTTAGAAAACTATATTAGAGTTGAAAGGGTGATCAGAAATGGTGATGAGATCCCACTTCTACACATACTTGATGAGTTATCCTAGGCAAATAATTTAACTTGTAAGTGCCTTGGGCAACTCTTTAATATTCTAAAATGTAGAGTAGGTCCTGATCTGCCCAGATTTAGGGTGTTTCCTCCTGAAGTATCAAAGCACAGGTCAGCTAGAGACTGCTGCTTAGTGAGAATAATTGAGGGCAATGAGAAGGCATTCTGATTCTGTTCTTTGTTTTTTCTGCCAAAGAAGGTGATCTTGTGATTGGACGAATGGAACAAAAGTGGTTAAAAGGAAGTTGATACCTAAGACAAGTAAGAAGATAGTAGTGAAACACCTAGCTGCCCTTAATGAATTGAAATCGCAGGACCCAGATAAACTACCTCCTAAGCTATAGAAAGAACAGGCAGATGTAATTGCTGAACCACTGTGAGATATCGCGGAAAGATTGTAGAAAACGAGAAAGGTATCACAGGATTAGAAGAGCACTTTTCCAGTTTTCAAAGAGAGTCAGACAATGGATTCTACAAATGTGGTTGATGAGTTTGAAATTGATTCTTCAAAAAATTCTAGAACATATTATTAACTAATTTTGATTACCTAATCAATTATTCTATTAATTATAACTTCTATTAACTATTAATTCCTTTTCTTATCAGTTTTGTAGAGTGGAAGAATGAGGAAATACCATAGGTTATTGCTGCTGTTGTGTTGTTGCTTTCCATTTGGCCCAAATTTATGCTTTTATTAGGAGACTAAAGTACTGGGGAGGAGATTCCATCTATCAATAAAGTCATTCCATCTACCAATGCAAGTCTTCATCTGCTCTACCAGCTATAACGTCTTAGAATTTCAGACCACTAAGAGGGTAAATGACTAGCTGAGCGTCACACAGATGATATCAGAGGTAGGACTTGAATCCAGGTCTTCCTGATAGAGGCCGGAATTCCATTCACTAAACAATTTCTTCTCAATATATCATATATATATATATATGTATATGTAATATATAATAATCATATTATATATTACATGTGATAAAATCATGGGGTCATAGATTTGTGGGGCGGCTAGGTAGTACAGTGGATAAAGTTCCAGGTCTTCTAGTCAGGAAGACTCATCTGAAGTCCAAATCTGGCCTCAGATATATGCTAGCTGTGTGATCCTTGGCAAGTCATCTGTAAAATGACCTGGAAAAAGAAATGGGAAACCACTCCTGTATCTCTGACAAGAAAACCCCAAATGTTTTGAAGAGTCAGACTGAAAACAACCGAACAAAATGGAGGAGGAAATCATCTAGTATAACCACCTCATATTTCAAATGAGAAAATTAAGGCCCAAAGTATTTAAATGTTTGTGCAAGTTCCTAAAAATGATAAGTAACAAAGCAAAGACTCTAAACCACATCCTCTGAAGATTTTACCATTATATCATTTATTAAAGTTTTAGACAAAGACCTTTAAATTATTCTTTGTGTTTAATTGTTTATTTAGAACTTAAACACTAAAAAAAAGAAACATTTTTGTATGCACAGCAGAACAAAATAAGAGGATCTTATGTGAAAGTATGAATAATTACATGCTACATGCTTTTTGTTAAAGTCAATAATAAATTCTACACATTACTTTCAAAATTGGCCTGTATGTCTATGCTTCCTTTAGATATTCTTTCTGTTCTCTTCTCTACTTAAAAAAAAAGTTTCCAAAAAAAGTATTGCTAATTTTCTGAAATTTCCTAATAACAAATAATTATAATAAAGAAAGTGAATCCAAACCACTGCCATGTATAAGAATATATGCTTCTATAACTTGCTATTTTTCTTTACAATGTTGCTATCCCTGTATAAAGGATTCTCCTGGTTGTGCTCACTTCGCTTTGCAGTAGTACCCGTGTTTCCCCGATAATAAGACACTGTCTTATTAAATTTTTTTGGACAGAAAAACACTAGAGGGCTTATTTTCAGGGGAGGGCTTATTTTAATGAACATTGACAGCAATGACATGTGACTCCTCTACAATTGCTTTCTTATACTCAACAGTATAGCTCTTCCTTTTTGTACTCATGTCTGGGGGTCAAAACAGACAGAATAATAAAATTATGACCATCAGTCCTTCTTTTCAATCCATCATGCCCCCTGAGTTCTTCTTTTTTCCTCCATCATGCCCTTTTTATCCTCCATCATGCCCCCTCACTCCCGCTTACATACCGGGTTTTTATGTTGTCCTGCCTCAGCTCTCCTCCGCGGCACTGCTCTCAATGGTGCCAGCAAGCAAATCACTGGGGAAGAACAGGATGACGCGCTCACTGCTGCAGCTCTGATTGGATGCAGCTCGGAGCACGGCATGCGTTTCACGGGGGGGGGGGGGGGTGAAAGGTGCGTACAGAGGGTACTGTAATGTAGCGTGTAGCGCAGGGGATCACCTTCACTAAAGTAGCAATCTCAGTAGGGCTTATTTTCGGGGGAGGGCTTGTTTTAGAGGAATCTTACACAGTAAGGGGATGGCTTATTTTTGGGATAGGTCTTATTATCGGGGAAACACGGTATATACTATCCAGGATTTTCTTCAATGCTCTCTTGAGTCATGGTGCAATAATATACTTCATATTCATATTGCCACAACTTACCTATCAATTCCCCAATTTATGGACAGAATTTTATAGAAAGAAAGAAAAAAGGGTAATATATATCTATTTTCTTATCTCTCTCTATCTAGCTGTTTAAAGAAATAGTTAATCTCTCTGTCTCTCTGTCTCTCTCTCTCCAACATCCAGAAGTTTATTTTACTTATAACTATTCCTTCCCTGCTACAATTCTCCATCTTAATACTTAATAATACTTAAAATTCTGAATGTTTGACCCTTCCTTGTCTGGTTCAAATAAGAGTAAGTTCCATATGATGCCCACTAAACTTTTTCCTTCCCCCTCTTTGTATACTCTTATGTACACCCAAAAATGATAAATAGAAATTTTTACCCCTTTTTGTTCTTTCTACAAGGGTGAATTCCTTTTACTTTTTTTTCTCTTCCTGCTTTTATAAGCCAAACAACAGAATGAATTCCCCCTTTCATCCCAGAGCTTTTGTTTTTCATATTTTACACCCTTCATACTGTTTGAAATCATTATCTTTCTTTAAGGATAATTGTTTCTTAAACTCTTTTAGAATGCTAATTCTGCAATATCACACAAGCCCTTCTAATTGTTTTTTTTTATTATTTTAATCTACCTTTCTAGGTTTTTCTTGTGTTTGCATTATAAAGTTCCTACTGAACTCAGGTCCCTTTACTAGCAATGTTTGAAAATGTTCTATTACATTAAAGGTTCATTTTTCTCTTAGGATTATACTCAGATTTATAGAATTTATTCTGGGTTTTAACCCTATATTATTTTTCCCCTTAAATATCATTCCAAGATCTTCTCTCATTTTTAAATCTAGCTGCCACATCTTGTGTGATCCTGACTATACTTCTTAGTACTTGAACCACTTCTTTTTAGCTGATTGAAGCAGGTGTTGTTCTTTTTGTTGTTGTTTCTGTTGTTGTAGGACCTCTGGATTTTGATTCTGATGTTATTGAAAACGTTCCTTTTTAGTCCACTATTTAGCATTCTGCCTGGTGCTACCCTTGACTAGGTCCTCATTGTAACTCATTTGGACTATTCAAATAATTTCCCAATTTCTCTCAGTTTTTAGTATATTTCCCCTGCAACCATTCTAAATTTCATCGACAGTTGATTTTCTAACACAACAGTCTCATTTATCATTCCAGAGCTCAAAATCCTTCCATAGCTTCACATTATCTGTCAAATAAAGTTTGTTTCTTAACTAGTTCCTATTCAAGGTATAATCTGGCTCCAACTTACCTTCTCAACCTTAACTCACACTTCTATTACCTCTGTACAATCATACTAGACTGCTATGTTTGACATTCCTGAAAATATTCCATATTCTTTAATCCCCACATCTTGATTCACACTGAACCTATGTCTATATGTCCTCTACCTATTGTCATCTTATTTATCTTTCAAGATGCAATTTAAATATGATCTCCTCTAGGTTGCCTTCTCTGATCTCCATTGCTAGAAATTATCTCTCCCTCTTCTTGATTTCATAGTGTTTTTATTCACTTTATTCACTCATATAAGATTCTAATTAATATTATTTTATTTGGACATATTTCATTATTCATTAGATTTTAAACTTTATGAAGGGAGGAATGCTGTTTTCTTAGCCTTTATGTCTATACCAACACCTAGAACAATGTTTGTTTATTTTTATGTAATATACAAAAGAATTGTTTGCTGGATGAAGAAATGAATTTAGGAGAAAAACATAAACTATATACAGATACTAAATCTCCCAGTATATGCATTATTCTGAAGTATTGGCAAGGAAAAATTAAAGGGTGAATTATTAAGCAACTTTAGACAAAATTTAAATGCAAAATTTCTCTTAAATTTAACCCAAGAATAAAGAGCATAGAAAAGAAAAATAAAGATATTTGGTGTTCATGTTATTATCTTAAAAATAAAAAGGTTGGATGTTTTGCAGTGATCAAAAATGTCAAACTCTTTGCATCAGATTTAGCAGAATAATAAACAACAGGCACTCTATTTCAGTCTTTTCAGTGCAGTTTTCTAGCATGAGTGAATAACTTCAAATCTAATTAGGATGGGAAATTTTGCCTGAATGGTCATCATAACAAGTCTGAAAACTATTGAGCAAATTCCCAGCAATAAGCACTGGAGAGAAATTCAGTAAGATAGGCAGGGACATAAAGCTTCAGAACTCTTCTGATGCACATGGTCAAAGTGATTTCTCTCCTTCAACACAATTTTAGACTTGACTGTACTATAATGATTGGGGTGTTCTATAATGGCTCAGTTACAGTGAGGTTGATCCCAAAGGCCTACTATTAAAGAGGATCACAATAATACTTCATGTGAAGATGTTGAAGTTCTTAAGAAAATCCATAGATTCAGCCGAAAGTCGAAGCACAATGAAGGCTTTCACTATTGGGTTGGCCACCGCTCTTGAGCACATAGTCTGTTGTGTGAGATTGTATTCTTCAGAAATTCCTGACCTTTCTGTTCTCAAGGTGCTGAATTGCTGGCAAAGCAAAGTTCTGTGGGCAATTAATAGATATCTATTTGCTAGGGTGGTTGGGATACCTTTTATTCAATGGTAGTGAAATATTTTGCTTATGGTCTCTTCCATGACATGACTCTGATGAGCTATTATTTACCTTTCCTTCTCTTTTGTGGGGGGGTTTGAAGGAAAGGGGAGAGTTTTTTGTTTCCAGAGAAGTCTTACTTTTAGAACAACTCAAAACTGTAATTAAAGTTCTCTGTTATATCATCTGTTCCAACAAGATATCATCACCAATTTCAGGAAATTTTACAGCAATATAATCAAATGTAAAATAGTTCTCCTTATCAAACTTAGTAAAATCAAGAATATAGTAGGAAATAAGGAAGATTATTGTACTGCTATGACTACAGAACTAAATTCCATTGATGTATGTTGATTAGTTGCTTAGGGTTGTAGAGTATAATTTTAAAAATAAAATAATTTTAACATTTCTTATAAGTATTCCTTAAAATAAAGAAAAACCTTCAGAATTTTCCAGTTGTTCAACGTTTTCAATATCTCACTTAATAAACAGCAAACGACTAAATACTTCAGTAAAGGAGAAAAAAAGAGGATGGTCAAAAAAATACTGAAATAACACCATTGAAGGTGAAAAGGCCTATTACTTTCTTCCCTGTTCTGGCAACAAAATTATTTGACACTTTATAAATGAAAGATTAAAGACTTAAGATCTGTACCTTAAGACATTACAGAGTTCAAACCATTTAAAAAAAAATTCCAAATTAACAACTCCAGGTAGCACATTCACCATTTTCACTAAACTTATTTTCCAAAGTTACTACCATATGAGATCCAAATCCTCTTTGCTATCTTTGATTCCATTGCCTCTTATTTTGTCTTTAATGGAAAGTGAGGAGTGTTGATTTCCATGGCTACAATCTTAATTATCCTCTTTAAGCTTTCTCTTCTCGGGATGAACTAACCTCAATTCCTTGTGTCTTTTTTTAAAAGCTGATTTTCTATTTCTTTGATTATTTTTTTGTCTTTTAGACAACACAGAGTCTTAGTGTAATGCTTAAATAGCAGCACCAATAAAGATCTAATCAATGTTGAGAACAATGGTGGAATTACGAGAGTTTTTGTATTGTAGGGTCATGCTCATGTCTGAAATGAAATTATTCCTTTCCTTTGAAACAGGTGGCATTTGTTGAATTGAATTATGAACAATTGGTACATTAATTTAAGAAAAAAATAATGTAATAATGATGGTTTCAATAGGTATATAGCTATAAGGGACCTTAGGAAGAACCCAGTCCAACTTCCTTATTCTCTAGATGAGGAAACTGAGACCTAGAAGTGAGAAGCTTGTCCAAAACCACACAGGTAATAATAATAACTGTACATAGCACAGAAGGGATTCAAATCCAGGTCTCCCACCTCTAAATTCAGTTGTCTTTCTACTGTCAAGTAGAAAGTGAATGCTAATGAATGAAAGTGAACCGAATTGAATCCTCACCATTTTCTCAAAGGAAAGGTGGAGGATTGGGAGTTTCAATGACTCACTTTTGAGTTATCTATCTTCCTGCAAAACCTTGGGCAAGCACTGTGAACACTCTGCCTTCTATGTTGTGCTCTTTCCTGTAAGTCTCTGTTTTATTATAGGATGGTATGAGCAAGGTACCAAATTAAAGAATTTGATAATGAAAAATCCTGGGAGCTGGTTATTTTATTGTAGATACTTCTAAATAGGTTAATATGACCAATTCATTGGATTGGCTGAGATTGAATATGATCATCTATCTAAAATGCTTTACAAGTTTTAAAATGCTATTGAATGTTAGTTATTATTTCACTGTTATAGGGAACTCTCTGGTGGAGAAACTCCATCTACTTCTCTAACTTCTCTGTAAATTCTAGTCTTTGAGAGTTTCCAAGAGTACTGATAGGTTACGCAATTTGCTCAGGGTCACCAAATCAGTACTTCCAGAGAAGAGACTTGAACCCAAATATTCTTGGACTTGAAGTCAGATCTCTATCTAATATATACCATATTACTCCATGTTTTCATGTAATTAAAGTTTATGATTTTTAAAAATTAAATTAATGAAAACCATGAAGATGACTTAGTAAATAAGTGGGAACTCTATTTGCTACTTGCCATCTATTATAGACATCTTGGAAAATACTGTGGCAATTACTCATAATTCAATTCAGTTCACTTTCATTCAACAAACATTTTTCAAAACACCAAACATCTTTTATTGAGCTGATATAGAGAAGATGGTTCAAGGAGTATTTAATTTCTGTCCTAGTGGAACTTAGTGTTTAATAGAAGACATCACATATTTTAATATTATACACACATACATATGTGTGTGTGCACACAGTAAAATTTAGGGGAAAGATAAGAGTTGAGGGATGAAGGGAGGCTTAATGGAAGAGGAAGTATTTGAGTGAGACTTCAAGAGATAAGGAGAATTTTTGAAATTGTATGTGTAGGGACAAAGGTATTCCAGGTTTAGAAAATAATGTGAATGAAGGCTTTCACTTTGAGTGTGGAATATATATATATATATGTGTGTGTGTGTGTGTGTGTGTGTGTGTGTGTGTGTGTATGCCACTATGCCAGCTAATCCATGCACACCTATGAATATCAGCAAAGACACAGGAGCAGGAAAGTGTGAGATTTGGAAGGAGGCTGATGAGTGTTTAAATATGGAAAGAGCTTACAAGAGTATATGATAAATCTAGAAAGGTAGGGGTAGAGTCAGAATCTAGAACTCTTTGAATATGAGACCAAGGAGATTCAATTTTACTCAGTATGCAATAGACATCTTTTGAAAAATTTTGAACAGAAGAAAAACACAATCTCATCTATGTATAATTTAATTAACCAAATATTTCTTGAGTACTTATGTGCCCATGTGCTGCAATACTTCTAAGGAAATTATAGGTAGCTAGGTGTTGCTGTGGATAGAGTGTCAGGACTGAAGTAAGAAAGATGAATCTTCCTGAGTTCAAATTTGACTTCAGATGTTTAATGTTTGTGAGACCCTGGGCAAGTCACTTAACCCAGTTTGCCTCAGTTTCCTCATCTGTTAAATGAACTGGAGAAGGAAATGGCAAACCACTCCAATATCTTTGCCAAGAAAAGGTCAAATGTGGTCACAAAGTCAGACACAACTGAAAAATGACTGAACAAAATTAAGGAAATGATACTGTGGCTTCAGCAATAAGTATGATTGGAATATAGGAATTATGATACTTGCATATAAGAATATGAATATAGGAATTATAGTAGATTAGAATTAAGGAAATAATTATCTGGCAGCTTGTATACAAAGACTTCTTTTTGTATGATTTTGAATGAATGTGCAACTATACTAATCAGAAATTATGGCTAATGTTGTTGTATAGTTGTATGCATATCATGTTTTTGTTTTGGGTTTTTTTTGTGGGCTTTTGCAGGGGGGGGGTCATTCTTCATATCTCTTGGTTTCTATAGACTGGAATTCCAAAAAAAAAGTAGGCTTCTGAGTGACAATACTCTAGTCAACAGCACGTCAGGTCAGTAGATAATGGTTGGCTTGGCAGGGGTCCAAATCAAGGGATTCTGCATGAATTCTGCATGTCTTCACCATTGGTGATGACTGTGAAGTATGGTGGGAGATACGTTTTATCTGAGGGAGGTGTGGCAAAAGAAGGAACAGGGAAAGGGGACTGGCTAGACAGAAAGAAAAAGACCTAGAAAGAAAAGATCCTGGAAATGATTATTTGAAAAGGCAAGGTTTTTTGTTCAGAGAAGGTGAATTTTATTTTTTTGTCTTTTGAACGTAACAACATACATGACTTGTGGCCTTAAGGACAGAATCTCAGGAACAATGCTCTTCCTGTACTCCATTAAGGCTGAGATTAAAGTCCCTCCTGATAAACTGAACATTCTTTAAAAGTGACCAGAAGCAAACAGTGTGTGTTTGCTGCTACTTTATTACAAAGATACCACTGAGAATAGCTAAGAATATACTATTTGATCTTTAACAGGTTGACCAAATGATTGCAGTTGGCTCTAGTACATGAGATGCTTTCTGCAAATTATTGTTTCTGGTTATAAACCTTTATAATGTCTCAGAATGAATTATGTATGTATTTCATGTTTTCTTTTCTCTTATCAGCCTTGATGTTCTCATTTCAAGTTTCACCCTAGCCTCCTAATAATGCAATATTGAGGCCATTCAGACACTAATTATGCCTCCATGGCTTTTTTGAAATGACTAAATCAGCATCAGTTCTATAATTATCATTAGCAAGTTTGTATCAGTGGTTCACATCACATGAAAAGCTTAACTTAAATGATTTATGAATATGTTCATCCATAACATTAACTATGCCATACATTCTATATGCATGTGTATCCATATTGATACATATATGTGTATATGTGTATGTGAGTGTATATGTATTAGAATTACTATATTACATGACACACATTTCCAGTGTAATATTAAACATATTTTTCCATTGTTGGAAATGGAAGATATATCATGATACCTAAGACTGCTTTACATCAAAGCCTCAGGAGGAATTGAACAGTAGAAAGAATAGGCAACTATTACTAGCACTTAAGGCTAGTTCTCAGACCTGATGACTTCCTAATTTTCATGATGTTCATATAGGAGTCTGGCAAAGATGATTGACGGCAAGAGGTATCCAAATGCAATTCCTCCGTATTTTCATTGTTTCTGTTCTTGAATTATTGATGTTGCCAGTAGTCATTTGCCATGAAAACAAATCAAGATACATATTGTAAGCACTTACTTGAATACCATGCTTTCATATGTTTAAAAAATGTTTACAGTACATTGTTCTTGTAATTTTCTAAAAAGGCACACTGATGAAGAAAATAACTACGATAAAGAGGGCAACGCATATTATAATCTTAATTCTGTGGATTGAGGAATAAATGCTCTGTGAAAAAAATATTTGAGAAAGGACTGCTACTGAATAGAAACTGTGATGATTTCTTTGTATCATTTAGCAGGGAAAGAATCACCTTCTGCTAGGAAAACCTTATAAGAATGTCTGAGTATGGGTTTCTTTCATACTGGTGGAACACATCAAAAAAAAAAAAAGAAGCTATTGTACTTCCCAGTGACAATCTTTTTTTTTTTTAAATTTTCACACCACCTAATACCAGATCCTTGTTTTGTACAAAAAACTTGTGCCAGGCTGTAGTATTTTATGACCTACATTATTACCCTCTGGGTAGTGAAATGATGGTGCCAAACTAATTATTGCTTTGTCTAATTTTAAATCCAGGTCTACAGAGATTAACAGCTTGCACATTAATTCAAAGCACCAACAGCCCACCTAACATAATACAGCTTTAAATGAATTAAAAAAAATGTTTGGAAAACTTTAACACACTTTAAATGAAGGAAATGTGCATCTATTTTTGACACAGTATATAAAAACTTAAATGCACTTTACCTATTTTGGTTACTCAAATACCCTCCAGGGAGGAACTTTTCTCATCTTCAGGCATTACTTCTCTTGAAAATGAAACACCTGCTAGGCTAAAAGCACAGTCTAGGTAAAACTAATTGTAAAGGAGGAGGGGGAAATGAAATAATGAGTGGAAGGACTACTTTCAGCCTTAGAAACAATATTACGGTGATTCTTTAACTGTAATTTATCTTCCTGTTCAGTGTCTTCTATGCTAAATGAATGCCTTCAGCATACTGGGATTTTAGAATATTAGGTATTAAGCATTCCATACTCATGAACTAATGCAAATAAATTATTAATGTTGTCATCTATGGAATCTTCCATTCAATAGTAATGCTAGGAAGCTCATCACCAAATTATGTGAGCGGTACCAACACATCTAATCTGCCATAGAGTTTTTAAAAATTAGGAACAGGTAAGACAGCAAAAGTAAAAAAAAAAAATCAGTGTAAGCATATTTTTCCATTAAAAAGAATAAAAACAGGGTTATTATATGCAATTTAATGTAAAATATTTCAACATACCTGTATAATTATTCCAAGTAAAATTTTACAGGCAACTAAGGATTTTGTAGTTTGTCTCTGGAATGATTGGAAGAGACCATAAAAATGATCTTGACCATCCTAATTCTATCATGTAATATTATTCAGTTGTATAATTATGTTTTTATAGTCAAGGTCTTGAATTCTTTTTTATAATTAATATTTTGTGTGCATGACATATTAGAAAGCCATTTACATTTAAGAAGACTCATGCATAATTGTCTTCAGAACAGGAGTACAAATGGTGATGCTTAAAAGTAGTAATTTTATGGAAACTTATAAAGATAATTTTTTGTGTCACTAATTTGCAGTAAATGCCACCTTGACTTTTGTGTGAAATATTAAGAAAAAGTCCAGTATATGAATCCAGGTAATCTCTTGGTAACCCTGTATTTTGGCCCGATTAGTTGGGCTTTCATTACAACATGCTGTTCTTCAGTTTGAAACTACAGAGAATCTTCAGGTAAATAAGTTCAAGTGTACTTGGTATTTCCAGAGGGAGAAAATGATCCATTATTCAAGACAGGCTTGTAGATATATACTAATAATCTACTAGTCTGCTAACATGTCTCCCCAACTCATCTCTCCTCCTATCTTCTTCTACCAAATAGTTATTAGCTCTTCTCACCCTACCCCACTCCCTACCCCTCACAATTGAGCACGGTACAGCTCTGTTGCTTGACTGGCATAAATCATTACTAGCCTGAAATAGGTATGTGAGTGGCCATCTGCAAGGCTATGTTCAGTATCACCTTGCTTTTCTCCTTTTCCTTCATATATTCTTATACTTTATGTGTACTGACGAGATTGAATGCAAGAAAGTAGATTTCCTTCCCTCTAAATTACACTGCCTTCCCCACCCCCTACCCCCAGCTCCCCAATGCTATTGAAGGGAAACAAAGAGTTCTCTCTCATTATTTTTTGCCCTTATTTCTTCTAAATTAGAGTTCATTGAATGTTAAAATACCTTTTATTTTAAATACTTTATCAAGGCCATGTCTATATGATGACGGAATAGCTGGCCCAGTTGGTTATTTCAGTGAGGAAAAAAAAATCTGTCAAAATCAGTTCTTTGACCAAATTGACTACTTCATTGGATTGGCTAGTCAATTTAGTTAAAAGGGTCAATCTGTTACACCCATGTAGATATAACCTAGGTCTCATAAAAGTGCATTATGAAAGATGAGTTTCAGTTAGAACCAGAAATGTTTAATTTGTTATTAAAAAGCATTCGAAATTAATGCCAGTGGATTGATAATGCCAATGGATTGATAATGCCTGTTAAAATATGACTTCACTCTCCAAGCATTATCATTAAAGATAGCTCTGCCAGAGCAACAAAAAAATAAAATTGGGCTAATTTCATAATAAAAGCAATTAATCTGTAAGAAAAAGTTTTTGTATCTCCCATTACTGAAAAAAAAAAGTTTGAGAAAACAGCACTTAGCAAAGTGCCTAGTACCTAGTAAGCCCTTAAATGCTGGTTGACTTAATAACTAGCTAGCTTTTATTCAGAACCTCTCAACCCTCATCCCTGAAAAAAGTAATAATTCTATTCATGAAATAAAGTTGAATAAATCCCAGTGTGATTTATTTCACCTGGCTATTTCACAATATGTTCAATTAAAGAATTATTTTCTAGAGGCATAAACTTTTAAGCAAATTTAGAACTCTATGTAAATATATGCAGCATTTTATTAGATAGTTTTCCTTTTCAAAGTCAATTACATTGATGTTCATATTAAATGAGGTGGTTTTTTCTGTATATGTGGTTATGTTATATATTATTTTGTATATCTGGATGTATACTTCAAATGAACATATACATAATATGATGAAATAATGATAATATGATTGAAAAAAGTTGCTAAATATATTATAATAAGCTATGACATAACATAGCATAGCATAATATATAATAGATGTGTATACACGTCGTTTGCTGAATAAAATGCTTTGTTAAATCATTATAAAGTTTTGTCTTACATCTGACAGTATATTATATTGACTCTTTATTCTTACTAAACATTTTGATTATCATAAGAAACTGCAAATAAATACTAAGAATTACCTATTAAAGACCTGCTGATCTCTGGTCTCTTTCACTAAATAAAGACAAAAATCAACATGTTTAAACTGAAAAGGGCATCTTCCATTCATTCCTGGTAAACAAGAATAACTTCTGAGTGTCATGAGTAAAATGGATGATAACTTGCTAAAAGTATTAATTTCTGCTCATAGTTTTTGCATCCCTGCGTACTCATAATGAGTGGAGTCAACAGATGCTATCCAACAATAATTTAGTTTATGTTATTACATATATGTATATATATGTGTGTGTATGCATATGTATATGTGTATCTATGCATGCATGTGTGTATGTCAACAAAGGAGGTTCAGGGCTACACCTCCCGTCAGACCAAAAGTTCTTTTGTTTTATTTCTAAGTTAACCAGAAAGAAATGCATGGAAAGGTCAGAATCCACTTCAAATAGAAATCTCATTCCTAACAATTTCGTGAATAGTTTATTTCACTTTCATTTGCCCTCAATTTAATTAGCATTTATTTTATTTCCCCTTTTGCGCTAGACAAGTCCATCAACCAGTTGTATGAAACTTAACAATTGAACATAATGTCAAAAGCTACTACATTTTTAACAGGCAGTATTTTTACATCCGGAAAAAAAATACATTTTTGCCTTTACTTTAGAACTTTAGAAAAGAAACTGGAAAATGTTAACATCCCAGTGCTGAATTGTCAGTCCTAAACAAGTGCATTTTAACTCCAGCCTTCAAGGGTAACATACTTCCAGTTTGATGGACTCCTGCAATTCACCTTCTTCATTCTTGGCTGGACTGAAATATAGAGTAGTGGATGATGTCTACCAGGCCAAAGTATAAACTATCCATTTATCTACTAAAGTCATATTTAATGAAAAGGAAGAGATATTATTGCTAAGCTCACTCTCTTTCTCATTACAATTCCTAAAGAACTTTTTACTGGGCACATTATCTCGTAGACATCATGATCAAATGTTATTGTTTGCTTTATTATCTCAGTTGGATGGTTGGCTACTCTAGAATGAAATAGGTTGAAGGCAATACTCGCAGCCTAGAAGTGTGAATGAGGTTCCCATTCAAATGATCACGATTGTTTGGGGGTGGGGCGGGGTGATTAGTAAGCCAACTGAGCTTACACTGCATAGTAAGCGTCTGGATGCAGCACATTTACATCTAACAAGAGACCCCAGAAAACGTGTGTGTGTTTCTTAAACCTTATGTTCGGAACAAAAGGCTATCTCAGCAACAGACAATCAGCACTGCAACTGCTCGCTGGGATGCGAGCAACACACAGAACTGCACATTTCACTCCCCCCCACCCCTCCAACTCCCGCCCCGCTCCCGGCACCACAAAGCCTCAACCCTCTTCCCACTCCAGGGTCCCCAGATTGCTTCATAGTGGGGGGAGGGGTCGGGAAAGCAGCCTGTGCAGGCGGCTCACCCGCCTGGATTGGGGGCCCCGGGCGCTTGCTTTCCTCAGCCAAAGCCGCCTGGGGGAGATAGGGAGGAGAGGCACTGAGGACCGCACACCTAGTCACTTGTTTTATTTATTCATTTTGGGGAGTTGGGGGTGGGGTGGGGGAGCGGGAAGGGGCCCGAGTAGACTCATTCTTTTCCCCCCCTGAAGTTATTTCTTCTCTGGAGCCTGAGTCATTTGTTTTCTGATTGGTGTTGGGAGCTTGGGACAAGGCGTGGGTGGGGACCTAGGTCCCTGGGACCTGGTGAGGTCTTCTTAGGTCTGTGGGGGGAGGATTAAGAAGAGCAGTGGCCGGGGGTGGGGAGGAGAACGGTGGAGAGGGAGGGAGTGAGAGTGCGTGTGTGTTTGTGTGTGTGTGTGCGTGTGTAAGGGGGTAGGGGGCAATCTGGTCACAGCTGTTGGTACAGGGATATGGAGAAGGCACTGTCCCTGTGTCCATGCCGCAGGGAGGGTGGGGGTGTGGGATCAGAAGGACAGCCACTGCTGCTGCCTGGGGAATTGGAGGCACCCGTGCGGCCCAGGAGGGGAAAGCTGGGGGACCTTTGACCATCGGGGTTGGGACGGCGGCATTGGTGGGAAAGAGAGGATGATCCCCCTCCCCAAGGTATTTCCCCTCATTCACTGGGATGCCTGGGGAGTGAAAGGAGTGAAGAGAGAGAAGCAGAAAAAACGATTCGATTCCCCGCCCGCTTAATCATGACCTCCTGGCCACCTCCAGGCAGCGTTTGCACGTTCCTGTGCTGCCGCAGCAGCCCCAGCCATGTAACATGACCCGTGCAGCCAGGGCCCTGTGCAGCGCAGCCATTGAGCTCTCCCTGCACATGAATCTCTTGCGTGTCTCTCCCTCTCTCTCCCTCCCTCCTCTCTTTCTCCCCCTCTCTCCGTTGGCTCTCCTGTCTCCCTCTCCACTGCCTCTGTCTCTTCTGCCTGTCTCTTCCTTTCTCTCTCTCTCTCTTTCTCAGCACTGTCTCCGCTGGCTCTCCTCTCTCCCTCTCCTCAGCCTCTCTCGATCTCTTTCTCCCTCTCTCTCTCTCTCCTTTGAAAACTGATCTTTGGCTCTTAGTGTGAAAGTGATTTGAATTTGGCTCGGCGGCGCTCTGCGCCTGCGCCCAGCCTCTGGCATGCTGGCTCCTTCCAAGCAGCTGTTTTGGGTTTGAAATTCCAACATGGCAGAGGCTGCAGTCAGTCTTCCCTTCAAAAACTTGGAATGATTTCAAATCATAGGCACCTTCACTTAACCCGAGCTCCCATTCATCAGCAAACACATCGGATCGATGCTACTCTAACCTATCGGGTTCTTGCACCACACATTCAGGTAAGAGAATCTTTGTAGTTTCCTACTATCTGTTTAAAAAAATTTTTTTTAATCTAAATATATCCGAGACCTGCAATAAAAAGAGACCGGCGACTTGTACTGTAAATATTTAATTTAACTTGCAATCGTTTATATTAAATACGCCAACCTACTGTCTAATTGTATGTAGAAAGTAGTACTAAAACATTGTAATGCATATTTTTGCTGCTTAATCATTGCTAACAATAGTGGGAGATTAAGAGTTCGAGATTGCAAGATTCCCGGTTTCCTCTTAATTGGATTTACTTATTCTCTCCTTTACTTAAAAAATTAGAAAGTGGACGTACTGGGTGGGGCTAGACTTTCTTCGGGAACTAACTTCTAAGTAAATAAGAAGTGTAAATAAGAATCTTGGAGGAAAAAAAAAGTTGAGGTTAAATTGCAATCCCTTAGCTGGGGGGGGACGGGAAAATGTCAGAGGATCTGTTGCAGTAAAATGTAAGCACATCATCTTGGAGGGGGTACAGCGTGGTGGGCGTATTGTTGGCTGGGAACGGGAGAGAAAGATGTATAATTTAATGGTATATACAATCCACTGATCCTATTACTATCCTCCCTGGAGCTCTTGTTAGTTTCAATGGGAGTGAGTGAAATTGACATGGACTTGCATTCCTGGTCATGTGCTTTTTTTCCTTTCTTTCTTCTCTTGTGATCTGAGATCCCCTTTTTGTTGATGTTGCTTTCCCACTTAATTATATGCATGTAGGTTAAATGAATACCTGACGAAAGGGCCCACGTTTCAAGGCAGTGACATTTGATAGCTGAGAGGAAAAGTGGCTTTAATGAAAAGCAACCTTTGGAATTCCTGCTTGTGAGAAATCCAATTCAGCTTTTTGTGCTGCCAGCAAGAAATGATCAGTAGCACCAGTGTTTATGGTATGTCAGTTTTGGGATCTACTTCCTTTGCATCTAAATAGGAAAGACAAATGAAATAGCATGATAAAACCCGTAAGCATTTTGCATGTAAGACATATGCTAACAATAAATAATTTATATTTTCATATCTTAATTTGTTACAATGTTTTTTGTTTTCATTTGTCTATTTCAGCTTTTGATTAGTTATGTCCACTTCTATTGATTTTAGCCGTAATCTCAAAGTTGCATGTTACTAGTAATGTACTATAAACACTACTAAACTCAAATGGTATGTAAATGAACCAAACTCAGAGACTTGGGGGAGGGGAGCTAGAGAAGGACGGTTACTAATGAACAAATATATGTGTGTATGTGTGTACACCCAAAGGACTCAAATATAATTTATTTTCTTTTTGAAACTTGATGTTATGGACTTTATAGATGATTTCATTCTATGGGATAATCGGTTCTGAATGTGTGTTCAGCAGTGAGTGTGTGGAAGGGGTAGAGTTTGCATGTAAACAAAAATGCATTTTGATCGTTTAATATATTTAATGACTAATATTGAAGAAAGTGCTATTTTTCTTGTGTTGTACTTGTCTTCCTGTCAATGGTTTTTACTTTGAACATGTGACAGAATTAAATAGGCACAAAATTGACTTCATTTTAAATTCTTCTTTCCTCCTTCGCTACAAAAAAAAAAAAAAAGGTCAGATAAAATGGAACGAGGGGGACTTCAATAGCACTCTTTGCAAAGCAGAATACTCTCAGCTCTCCAATTAAGACTAAGAGTGGACATCAACCACAAAAGATATTAAAGTATTTTGCATAACCAAAGGATGTGTTCACTTTCTACCGTTGTTGTTACCACCACTTCTCCTATCTCCTCACAACCTCTACCTCCTTTCCAGTCCCCCAACCCCATCTAAAAAAGAAAAGAAATAAGGATGGGGCAAAGCTGCTAGGGGTCTGGAGTGCGGTCCTGGTCACTGCTCTCACCACGCAAATGTGAATGGAAGGAAGGGGGATTCAAAGAGCAGCGGCGCAAGGCGTGCTCTTATAGTTTGACTCTCTGTAGGTGACCATATAGCTAAACAGACGCGCAGATCTCCTATACAATAGGAACTATCTGATTGAATTTTGCATTTGGAACTTGTTGACTTTGAAGGGATCAATAAGACCACTGTTTATTTTACATGCACATAATTTGCCCTGAGAAATGTTTTAAGGAGGGGAGAGCACAGCTTTTTCTCCCGGAGCTGTTGGAGCGAATGAGATTGCCAGATGGGAGATTTCCCTCTGTGATGTTAAAGCTGTAATATATATTCAGAGCAGATTGGGCTGCTGCTTGTGATGAGGAGGATATTACATTTATAAATTTTAAATCGGAGATTGGACAATGTGCTGAGAGCTGAAATTGGATGGTTTGGCTGTTCACCGCATTGATAGTTAAATGTGATTTCCGGGTAGTAGTAATAATAATCATTACAATAATATATAAAGAACATGTTGGGGTTAGGCCATCATATAATCCATGTCACTTAGCTGCAGATTCAAATGTGCATTTCCCCCGAATTTCTGCTTACTACTAAAGCGCAGCCAAGTTTATATCTGCATGTGTTTCAATGACCACTATACAAATGATCCTCACAGGATTGATATAATCAGTTACTAGCTTTCTGGAAAACTTTATAATATAGAGACACAGCAGCAGTTCCTTTGCTTTTCTTTCATATTTAATTGAAATTTGTTTTTTGTTTTTTTTTTTTTTTAGCTTGTGTTTGGTTTAGATACGTGGCCTAAATCAACCAGAGCCACAAACCTAAAAGACTGGAAAGTGGGAAAGTCCTTATTCTCTAGCAGCTCTGCTGTTGCAAATTAAAAGTGTGTTGTGGTCAGGAAATGAAAGCTACAATGTCTCTTTTGAACAAGTCGTTTATCAAGAGAAACATCTATCAGGCAGCGACTTGTCACATTGATCCTCTAAAAGTTAGGTCCGAGGTAGAAGCTGCTTTGATGTTTTTTGATCCTAAATTTATAAAAACTGAAAAAGCAAGGGAGGATTGGACTAGTAGAGATCTTTAAAAAGAAAGAAAGGAAGAAAACTATTTGTAAGAACCTGCAATAACTATTTATTAGCACTATATTGTGTGAATAAAATATTTAAGATGTAACAGTTAAAGTGTTGGAGTGATCCCACTATGTAAGAACTGCAGCTTACTTTTAATAGACCTAGTAGATGTCTAGTGTCATTAAGTAGGTTTTCTGCTTAGAGTTGTGCACAACAACTTTCACATGATTCTTATATTATCTTGAGATATTTTGGAATAGAACAAAGGCATCCAAAATGCTTTTGGTAATTCAAGTTTACATTCTTCCCATTTGTTTATCCCTCTTTCTTTAATTGCCATGTGTTAATTGCTATCTCAGTTATATTAATGGCAAGTGTGATGTATTTGGGAGAAGAATATATTTTCCACTGTATAACTCACATCTGAGTGTCCTTTAGTATATCCATCTTTATTTGTTTAATAGAGTAAAGGTTTTGCCACATATAAACCATAAGTATGGCTTGTTCTTTGTCACTTTTAGTTGAGTACATTTGTCAGATTAATCATGATATGCACTTTTAAAGTATTAAATAGTTGCATGTAGTGTTTCAACTTTTTTTCCCCAAAATTATTCCTAAGAAACTCAAGTTATGAAAACATTTTCTTGAAGTCTTTAAAGGCTCCTGCTCTGCTTTTTAGCTAAGATATGAGTGAAGCATTGATAGAATTAGCTTTTGGATTTTTCTCCTTGAAATAAATGACATGACTTTATACTGCTGATAGCTACTTGTTATTACATATAGATCTCTCTGCAGCCAGGCAAAAAAAGAGCATGGTGGGAGTTTTGGTGGGGGGACTACTTGCTAATTAATCATGTCTAAAATGAAAGAACCATAGCATGGTAATGAAGCTTTATTACTCTTCCTCCCCCCCCCCCCCCCCCGAAAGACTAAAGCTTCTATATGTAAGTAGAATTTGTATGAGTTGACTTTTCAATCTTCCCTTCTCATGGGATAAAGGGTCTCATTTGGATTATTACTGCATCTTTTCTGAAAAAGAGTTGTTTTCATCCTTTTATTACCACCACAAGATTCTTAATCCTGTACTTGATCTCTCTATATGTGTGTATGCACAATTTTTACCTTTAGTAATACTTAAGTCTAGCATACAGGCACTCAGATTTTAAGTATGTTCAGAAACTTTTCCTTCATATGGTAATTTCCCCTTTCACATAAACAGAAAATTAGATTTTTATTCATGTTTTAAAATAAGCAGGCATTTAAGGAATATTCCTATAAGCAAATAGTCATATTATGCCCTTTATATAGAGATATCATCAATAGCTCACTTTTAGCTTATGTAGCTATATAATGAACTGGAAAAGGGGGGGAAAGGGGGAAGTGAATATAAATAACTTTTCCAAGATTTTATAGTCATTCAGCATTGTTCAAATCAATATTTCTGAAATAGTTAAACATTTTAGTAATGTGAAAAGACAAATGAATGCATGATTATAGCTGAATTATTTGACTTTGGAGTTTCAGCTGGCAATTCTTAGAATTCTCAGTCTAATCTTGCCTGTATATAGGGGAAGATATCTAAACTTGCCTAACATGCTCTCTATATTTATGAATTATCATCTTATTGTAAAGAGTGCTGAGTTTGGGTTTAGTATATCCCTGAATGTTCTGTTTCATAAAATGATGAGTTTGTTCTATGAAGTTGATCATTTTTAATAATATAAAATCAAGAAAACTTCCCTGTGTATTTGAACAATTATATGTCATGTTTTTTTGGAGCATGCTAGTCTGTACCTGCATCCCTGGATCTAATGGAAAATTTTGGCACTTTTCCTCTGATCAATATATCCTTTAAGAGAACAAATTTCACATAATACTTTCATAAAGTGCCAGATTTATTGATGTAGAGTTGATAAATTTAATTACCAGGATTTCTCATTGATTTATTGATTTTGTGATTGGGAGAAATTGTTCTGCAGACATTTATGTGAAGTATTGAAGCATGATGCTAATCGATAAGACTTGATTAATCAGCACATCTCTTGTTTTGTTTTGTTGCCCCCCAACCCAACTGAGTTGCTTTTAGACCAGCCTCAACAAATGATACACAGAAAATAATGTTGTAATTTGAGGAAAGGCAGATTTATTCTAGTGGCATTTTTCCCTATTACTTTTTAAATGGATCCTAAAAAGCATTGTAAAATTGCATGAAAATTATATTAAAATTCTTTTGACTTGTTAGGCACCACTATTTGACAGACTGAAATTCCTAAGATTATCTAGTGTTTTAGCTACTCACCCCAAAAAATAGCTCCACAATATTTCAGCAAGAATAATTTAGCAACAGCAAGTGTAATTGTTTTTTTTAGTGTTGATTAAAAGATAATACCTAAAAATTCCTTTTATGTAAAAGAAGTTTGCATAGTTTGATTTTTTTTTAAAAAAGACATCTGTCATTTCTGTTTAAATAGGCTTATCATTGACTATTTGGAATAGAAGTTTTAGATATTAATTATCAGCTGTTGCAAAATGATTTTTGATTCTTATTGCTATGTCCCAAATGTCCCAATGTTCCTTTCTGGAAAATATAGTTCAAATTGAAATAGAATGTTGATTGTTAAAATAAAGGAGACCTATGGATAGGGTCTGAATAAACTGGGCAAGTAAATAAGTTTCAGGAAAACTGAAGTCAGGATGTGCATGTTGCATCCTTGGAGCAATACTTCATTTGAATGAATCAGTAATTTTCCTCAATACGAATGCATTCTATACTATACCTGTTGATGTTTGTGGGACTAAGGACAGATAAAATGGAAAAGACAGTGGATAAGAAATATAACAACCATTGCAAAATGGAATGTTAATGTCCTTCCTATTTATGATGTTTACACAATTTTGCTTAGTGTCTATCATCACTTTGCCTTATTGTCGATATGTTGATAAAGTTGATTAACATTATACAATGGTAAGACTACAATAATACTATGCATAGCAACATTAAACTCTAATGAGATTTTAATTCAGCTGAATTTACTTTATAGATCTGACATGTTTGGTAGTATCATTAGAGAAATGATTAGCTATGCTTATACTTGAAATAACTTTCACGTGATAGTTCTCTAGTGCATGTAAGCCTTCCTTAAAATGATGTAACAGAATAATGGGGTACATTTTATGTGGTAGAAAGCATTAAATGAAAATATTTTATTTTACTCTTTGCTACTATGTTGCAGGAATAAAGTAAAATTTCTATGCAATAGCTGACTTTGCTGGAGTGACTTAAAAAATTAATTTCCTTTCTTTTTTAAACCAGGAGCAATTGCTTCTGCTGTATACATTATATACATGTTTATTCAAATGACTATAAGATTCTACTGAAATCACTGCTAATGATTAATGTTTCTTTTAAAAATTCACAGCTTTAGTAGAATTCACAATGGTGTACTATTAAAAAAATATATATTATTTCAGCAACATAATGTCTGAAATATCCTGGTTGTCTTAACATGGCTGTTCTGGCTTCCATACTCACTCTCCTCAAAATTTCTACCTCTTCTAGAATATTTGTGATATTCTAGTTGGGGGCATATTTTTAGAAAAAAAGTTAACATCTTTTTATTGAAAAAATCTTTTTCTCTGGTTCAGATAATTCTCACAAACTAGATGCATTTTTAAATGAATGTAAACAACAGTATTTTCCCCCAGAAAATGGTGTTCTGTACTTATTTAGATGATTGAAATTTTTTGTGTGGGGGGAGGGGGCATTGAATTTAAAAATGGCTAGGCCAGGTAGATTTGTACAGCATGAATCAGTGACTACTTTTTGTTTTGCTAACCTTCTTATTATTCATTTGTGATTAGCTACCATCCTTTAAAATGTTATTGTGTTAATTGTGAGCATTTATTATATGCCAACTATGTGCAAGACATTGTGTTAGGTATCATGTTTAGTCATTGAGGATGGCTATTCTACGGTCATCTTATGTGCCTCTATCCCATATATAATATTGGGGAGTTGAGCAAGAATATCTTTGGTAAAACAGACTATTAGGGCTTCTTGATTATTTCCATGTATGTTAAGCGATAACTAAGGTATTTGTTTTCCCTAGTGTTATTCCTTCCTAGTGTATTCTGAAATGTCATGTGGATTTTTTGTTCAGGTATTATTTTTAGATAAGTAGCATTTTCTTCAGCCATTTTTTTTTGTTTCAGCTGTATAACTAAAAGCCATAATATATACATATATGTATATAGTGATGAATGAAAAGAAAATATTTAAGTGATGATGTCTTGTAATTCAAGAGAGAGCCTTCTCTTGACTTCCATCCTTCACATCTCCCTATATATACACCACTTCATCATTGGTGTAAATAATTCATGCTAAAATACATATTTTTAGTCTGGGAGAAAAAAAAAAAACCTAGCCATTCTTTTATGTGATTGAATGACAGTAGAGGAGAAGAACAGGAGAAAACAAAAAAAAAAATAATTACTCCATTATAATAGTATCAGTATTGATATTTTGACTGTTGGGAACTGACAGTGCTTCTATATAAATGTGTGGTGACAGTAATGCTTATAGATGAAAAGTAACTGTTCTATGCAGTAACATTAACCTTTCAGTATGTCATATTCAAAGTGTGAACTTAGTTTGTTAGAATCTGGGATGACAATACCTTAACCTTCTTTTCACTACACATTGTGCTCCCCCCATCCCCCAATCTTATTACTTTCAGCCTTCTATGTTGACATATGGAGAGCAACATTTATAGTGTATGCTTCAAGAATAAGCTTCCTGGTTACTGGGTGATATAAAGTATCACATTGTGATACCTAAAACAAAATTTTAAATCAACTGGCCTTTTCAAATAAAAACTGAGACATGTTAGAAGATTCAGGAAGGATGTATCTGAATACACTTGAAGTTGCACCATTTATTTTCAAAAGATATTTCTCCCATCACTCATGGATGGCTCTACCATGAAGAGACATATCAAAAGACCACAGAAAAGTAACTCTTATCCTTTTATGTCACCCAGTATTCAGGCACTTAAAAGATTGTTTCGGAGAAGGAACAGAATTGAACCTATTTTGAATCCCTTGTTGTCGGAATTTGTGGGCCACATGCTATATATGGGATCATCTAAGAAAAAAGAAAACCCTCCAACCATTGAACTAACACACACATACCTATACACCATCACACTTTCACTTTATACACAAAAGTTAAAATAAAAAAGAACAACTGGAGAGCTGGAAAATACCTACCTGTCAAAATTACTAGTGATTGTGATAGCATACTCTTCGACTCAGTAATTGATCCTGCAAAGTGGCTCCATTGAACCTTAAATAGAAAACTGTTTTAACTGTACTTTTTAAAGAACTGAAATTCAGACATTTTTCTTAAAATTTCTGTTTAATAATAATTCCAACTCCCATTTATACAGGATTTCATAGTTTACAAAGCACTTCCCTCCTAAGAATCCTTTTGTGTGGGCAATAAAACATATCTTTTCTCAACTCCCTCCACACACAAAAAGGGAAGAAAAACAGTGCTGAGACTTAAGCCTCATATTCTCAGATCTAGAGTTTGATTCTCTATAAACTGAACAATGTAGGCTATCTTTCAACTAAAAACACATATTCTGAAAGAAAAAATTAATAGTGGAGATTCAATGTTATCCCCCACACAAAGCCTTTACAATTAAGTATTTACATATGAAAATATTTTTTATAAACATCCCAATGAGACATCTGGGATGAGGAAATTTGTATGTTGAGATGTCAAATGTGAGTGTGTCCTATTCTCCCAATTGGCCTATCTTTTCCTCAGTCTCACCTTGAAATTAAAAAGGATATTTTACATTGCTTCTAGTAATTTTATGTAATTGAAAAATAAATGCAAGACAGTCAATTCTTTTATTTAATGTTCAGGTCATTGCAATACAAGAATGATTATGAGAACATTTTGGATGATTAAAAAAATCTCTTGAGGTTGAAGCATTTCAATTATGACTCCAGTTTTCAGTGATGCAAATATAGTTGAAAAGAATTTTAAAACTGGATCATGATTCTCTTTAACTTAATAGTTATCAATATTTTTGAATTTAATTTGTAGATTATCAAAAATATAAGTCTAATCACATTAATGTTAAATATTTTAAATATCTTCAGCAGATTCTCCTACCAACATTTTTCATAGTTGTGAGGGAGAGTTTTAGAATAATACATCTTCTAATTTTTATTATCTAATGTAATACACTCATATGTATTTTACAAGGATATATTTTATTTGAAGTAACAGTGTCTGGGAAGCTTTTGGTATTTCTGTACAAGTAATTAGGTTAAAGAGGTTAGAGTTAGAAAATGTATCCATTCCTGGAAAATGAAAAATTGTATTCATGCAAAGTGAAAGGAGTATAACACATTTATGACTTTTAAAACTGACTCACAATACATTCTTACAAGCACTTAGTGAAAAACACTTAGACAACTTCTTAAGTCTCTAAAGCTATTTTTTTTACTTGCTTAAAAGTAGATATATTAGTACTGACTTTAAATTAATTTCTCACAAACCTGCAGTCAATTTTACATCCAATCAAAAAGTTGAAAGTTGAGAGTTTTGTTGGCATATGTTTTTATCAGTGCCCACAATACAGTTGCAAAGATTTTCTATAATGGTAGTTTTTTTTTTTCCACTAGAGCTTAGCCAACTAGATTTGAGGGGATCACCGACATAGTTTAAAGGTAGATATTGAGATTCAAGTGACCTGAATCCTTGTTAGATAACCTTGAAGACAAAGGGGAAAAAGGACACTGATTTTGGAATTTTAGATTAAGAGGTATCCAAAAATCTGTTCTTCCTGTCATTCATGGAGGCAGTTAAAAAAAAAGTTCAAGTAGAATGTAGCTTTTTACTGTGAGAACCACCTAATTCTTCTAATGCTGTTTAATCAGATCATGTGTATTTATTTGTGTTGTATCAAGAGCTTACATTCGTTATTAAAAATAATTAAAATAGTATTTCTTTTCTTCCTTCTTTCTTTCATTTTGTGCTGAAGGATCTTAAATAAAGTATATGTGGTACACAAGAAGCAATGATTCCCTGATTTTAAATAAGACTCACAATTTAAAAATGTGTATATACATATGTGTGGTTATATATGTAGGTATGCACACATATACATGAGTGTATGTGTGCATGTGTGTTTCTCTTAGGGATGAAAAGTAGCTTTTTCCATGTAAAAATGAAATGAATTAGTTGGAGCAAATTGATATAGAGAATTAAAATCTGCTTCTTTATGCTATAATGCATGGATTGTAGGTCTATGTATCTGTATTGGACTTGAATATATTTTGGTGAATTTTTCATTGTGTGGTCTCAAGTTAATTTTAAACTCTATTTGATATAGCAACTAAGACACAGCAAAGTGTTGAGGCTGTTTCTTGGTTCATAATAGTCTCATTTCACTTTATTTTATTATGTGTCAAACCCATTTCCAAATAATCTAGGATGTATTCTACTTGGGAGTGGGTGGGTGGGATAGGGGGAGTATCTTCAGGGATTCTTAGGAAAATGTTACAACTGAAATTTAAACTACTGCAGTACTTGGAAAAATGCAATTGTGTGTACAGTTTAATATGCTGTACACCCCTTTAGAAAGCTCCTCAATGACTATTATGTTTTATGGATAATAGAAGTATTGAACCCAAGTGAATGTCATGAATTGGAAGGCCATGTTGTTGGTAGTGGTGATGTTTTTGAAGGGTATATGATGACTACAGTGCAGCATATTCTAACAATTTATATGTAAAGAGGCTGTATATCTTTACTACAAGTGTAATTATTTTTCCTCAAAGTCAATCAAACACACCAAGTATGTTCATTATCCAGAAGAACTGATGATTAGTTAATTGTTATGAGGATATAAACTTACATACTCTTTTATATTTTTTCACATTTTATGTCAATCACTTTTTCTACTATGAGCCATATTCTCATGGTAAAAAGTCTTTTTCTTTTCTATTTTGTTCTTTAAAATATCTCCTCCCCTTCCTTTCCACTCTTCTCCCCCTGAATCCTATATAACATTTAGAGGAACTAGCAATTTTAAGATATTTATTTGCTAGTAGATCTAGATCTATCTATCTCTCTATCTTGATCATCTGGAAAGTCTCGTTTCACTTGAGGAAATATAGTATTAAACTCATAGGTAGATAATCTGAATTGATTAAGAAGATATTTTGCTCTATAACTGGAGGAGAGATGGGCGATACATGCCATCTACAATGAGCAATTCTTGGCAAGAAGCCACTGTACATAATAAATGGAGAAAAATAAATTAAAAGGAAACTTTAAAAAGTCCATTTCTTTAAAAGATCTTTGTGATTGCAGTCTTCCTTTTAAACCTATATATGAACAACTTTTTTTTGTGCAGATTCATTGCTACTAAGAAATGAATGAGTGGTGAATATTTTCTAATACCCAGCATTAAGGTGAGAACTAATTATATTCTATTTTCTTTTTCAAAGCAAAAATAGGACAGGTAAGGTTTTGATGTGGTTTCCCCCCGTTATATTTAAGATTAATCTGTTGACATGAGTAAAAGTATCTGTTCTGCCTTCTCATGATCCTGATTTAAAAATACACTTGGCCTTAAATGGTTTTTAACCTTTTCGGTCTCTCCCCTTTCCTCTCCCACACTGTTCCCAAAAGTATAGTTGTTAAGGCAATAGAGAAGACAATCATAGAAAAAGTCAACAAGGCTATCTTTCTTAGGAAAGAAAGTTTGTTACAATTGTAGTCACAAAGATTTGTTTGTGGTAGAAATGAATGATTCAAGTCCTAGCTTTACCATGTTTATGCATTGTGAAATCTGTCAATAGGATCTTTTGTTGTCCAGAAAACAATTTAAGCAAAAAAACTCGTACATTTTGTGATGATAGTAAATGTCTTTTTTTTTAAATTTAATATAATTCCTCCTGTCTCTGAAGGTACTAATAGCCTAGCTATATGTGAATTGATAGCCTTGAGAAAATTGTGAACTGAGGCAATGCCTTATATAGTAGACACTGAGTAAACACTTGTTGGTAATGATGAAATCTGTCCACATAGGCAGCCTACATAATATAGGAGGTTAGTATGAAGTGCTTCTGCCTTCATTAGAGGCTGTTAATATAACAAAAGTTTTTATTCATTTTCATAGCTCTTAAATTTAGTTTGGGGAACAAAGAAGTCAGCATAAAAACTTAGTCCCAAACCAATTTGGTCCTCTCCAGTCTATATGAAGAACAGAGGCTATTTATTAAATAAATGGACAAGTAAGAAGTGTCTATACCACTATGTTGATGGACATTACTCATTTAAATAAATTTATTTCTGAGATATCCCCATCTGTTAGAAAGTATTTATGTATGTATATGCATGTATGTGTGTGTTTAAATTGTGGCTTGTCATAATCTTTTTATTGGGTTATAAGAATTGTTTTATTTGGTCACAATTTCTAATTCCTCCAGTAAAAATTGAAATGCCAATTCCACTGGCAAAAAAAAAAAGATTAAAGACAAGATTTACATCCTTTTGCATTTTGAAAAATGGAATATCCACATTTTAAGTGCAATCAATTAATTGCCAACACTACCCTGAAAAAAATAGTTATATGTTTTAAATCCTACACCTGGAAGAGAATTCAAGGTCACTGATTATATCCCCCTATCTCCAAGATCTGTATTCAAACCATTCTAGAAAGAAAAAATACCCTAACTCTTGCCCAAAAAACTTCTGACAAGATTCTATGTACATCTTTACCAGAGGGACCCAAATTACTTTGCTTTGATTTTTGTCTTTAATAAATTAAAAATGATCCTTTTGTTTCTACACACACACACACACACACACACACACACACACACACACACACACACACACACACACACACAGAGACAGAGAGAGAGAGAGAGAGAGAGAGAGAGAGAGAGAGAGAGAGAGAGAGAGAGAGAGAGAGAGAGAGAGAGAGAGAGAGAGAGAAAGAGAGAGAGAAAGAGAGAGACAGACAGAGAGAGAGAGAGACAGAGAGAGAGAGAGGATTGGCTTTCTGAGGGAATAATCCAAAATATATTTCCCTCTGCATTTAAATATTCACAAGGAGCCCAAAGATGCCAAATAGAAGTTTGCGTATATGTAATGGATATCACTGTCATTAACTCTATAGTTTACAGATATCTATGGTTGATATTTTTAACTGGCACTATTTGTTCTATGTTCAGTATCTGCCTCTGCCAATTTATTATTTTTTTCATTAAATACTGGGTAGTAAACAATTTAGCTGGGGTCACACCCAATGACCTTTCCTTCTATTAAGTTCAATTGCTTCACTAGTCTGGTTTGTGTGCTTGTGGTAGGGTCAGTTGGTTTCTTTCTTAAATCTGTCATGAGTGCTACAGTAAATAGCTTCATAGATTTTGATAAGGGAAATGAGGTTTGATCAGATGTTTAAATTATAATGTTAGTCAACAGTACTATGTAGAGTTTCTATTAAAGGGTTTGCTTCTCAAACCCCCAGATGTACAAGAGGAAAGTACTTTGGGATGTTACTTCATGAAGTGACCTGGGGGGTGGGAGTGGAGGAAAGCTATTGTCATTCTTTTACAAACATAGTTTTATTAACAAAGCCTATAATGTTTGCTGAAAGTTTACTCCTTTTTTCTTCAATTTGGACATTTCAAAGCTGAAACAGTTCTGGATGTCATCTTACTATTTCATATTGAAATTGTATAGGAGAAAAGTATCTAGTTACTAATAGTTGAACCCTGGCCTTCAGATTATATCAAAGATATGTTATGAAGTGAGTTAGGATATACAAATTTGGCTTCAGTAATTGCATGACTATACCATCTATTCAACTTCACATTTGGAGTTCTACAAAGAGCTTTAAGAGCGAGGAAGGAAAGTGTATTATTTGTTGTTGGCAGAATAAAGAATAGACAAATTTGAAAGAAATAACCCCCACCTCCCCCCATCCCCCAAGGAAAAGAATACCTTGGTTTATTTCCTAGCATGTGTATGGTAAGTCAGTTTTAATTGACTCTTTGGTGTCCAAATTTTTTTGTTTGTTTTCTGAAAACCATTGGAACTAATGTAAAAATCATACTTGGTGAAATGTAAGCAGACTTTAATAAGACAGTATTTTTGGAAAATGTGCCCATTGGAATCCAAATTTAAAATATTTATCTCATGATTAGAAGTTAAGGATGTGTCCCTCAAAGTACAATTGTTTGTGGGTCCTGTGGTTTCAGGGTTTGAAGTTTGATGGAGGAAAAATACCCTAGTCAGGGTTTTCACACTGACAGGGACCATTCAGGTATTCTGATAAAGAGGATGCAGGTTTCTTCAATCCTCCCATCAAACAGAATTGTGTGATCCACAGCCGGAGTGGAAGGTAAGTTGACAAAATGTTAAAAAAAAAAATAGTCTACTCAACAAGCCAATAATCAACTTCTTTCAGTAATTAAATTTAGAAGTTGCTGTGGTATAACTGACTATTCACAACACTAACTATATGGTCCCTATGTGAATGAACAGATGAAGGGTCATAAGGGGGTATTAAAAAAAAATTTTTTTTTGCAAGAAATTTTTTTCTTTATACAATTTAGGTCTGTATCTTATCTTTTTAGTTTTTTTCTATGATATTAATAATAATAGTTTATAACTTTTTTTTATGGATGAGAGGCAGTGAGGCATAGTGACTAGAGAGTCATCCTCAAGAGAGCCAGCAAAACATACTTTCAAGCACTTTTGCTCCTAGCTGGGATCCTGAGCAAAGTGCCTAACCTCATAATGCTTTAGGCCAGTGGGTCAAACTCAAATAGACACAGGGGCCACTAAACCAAATATCAGGATCCCTGCAGGATGTATTTTAACGTAGAAAATCACATATTGACATAATCTATGTTTTAATGTATGGGGGGGTGTTTAAAATATTTTCCAAATAGATTTTTTTTTTATTAAAGCAATTGGGGTTAAGTAACTTGCTCAAGGTTACACGGCCAGTTATTTCTGGGTGTGGTGCTAAGTATCTGAGCCCAGATTTGATCTCCCAGGTCATCCCAACACTGGGGCCAGTGCTCTTACTTGCTGAGCCACCTGGTCACCTCCCAAGTAGATTTTAATCTGATTCAGTCTGCACTTCAGAGTGTCATGGGTTACATGGACTACTTTTTTTTTTTTAACACCTCCACTCTAGGAGAATCTCCAAGACTCTTAAGTTGCTGTCCTACATTAGTAGGGTGAGTTTTCATACTAAGTGATAGGATAGGTGCAGTCCTTATGCCTATTTTGAAGTAAAAAACTGTGGCCCACTATTTCCCCATCTTTGTGACTTGTGTTGAAGATTGATAAGCTAAATGATACCTCCTCTCCTACCCCCCTCCCCAAAAACCTGATCATTTTCATGAAGACCGTTAAGTACTTGCCAATTCATTTTTTTTAATAGTCAAATCAATTAACTGAAATCATCTATCCATTTGGGAAGCTCATGTAAAAGTGAGATGGATTAGATTTTATTCCAGGGTGAGGGGGTGGAGTGTAATTCAACCAAGTGAACAAAGTCTATATGCTTTTGTGTTAGTTTATTTGTCCGTACCTGCATGATGGAACAAAATTCAGACTTGATGTCAAGCATGATCTCAGTTTAAGTGCTGCCTTTAACACATACTATTTTTTTTTTTACCTGCATAAATCATGCCCAGGCAACTCTTTAAGATTGGAAGCTTACTTGGAAGTAAGAAGTAATTGGAAGCTTAATTGCTGGGCTGCATAGGCGAAGGAAGTTTCCTCCACTGATGAAATCACTCTCAGTAACTTTCCACCCACTCCTGCCATGATAACAGGATACAATTTATTTCATGTTAGCTGATAATATCCAAATTTACAATATGCTTTATGGATATGATATCTCTTCATTCCTTATAGATATTATGTTTCCTTACTCTGCACCTTCTAGTCTTAGAGAGTTGCGTGGGAGTGACTTGCCCAGGATCACAAAATCAATAGTATTAGAGGCAGAATTTGAACTGAGATCCATTTGTGTATGCATGTATTTGCATTTGTGTACATGTATGTATATATGTATACATGTGTATGTGTGAATAATACATATACCCACAAAGCATATAGAAATGAAGTTGAAATTATCTGTGGATATGAAAAGCTTTATTACTAAAATAGCTAAGATGATAGTGTCATAAATTTATAAATTTGATACGATTTTTACAATTTAAGATATGCTTACAAGACATATACACATATATGCAATATATGTGTATGTGTTTGTATATAATATATTTATAATTATATATAATTTAGATAGATAGGTAGACAGATAGGCAGATAGAGAGATAGATAGATAGATAGATAGATAGATAGATAGATAGATAGATAGATAGATAAAATTGACTAGCCACACCCTCTTTAAAGTTCTGTTTTTGTCTGGGATTTAGACAATCCTGATCTCTGCCCTTGAAGAAAAGTAGCATCTTCCAGATTTTATGCAAGTAAAAATGGAGGCCAGTTTTTATTGCATGATTGATCCTACAAATGTTTCTTTTTTAAGACATTTTTTTAATGGAAACAGTAAGGTATAAATCATATAAGCAATTACCTGGACATTGTGGAAATGGGGCTTGGCTTTTTTGTAGCCCCAGATGTTCCTAGATTCCAATAATGACCCAGCCCAGATATTTACAGCTTAATTTTCTGTGCATGTGTACGTTTCCATAAATGGTTCCTTTCCCCCACTTTCATTTTGCTGACTGGACCATTTAAAAGAAGAGAGTGACTTCAACTTGAATGATAGCAAACATGAACAGATATAATAAGTTGCTACTAAAAACTTTGATCAGTTTTTAAGAATCCAAATCTTGGAAGATTTTAGAGTAACCAAAGGAACCAGTAAATTGATCTTCAAATGTCAATTTCCTTTCAAGATAAAAAAAAGGAAAGAAAACCTCTTATCCTTAGACCAGAAGAGTTGTTTAGTCTTGTATTATGGAATAAAGAGTTGTACTTGGATGGATGGGGGGGCATATATAGCATTTCGTCTTCTGGCATTTGTTAGGTTTATCATACAGGCTGGTTTGTATCTTTGTATCCCTACACTCAGTTTTCCCATCTCTTACTTGAAGCTAAACAAATTGAAAATAGCGATTGGTAACCATCTGCTGTGCTGAAATTTCATATACTGCAGTTAAGCTATTTTACAAAACAACTCCAATCTAGTGAATTACACTGTTGCCAGTAAATAGCAACAAGCAGTTTAGAGTTCCTCCGGACAAAGCATCACTTAGAGCTAATGTTTCATTATGCAGTCAGTTGGTTAGGGAAAAAAAAAATAGAAGACCCCTTCCACTCATCCTCCTCCCCACCCAATGTAAAACAGAGTTATAAACTTGGGGACTTTTTTTTTTAATGTTTGAAAACTTCAACTTATTATTATTATTATTTTATTTTTTTAGATATGGCTGTGGGATGTGTTTGAGTGAACATTTAAAGTAGGCTTACACATGGGAGCTTTGTAGATACATGTAGATTTCACTTTGTATCAGTTTCCAAACTCTAGTACATCTTAAGTACTAGTGGCTCTCCCATTAAGTTTTAAATCATTCATCTTTTACAAATTATTGGAAGAATACATAAAATAAAAATCATATTGAGTGGGTATTCACAATGTATCAACAGGCAATTAATTATTCATAGAATTCCTACTGACATGTGAATGCAATAGTAAGGACACTCAGAGTAATCATAAGTAGTTAACAGACAAAGAAGTTGTTTAAATGGACCAGGTAAAGCAATATAAACATGATTCCTATACTTTTATATTTAGGTGTATCTGAGCATATAAAGGTATAGCTACGTCATGTATATTTTCTACACTCATTTGAACTTTCTTCCACTTTTTCGATATTGGGTTTTGACTGTATATCAAGAAAGTTGCTTAAAATGGGCAGTATATTGAGTTCAAAGTACCCATACAGTTCATAAATTCTCCTGTGTCTACTGGATTTTTCATCAGGGAGACTTCCAATAAAAATGATCTATTTTAGAAATAATATTGTTTAGTAGGTTGAAATGTGGTGTAATAAAATTAGACCTTCAGTCTTCTAAAGTTACTACTTAGATGGCACCCTTGGGATGGTAAAATGGCTGTATAAGCAGATGAATCAGACAGTTTCACTGATGGATACATTTGTCAGTCTCTGTTACAGATATAATATATTCTTATATCTGTAATCCTGACACTGTTACATCCAAATGAAATCAACATGAGGTTGTCATCTTTAAGCAAATATGTTAAGTGTTGTCTTTTGTGCTTTGGATTTGAAAGAAAGGGGCCCAAGGGAGCCAGCATCATGCAAATGGAACAAATCCCATTTCTTCTGAGCTGTGCTGTTTTCCCCCTTCATGGCAGCTGGCTGTGTTATCTTTGTGTGTTTCTCTGAGTGCTGACAATTCTTTCAGTGATCTAAGTTAGGGCACATTAGAAAGTGGAAGCAGCTGTCTGTCGCTATACTGAGAGACGTGTTTGCTCTACTGCAAAGATGAAGGACCATGAATCCTTGACACACTCTCCCCCCTCCCCCTTTTACTTTCCAGCATGATCAACATTCAGACGCACAGATTGTCTGCTTGGACAGTTTTTTGTTCTGACTGACAGCATCTGGCATAGACAAATTTAAAAATACATAGCATGCCATGCTTGGAATTGGAACATCCCCTCTTTATTAATCTTCTCATTTAAACCATTCATTTACATTTCAAGAAAGGTTACAGCTTGATATGGTTGAAACGTTTATTTTAAATGAATAACCTCCTAATGAAATGTCTTGAATGAGTACTAAGCAGCTAGTGTTCATTAAAAATTACACCCGATTAGCACGGCCTTGAAAGCAGGGGAGGTATGGGATTCCTTATTGTTTTAATCCACAATACAATCCAGTGTTTACCTTTCTGGCACAAAGCTAATAGAAATGATGCCTGCACTTGCAACTCTTCTGATATTGACCATAACTATCATATCACCCTTAAGCCAACAAAACACTTTGTTTTGTTTAATCAGATTTCCTCTTCTCTTCTCCTGATACCATTCCCTCCCCCAAAATATTTTCGAATCTTTCAGCGCCTTTCTCCATGCCAAAGTCCCCACCACCCACCCCCAATACACCAGGAAAAGCTTATGATTCAAGTGGGGGGAAATGATAGAAAATGCTTTTTGATTTGCCAAATTAGAACCACCATCACCCCCTTGACAGGAAATACACATTTATTTGTCTGCATTAATTTTATTATAATAAACAAAGCAGTATAAAATTGCCCTTTTTCTCTGCCCTATCCCCACCCCCACCCCTACACTTCCTATCCATTCTCATCTCCACAGCCCTTGCTTGAAACACAGACATGCTTGTCTAGCATTTATGTAAAAATAATATGAAAATTGGCCATACCAGTCAGAATGTGGACTTTGAGTCCAGGGGGAAAAATATCCTCCTTTTACCAGACATTTCACACTGTTCATACTCCTAAGGATTTCAGCTATAACTACTTAACTGCAAGAGAGGGGGTCTGGTTCTTGAGAATGGGGGTAGGAAGGATGAGGAGAAGGAAGGAGGAGGGGTGATTCAGAATTATAATTAAGAAAATAACTATTCAAGTGCTTGATAGTAAATATAGAAAACAAGTGTGCTGGTTAACTTGGGGGAAAATATGCTGTAGCAGAGAAGTTCAATTAACAGTTGTAAGCAGAAGAGGTGATATATTTCTTCAGTACATATAAGAGGTCACTTGCTTTAGGATAAATTTTGACAAATTTCAGAGAGAAATAGAGGTTGAAATAAAAATGACAACAGATTTCAGCTTCATATCCAAAGCTTTTTAAGTTCTGGAATCTAAAGGGGAAAATATGCCACTTATTTTTGGTATCTGGATTGAATTTTTGTGCTTTTCAGTGCACTCCACACATATATGTCAAACCTTTTCCATTTAAACCATTTATTTAAACAAACCTTGGAAGTTGATACCATTCTCAAACCTAGAGTCACCAAGTAAACTCTCCCCCTCCCCCCTCCAACTGTACATTTGGTATAGATGGTATTGTATATCTACATTATGGTGGGGGGCCATAGGAAAAAAAATCTTTAAATCTATTTCCAGTTTTCTGATTTGTGCATGTGCTACATCACTGTTCAACATGTTAAGTACAAATCATTCCATTTATGTTATATTTCATTTAGATTTTTTAAAAGACTAGTTTTTAAAGGTGGTGCCAATATGCATCTGTAAGCAAACTGGGAATAGGTTAGAGTACACAATTCCCTTGTGTAAAAAGCCAGGTTTAGCAGTAATGCTTTTAATCTGGACTCGTAGAGGATTCAGGAGCATCCATAGATCTGCTCCAGTAATTACCATACCCCAAGTGGCACTGAAAGAGACATTTGCCTAAAAACTTGATGTCTTCATTACGCTGTTTACATTTTAATTAGAAACATGAAAATTACTGATTCATACAGACAACTATAGTTTAAGTGGTTTCGTTCACCATTCAATAAATCACAAAAAAAGAATCCCACAGTTGGCATAAATAGTTTACTAGGAATCATTCATGGGAATAATGTGTTGGCACTATAAGCTGCTTAAAATATGTTTTTATTTTACCAGAGGTGGAATTTGCATATAAATTAGAGAATGGCATTTTAAGTTGACAGTCATTTATGCAAGATACTACACACATGCAAATCTATATGGGTGTGTGTATTTTGTATGCATATAGATTTTGCAAGTTGTGTCTATAGAGAGGACCTATGTCTTTGCTTCTCATTTTAGAAAGATGCATGCTATTTGGAAAGTCACATTAAAATGTATGTTGCAGATACTCATGCCACACATAAATTTTTCATCTGTGATACAATATTATAGTGTGCTGAGAAAAAAATGTTTATTTTTCATATGCATGTGGCATGAGTGTGAGTTGGCCTTTTATTCTCTTATGCATTCTCACTCCTTCCTCTCCCTTACATTCTATCCTAACTTTTGCATGTACCTGTCAGTGCCACTGCCCTAAAACAACTCCCACTAGGAATGATTGGACTGAAGCAGTGGTGGCTGTCAGTGTCCATTCCTGAGTCAGCAGCATGTCCATTGCCTGAATCGGGCGACAGTCACTCATCCAGTTTTTCCCTCCCCAGGGGGCAACCGTCCTCCTCATCACTGAGGAGAATGACCCTTCTGTCTGGCATGCTCAAGATCCTGAATCTCACCACACTGGTGTGCGAGTTCAAATCCCTACTCCTAAAGGCAGATCTGGGATTCTAGCTAATGACTCAGAGATACAGAGGGTCAGTGCACTGCTGATCTAAAGTACTGAGCCATTGTGCTAGCTTCGTTGTACATTTTTTTCACCTATAACTGCTGGCTCCTCTCCCTTATCAAATCCATTATTAGAGATCAATTTTATGCAAAAAAAAAAAACCAGTTCAATGGCAGTATTCAGAAAATTTGCTATCATTTTGGTTTACATTATTATTGCTATTTTTAGAAAATGTCTGACTTGGGTTAAAAGTAGATATGAAATATTTTTTTCTGGCTCTGTTTTTATTTTTTAATATAACAATAGTGAATATCAAATGGTTAGAATTTAGGTATATTCAGTTAAAAATTTTAGGATGGCTAGTGGTAGGTTTAAAATGCATTTTAAATATAAGATATGTTATTTAAGATGCTTTAGTAATTATGTCAATTTAGCTTTTTCGTTTGGAGATGATTTTGTAGTTGAAATTATATATAAATTTAATTAGGTAATGGTAACAATTAGAATGATAAGAAGTCAGTCTTTTCCTTCTGCTTTTATTTGTAGTTCCTTCTTGCAAATTGTCCTTAAATGGGAAAAATTGTTTGTCTTTCTAGTTCATTTTGGTAGTTCCTGAATTTTCAAAGTTTGAAATGCTCACTTAAGATTTCAAGCTGCCTGGCTCAATCTCTCAATTTTAAGGAAAAGTTAGTAATACCATTGTCAAAGGTAGAGAAAGCAGAGACTGTTAGAAGTAGCTATTGGGTGCTTTGCATTGACTAGTGAGTCTCTGGTGCAATTTAGTTAGGGTAATGGTTGCTACATAGACATATGTTCATTTGTTTGGGTCTGAATTGCTTTTTTGGCAGAGTTCTTATTAGGTCTGGGTATTTCCTAGATGTGATTAAGCAGAATAGTCTACATCTGCAAGGACAGAAACATGCTGCTGACTCGTACACACTGCAAAATTCTAATAGTTTTGTGCTGTCTGGTAAATTCAGTCTGCCTCCTGCAATGTGGCCCGAAACAGTTGTGTGGTGAGGAAAGCTGGCTGCTTGCCAGCCATCGACTATGAAATCCTGGGTACCTGAGAGCTTATCAGTTCCTTTGCTTTGTAAAAGAGAAAGTGATGAAAATGTTGGTAAACTGCCATGAAGGTTTAAGGCTGCTGGAACAAGGAGCCGTGTAATCAGATTGGAAAATGGAGCTTGAGATTCTCTGCATGGGAAGCAGCCGTCTATGGACCTAGTGAGATGCTGTGCAAGTGCCGAGCTGACCACGTTGTTAGCAAATCAGCTTGTTTGCTGCAGCAGCAGGGTGGAAAAGACCAGTGCTTGTGATGGTATGTAACGCAGTGATTTCTCTTGCTTTGCACAATGTAATCAGCTTTCAATTAGTTCACTCTACAATAACCTTCTTAATTTTTTTTCTTGCTGTTAATACCGTGGACTTTAAGCAATTAACTATGTGAAGTAATCCTTCAAGCAAATCAAAGCAATCCTTTAATTTTATAACCCTGCTGAAAAAGTATCAGGTGGTCCACTGGTCTCCATCAGCTGCTGGGAAATTCCCCGACTCACTGTAGCGTAGAGAGATGCTTTAACCAAGTGATATTTCGAGTCATCTTCAAAATATCTTAGCAAGAAGGGAACAGGGCTGAATCATTCAAACTAAAATTAAAGTTGAAATTAAATAACCTTAATGAGGAGGAAATTTAAGTTTGTCCTTTCATTTAGATATAGATGCCTATACTTTATTTTTCCTATACGCACTGAGTGCGTCTCTGTCTGTGTGTAGATCTCTCCTTTACAAATCTCTCCTGCTGCTGTTTATTTAGGCATTTCCATACACCACCTCTCTGAAAGCTCTGAGGACACAGCCACTTGTACTGATAAATCTACCACTTCACCTTTAGTGAACTTGATTCACCAAGGTTTGAAAGAACAAGGATATCATTGCTGATCATGTGTGTGTGATACTTGTTAATCCTTTAAAGTTAAATTCAGATAATGTAGGGGTAGAGGTGAAGAAAAGGAAAACCCAGGTTTGTATAGTTGGAGTAATAATTTAAAATTTGGCTTAACTAAAGGAGAGTAGCTTCTATCACGCTATGGAAACAAGAAACCTATTGCACTATAAAAAATGAAACTTGTGACAGCTTTTTTTTTCACAATTAAAGATTGTTTCTCTCCCCCCTTCAAAGATCTTCAGTAAAATATTGTTGATGGATTCTAATTTGTGCATAATCACATGTGCAATCAGGTGACTATCTTCAGGTGACACTGAGAACTTTCTAGGTAGATACTGGAGAAAAGAATAGCAGTGATTATTAGAAGTTATCCCTATTTTTTAATCTCTTTAGACAGTCTGTTTTCTCATGTTGCCATGCTGTGTGTGTATGGATATGCATGCAAATGTGTGTACACATGCTTGTTCCATGGTACTGTCCATATGAGTAAGAACAACGAACACAGTGACATTATCCTTGGTGAAGGATACCGTTATTGGCTCACTTGAATCTTTCTTCATGCTGCAATTATATGAATTTATCTGACACTGATAAATCACATACTCCTGATGAAGCAAACTTCTCTTGACTTCTTTTTGCCTCCAACAAAATAACTTTTTATTGTAGTAGAGTTTTTGGACTTAAAAAGTATTACTTTCCATAGTAATGTAATTATCTATGTATATGTGGAAGCTTTTAAAGCTTATAGCTGCACTAAGACTTTTGGGACAACAAAAAATATTTAATATAGATTTAAAAAAATTTTTTATGTGTGAAAGGCAATGCCTTTCTGATTTTCTGTGCTGATTTGGATGTGTCTTAGATTTCCCATTTAAGATGAGTAAAATTGGATGGAAAATGAAGGCCTTTAATTCAACATCCATTTATCATGATTATTTTATAACTTCATTTTAATATGTTAGAGGCATTGCATTAATGTTTCCTTGTGTTCCAGTTTTTTTTTTGTTTTTTAATTTAAAATAGCTATAAAGAAGCATATATCACCTACGTACATCTTATGCTGCAAAGATCCACTTTATATTCTTTTAGAGGACAAACTCCATTAGATATGCACTTACTGTACATTGGATTGTAAATCTTACAATTTAATGGTAATTCAGTGAGCAGTTATTGCTTCTGTGGCCTTTTTTCTTTCTTTTTTGTCCCATCTCACTTGTGAAATAGGGTTACCCTTTACAAGTGTCACATCCATAGATTCATCTTTTGTACTCTATAGGTGTTCCTAGTGCATCATTCTTTAGAAGAAGAAAAAAATCTAAAGCTGTGGCAGAACCATGTGGTGGGGAAAAGACTGAAGGGAGTGGAGAGGGGAAGGAGTTTGGGAAAAGGAGGGAGGGAAGGAAAGAGGAAGGAGGGAGGGAGAAAGGGAGCGAGAAATGGGAGATAGGTAAGAGGGAGGGAGAGGGAAAGAGGGGAGAGAGAGAGAGAGAGAGAGAGAGAGAGAGAGAGAGAGAGAGAGAG
>NW_027187419.1:90457562-90512135 GCF_028583685.1 Petaurus breviceps papuanus | reverse complement strand
GAGAGAGAGAGAGAGAGAGAGAGAGAGAGAGAGAGAGAGAGAGAGAGAGAAATCTAGCAAAAGAAAAGCCAGGCATTTTAGTATCAATGTAATAGAATTTTTAAAAACTAAAGACACAATTTTCCTTTACCTCTTTCTTAATCAGTTTTCCATAACAAAGTGTAATCTGAATTTGAATTTCTGGAAGCAGAATAGTGTGTTAATGGTGCAAAGTCTTTTTGCCTTGCTTACACTATTAATACTTTTATCCTTTTCTGATATGAAATACTTTTTGTAGAAACAATATACACATTCATAAAGAAATTATAAAGGGATTCTCCTTTTGAAGATAATGAGTTCTCTTCAGGAACTGCAGGTTACATGGAACACAAATGAGCTCTAAGTGGGGGGATTTAAAGTCCTGCTACAGCATTTAATTTCTTGAGGAAGGAGTTCAGTTCAAGGTTAGCCTGTTATTGTGGCACTGGCAACTACTTCTCTCCTTCCTGTTCTTCTGCCAGCACTTGTGCACAAAAGGCAGGCATTTTTATTTAATATGTGGGGAAGTATTAATCATTGCAGTATTTTCTTACAAAAATTTATCTTATCATATTCATTGTTTCAGTACTCATGACAATAATAGGTGTTTAATTACTCAATAAGAGCCATTTATAGATTCCATTTTTCCTGTATGCTGGACAAATGGTATTGATTTTGTACTTTGATGCAACATGAAACTGTATTAAACACAATTAGAATTCTAAGGCTGGTAAATGTACTTTTGTTATGAAAACTGGACTCTTTCTCTTTTTAAAACTTGAAAATTCGAAGGATATATATTTATATTTGTGTGTGTATATATATTTGTATGTATACGCACAATATTTATATATATATATATCCTTATACATAGATATGCATCTCTATGTATATAGTATAATTTTAAAAGCAATAAGATTTTCTTTTATTATGGCATTGTTGTTAAAAAGGAATGCTTAAGTTTTCCCTTTTTTGACCAGAATTTTGGTTTTTGTAAAGACTGAAGGGTTTGTAGAGGCCAAAGTGGTTTGAAACTAAAGGATCTTTAAAGTCAGGAAAATTGTTGTGCATAGATAAAGATTGACTCTCCTATGCAAATCTTATAATCTTATCTCTTTAGTTGATGTGCTGGGTTCTTTTTTTTTTCCAAGTAAGTTTTTTTTTTGTTTTTGTTTTTTTTTACCTCATGGAAAACAACAATATCACTTGGATAAAAGGACTCTTCATTCTAAAGCTTGGTTCCACATTACTTCCTTTTAAGGTGATGAGAAAAATTCACAACCCTTGTTATCATAAATTGCGCATTTGTTGCTTGTTAAAAGAGAGGAAACCAAACCTTATATTTAATAGAAACTGTTCTTCAAGGACCATAAAATAATAGCTACCAAAAACCTCATTCTTAAGAAACTGTATTTCCACCTGCATTTTATTGTTAGGTTAGCTTGCCACCAAAATGATCACTTGGAAGGTCTTCCTCATTGTTCAATGCATTAATTAGTAGTGCTTTCCCCCAGCTTCCTAAGCTTTCAGAATCATTCCTTATGGGTCATATAACTTTTCTAAAATGACAAGAAAAGCAAAGGACAAGAACAAGTATTGCTCAATTTTTATAATTTATGGTGATTGCATCTCCAATGATAAGCTGCATTTGTAAGTATCAGACTTTCAACATGGTGCTTCCTAGGTCCAATGACTTCTCTCACTTCATTTCAACAAGAAAAGAGAAGCTGCTTATTTATCCAAATACATAGACCCGGTGAATTATATTTGACATTAGGGCAGTTGTTTCTTTGCTAAAACATTAGAAAATACACCACTATTTTACTAAGTGAGCTGTCATACAGAATCAATTTCAGTTATGTGGCATAGACCATTTAGAAGCAGAAAATTTTAAAACTTCAGGGAATTTGGCAAACATAGTTCACTCTGTGAGTGTTAAAATGAATGGAGGTAATTATTAGCTTTCCAAATACTCTGTTTATTGAACACCTCATAAATTGTTGTTGTTTGTTAAAATACAGACATTTTCTTTTTATTCAAAATTGTCTCATGGTAACTGGTTAAAGTTGCATGGCAATGTCGAAATCTATGCAACTTAAATTGTAGATCCAATTTTGATTTTTCCCTCCTAACAGTAAGGGGTAGGGAGAGAAGAGGGATTAAATTACATTGAGAGTATTCTTTAAAAGATAAACACACAATTTTAAGGAATGCATAGAGGAAACAGGGTCAGTTTTCATTGCAAGAGGGACAATCCTATTTCTCTTTGGTAGGAGCTCAATAAGGAATAGTCTTTTAGGAGACAAGGAATTTCTGTATCTGGTACTTAGTGAGTTTTGTGATGCCATTCTAAGGAGTTTGGTACTACTTGTATGGTTGGACCATAATCAAAATGCAGTGTGAAAAAAAATCAGGCTATGATTAAGCTCTCACCTCCCTTCAACTTCCTTTACCATACCAAAAGCAGGGTGCCTACATATTCTGTCTCTCAAATCATGGCCTTACCCTTCTGTGCAGTGGTCCTGGACTGTATACTTATGTGTTCCTCAAATAAGTAACTCTGCCTTTCATAATGATGTTTTAGGCAAGGGATTTAATCTCAACTTTTATCCATGCGAGTTCAATCCATACTAATGGAGGGAAAAAAATTCTATTTTCAGACCTGAGAACTCTCTCCTCCATGTTCTTAACCCCTAGGAACCCACTGAAGACTCTCTATTTAAGTAGTTATGCAGATGGGATTTTGGAAGCACTTTAACTGTTACTCTGAGCTGGAGATCTCCTTGGTGCTTGCCAGACTGGGGAAGTTTTTATTATTGTTTGTTGTGGTTCAACAAAGTCACAATTTCCACTTCACCCTTCAAAGTGCTCTCTCTTTTCTTTCTTTCCATCACAGAGCATGTTACTACCCTTCCCTCTGACCATAGACTTGAATCCAAAATCAATAGCACAATTAAAAGCTTTTTGAACACTTTTAATAATAATATTTTAATTACAACTGACATGCTATTTCGAAGCCTATATCCTCCTTATGACAGTTCAGTTTAGAACCTGCATGCTTCATTTCAGTAACTTTATTACCATTTGGCTCAGAGATTGCTATTTCGCCTTGGCCACAGATTTCATCAGTTGCCCGCTTCACCTTTGTCCACGTTATACTTGTGAAATGACCTCCTCCTTTAGTGCTTGTCAATAGCAAATAGCTATATTCTGTGTCTAAGCTGAAAGACACCAAATGGCTACAACACTTTATCAAATGACTGCATTTACATTTAATATTTTTGAATTAAAATTTAATTGGAAAGGTCTTAATTACCATTGAATACCAGTTAATTAAGGCATTTGTGAGGGTCAGCTCTATAATGCACATCCTTCTGAACTACTACCTGATTAATCAGTTTGGTGATATAAAAAGTGCAGTGCCAAAGGGTGCTATCAGGGTCAGTGCTTTAATAGCCAGGGAAAGTACACTTTTTGCTGCAATTTTATTCAACAATTTGATCCAAATCACAATTTGTGTGATAATCATGGTTAGATTTACCAAAGCTTCTTAGGTAAATGACATTATATGAATTATCTTGGCCAAAATTATTGATGATTAAAATGTGTCCATACAGAGAAAACTACTTAAATTGTGTAAAAAACCCCAACCTCAGGTAGCCAAGTATAATTTTTATTGAAAGGCTTTTAAAATAGAAACATTTTTTTTATTTTGTCTTTAAAAATCATCTCCTCTCACATTTTTAAAGTACAGAGGGGATCATTCAATTTGCTATGTATTCAGAAGGAATGAATTTTCTATTATTAAGGTGTGGTATGTAGGTTTAATTTTCTTTCGGTTATATTAATTTTAATGGTAGGGAAATTGAAAGGGAAAAAGGGGAAAATCACTTTTTACCTTTTTGCCAGAAATAGTATGCTTTTTTTCATTAAAAAAAAGGAATCCATAAACATAGCACTATTAATTTGGCTGAGGATTATGGAAATAAATGTATGAATATAAAAAAATTAGGGAAACCTTTCCAGTTTAAGCTTATGAAAAGCTTACAGTGATTGTGATTATATCCCTGTTAAGAAACAAAGCAGTGTTATGTGGAGGTAGTATAGATACCTTTTTTATTTTTGAAAATTTCAGAGATTAATCATTTTCTAAAGCAAGAAAGCACACTTGATTAAAAAAAATCCATTTGAAGTGAATACCAAATTTCTTAACCTCTCCTTTGTTTTTTTTTTTATCAACAATGTGCTTTTTAATGTGGGATTATAAGAAGATAGAGTCCACCTGCACTGTAATAAAATGAGGTTTAAGTTGTCAAAATATTTCTGACATATAAACATGATGGACACTCATACTGTTTTAAAGAAAAGGTGATTGAACTTTTCCTCCTGAAAAGCTAGTAAAAACTACATATTTTTAGTGTTGTTAGACCTGGAGAACAGAGAAGAAACTTTTGGATTTCTCATTTTCCTTAAAATCCCATCCTGGAAACACAATGAAATAAGAATATTAGTCAAAGTTCTAATTTGTGCATTGTAGTATGGAACTAAACTTTAAAAGAAAAATTTAGATAGCATTCATTCAGGGTGGGGGATAGCACTCATAGATTTGTGAAGGTTAAGATTCAAATTTTGGATTTTTTTTTCCAGAATTCAAATTTCTGGTTTACCTAAAAAGAATCTTTATGGATATGGGAGAAAAATTACATCAGAACTGGGTCACTTGTTTGTATTATATAAACTTTAGAATGTTTGTAACGTCATAACAACTAGGAAAGTTGAAAAAATGACCACCAACAAGATTTTTTAAAGGATTGTCTTGCATCTATTAAGAGTTATTGCAGTTTAAGCAAAACTATTAAATCATAATTATTTATTTTTCCTATTTTGCCTCCATTTATATCTGCGGCAAAGGTTTAACCCATTTATTTTCATGTACATAATCAGGGACAGCTATTAATCAAAATCCTCTCCTTAAAAAATGAATCCATTAAGAAATAATAATGAATGGAAGTAATCAACATAGAAACATTGAACTGTGTGTACTGATTTGCTCATAGATAAGATAAACATTAAAGACATGAAGTATAAAATTTGTGTAGCATTTAACAAGCCTTAAAAGAGCATTAAAAGTAACTTATGGGTAATATGCAATACTAATAGAGCTTTTCAGAGCCCCAGAGGATGTTGCAAATGTAATTCAGTATGCTTCCTCTGAACTGGGAATATTTAGGTTGTTTTATGGAAACAAAAATAGTTTTCAATAAGATTTTCTTGGAGGTATATTAATATACTATTTTATAAGGGAAAACTGCAAAGATTAATTCTTTGAGATTTAAAATACATGTATCTTTGATTCAAAAATGTTTTTGAGAAATTTCATTTTTCTTATTTTAAATGTTGCAGTAGTAGTGTATTTGTATTTTTTAATCTTCTACTTAGAAGTTAGCACATTCCAATGAGCATTTTTGTTAAAATCAAATATCAAGCATCATTCAAAAGTAATAGACTATGTAATAAGTACAAAGAACAGTCCATTTGGAGTTCTGATTGAGTAGCTTTTAGATTCTGGGCAAATCCTTTCTCTCAGTTATGCTCCATTCTCCTTATTTCATTTTCAGATAGGGTGCTAATACCTGTACTGTCAACCTTACATAGATTTTGGTAGGGGACATATTTTTTAAATAAACTTTTAGGTAGTAGAGTAGTATGAACCAGTGACACTAAGCTAGGAGGAATGGATAGCTAATTTTGGATAACAGTGAGGATATTGATTAATCTCTTCACCCTAGAACTTTGGGTTGAATTGGGTAAGATTACATTTACTGTAGAGATAAATGTAAAGTCTTACCTTAGGCTCAAGAAATCAACTTCACAGATATAAGACAGGGATGACTTAACTAGATAGTATTCGCCAGGAAAAAAAAGATTAGGTGATTTCAGTGAACTGCAAGGTTAGTGTAAGCCAAGCATGAGGTTTGGAAGCCAATAAAGCTAAGGTAAATTTTTAGCTGGATTCTGAGAAGCATATTTTCAAGGACTAGGGAAATTATGTGTCCATTGTACTCTACCTTGGTCCAATCACATCTGGGTTTAGTTCTAGATGCTATGTTTTAAGAATGGTGCTGGTAATCTGGAATGGATCCAGGGCAGAAAAATTAGGATCATGAAGAGATTTAAGATCTTTCCACATATGTATCAATTAAAGGACCTGGGACTGTTTACCCTGAAGAAGAGAAGACTTAGCAAAGAATCATTCTCTTCAGATATTAGGCTGTCAAAGAAGGAATAATTTTTTCCTGGTTGGTCCAGAAGGGAAAACTAACAAAAATTATTGGAAATTGTGAAGAGACTAATTTATTCACATTTTCTTAATGTAAGGAAAACAATTAGTTGCCTCTAAAAGTGAAATGTACTAAATGAGTAGATAGTAGGATTCCTTCTTGCTAGAGGTAGTTAAGAAAAGACAGGATGATCCCTTGGTGGTATCATAAAAAGCATCTTTGTTTAGATTTGGATTGGGATAGATGGCCTCTTGTGACTCCTTCCAGCTCTGAGATTCTGTGATTCCGTTATATTGTTTCCATGTTGCTGGGGAAAGGTCAAAGAGAACAGGCAAAACTGATTGTCAGTATAGTAGAGGATTTTGGAAGGTGTAAGAAGTCATCTTATATTGCATGCATCTATTATGAAGGACTGAAGGAGGGGAGAAGGAAGAACTTATATAGATTTAAATTGTTTGTATGCCATCTTGGAAATTTACTGCTTTGGCAATTCATAATTCCTAGACACTGCTTACTTTCATTGAAATTATAACATTCGGACTCTTCTGTTACCTAATGGTATGACCTGGAGCAAATTATTTTCACTCCTTTGAATCTCAATTTCTTCACCTTTAAGTTAGAGAATTTAGAATAAATAACTTTAAAGGTCATCCAACTCTTCTATGATTCTGACCTATCTGGTTGAGACAGAGTTCCCCAAAGTAATTTAAGAGGGTGAAACATAAGTAAATGAAAACAATTATTATATCACTGAACTTTTTACATGAATTCTCATAGGAATAGAAGAGATTTGAGTGTTTTTATTTCTTACCTCCCAATACCCAACAGATCATATGCACAGTTGGCTTAATGTGTATATATTATGTAGCCATAGAAATAGTCACACTCATCATTTTTCTAGTGATCACATAGTGTTTTGATCTTTACATAATTCTAGTGGTTGCTACAGTTACATGCCCTATTCCAAGTTTATATTTGGGCCATAGTAAATAGCTGATTTGTCACCAACACCTTTTAATGGCTATGATACACTTAAATAAATTTTACCTGTAAACTAATGGTAGACACATTTCTCATTGAATGCATGGTTGTAGCAAAATCTCTTTGATGACATCAATTTGTTATATTGTCATAGCTATAGAATGGCTCTCTGTGTGCATAGATTTACCCATCTTTCAATTGATATGACATTTATCATCTGATTTTACCCATCTCCCAGAATCAATGTGTGAATTAGTTAATAATTGTTGTAAAGAAGTAATTTGATGAGAGGAAAACACTATCTAGATTCTGAGCATTAATCCTTATTCACGTAAGCATATTAATATACCTTTTAATCACCTTTTTATTTAGTATTTGAAATGGTCAATTACTATGTCTGTGTAAAGAGTTTAAGTTTTTGAATTTAAATTAAAAGTTAATCTAATATGAGAAAACTTCCAGCTGGAAAGGGACACATCCTTTCCCCCGTTTCCTAATAAAAAAAAGTGGTTCAGAATACTTTCTCTCTCTTGATATTTTTTTATGAGAAGCCTTTTAACAAGAAGTAAATGGAGTCACTGGGGATGACAGTACAGACTATTAGAGACAGGAGAGACCATAGAGATTATCTAATCCCATCCCCTCATTTTTCAGACAAGGAAGCCAAGGTTTATGAAACCAAAGAGCTTAGGAAGTGACTTACCAAGATCACCAGGGAGTTAGTTGTAAAGTCAGATCTAGAACGCAGGTTTTCCCCTTCCCACATCAGGGGTTTCCCCCACTGTATTTTAATATAGAGCATCATTAGACTTAAGGAACTGATAAATAATTTATTTGGCTTAGCACAGGTGATATCGATCTGTTAGTATAAAGTTAATTGACATTTAGAAGATTGGAGATCTTTTTCATATGAAATTTCTACTTCTTGTTTGTACATGATGTGAGTGGGAAGAATTTTTCAGAGCCTTTCCTAGAGTAGCTGAACCTTTAAAATCACAAATCTGGTGCCAATATTCACAGACATTGCAGTGTCCAGATTTTATGTAGGTACAGGAGGCAATGAATCACTCACTTTGAGTGAATGAGGCCTTTTCTGTTTTTTATTAAAGACATTAGCAAGGATTCCTATACACAATAAAAATCAGAGTTGAGAGCAAAAATAGCCAGGGAATTTAAAAATGAAGAAATATTTACCTGAACTCTTCAATTAATGTCTATCAGACTATGTTAAGAAAAATATTCTGCTTGTTTCCTACACACAGCTGCTTTATACAATAGGTTCTAAAATTTTAGGTTACGAGTTTAAGGTAGTAACATATATGAAGGTCAATGTTTTTGCTTTTTTAAAAAAAGACATCTTGCACATTCACTATTCTTTCAAAGATAATACATTTGAAATATTCTGCTAAACAAATGTATTTTAAGCCAGCTTGCTCAGAAATTCCATTGTTGTGCTGTCCAATTTTTGTTGCCCAGCAGTATCATTAAATCCTCTGAAGTGGTTCCAGTCCCATAAAAATAAGGAACCCCTTTACATTGTTTCCATATTCAAATGGAAATCTTCTTGCAAGTTAGTAATTAAAGTATTTAACCTCTTTCTCCCTCCATTTATTAGAAAAACTCTTCTTTCTTTTTTTTCAATTACAAAAAAACTGCTAAAGCCAATCAAGCAGTTATTTTGATAAACCGCTTGTAACAGTCTCAACTAAATTCCACAAATGAAAAAAAAAAAGCTAAATAATCACCCTGAGCAGATTTTGCAGAGACCTTGCTCAACCTGTTCAGGGATAATTATGCTGAGCTTTTAGTGTGGGGCAAAGGAAAACATAAAATTAGGGCATGAAAGAAAGTCTACCTATTTTGAGAAAATACTGGGATAATTGGTACTTTTTTATTACCATTTCATTACACAAAGATATTGTTTTTCCATGAAATATAGCTTATCAGGCTGTGAAATAGTACTGTGCTGGGTTGAAAAAAAAATCTTCTTTTAAATGGATTGATTTAAAATGTAATGCAAATACTGAATAGAGGAAGAGTTCATTATTTAAATGACTGTTTTTGTTTTCTTTATTTCGGTCATATGATTTCCATAGTTGCTTTGCTATTGACAAGCGAATTATAGGTTGTTGTTGTTGGGTTGTTTTGTTTTGTTTTGTTTTGTTTTGTTTTGTTGAGGAAAAAATGGCCCCTGATTTGTAACTGCATTCCATAGAAATTCATTGGAATATTGAAATGTCAAGAATATCTTCATCACATACAATATGTTGGAACAGAGAACAGAAGACAAAGTAACTATTTTAAGTGGTGGTTGGCTCTAATCTGTATGGACACGTGAAATGTGACCCTGTGTGGTGTTTCGAAAATTTGTCTCTTTATATACTCTTATATAAGAGTATATCTTCCATCCTTTATTTCTGAAGGTGGCCATTAGAGACTTAAGCATGTGTATGAACAGAACGTGCAATCTGCGGCCCATTCTGTTGATTACACTTGTAATAATGGAGTAATTTTTTAAAACTCAAATGTGACCACTTGCAATATTCATTTGTATTTGCATTGTTTAATTTTTGTTGCTGGTTTATGTTGTTCAGTGGTCAGGTTCTTATTTGGTTTCTCACCTAGAAATGTTGGAGGTGAAAGAAGCAGAGGTTTTTCAACTCTAATAATATTTATTTAGTGTTTGTTCCATGTCTAGCACTATGTTAGGCGCCATGTGGGGCATAAAAGAAGTTGGTGACTTAGCCCCTCCTTTCAAAGGGTTGGAGAGATGACACATGGAATAACTACAGACCAATACAAAATAGCATACCATCAAATGCTAAATTGAATACAATTAAGTGCCAGAATTCATGATATAATTGGGAAGTATAAGAAGCATTCAAGAAAGGCAGAGATTTGTGTCTGCTAGAGTTACCAGGCAGGTTTTATACATACATCTACACACATATATGAATGTATGTATATGTATTATTGCTGAGTTGTTTGACTCTTTGTGACCCCATTTGGAGTTTTCTTGGCAAAGATACTGGAGTGGTTTGCCTTTTCCTTCTCTAGCTCTTTTTACAGATGAGGAACTGAGACAAACAAGGTCAAGTGACTTCCCCATGGTCACATAGCTAGTAAATTTCAGAGGTCAGATTTGAACTCAGGAAGAAGTGTCTTTCTGACTCCAGGCCAGGAACTATTCATATATTCACACTGCTCATATAGTGCTATTAGTAGAAGGAATTAAATGGCATAACTTTTATTTAATATCATTCTATACCAATGTAGATCAGAGGTCACCTATATTCAAGAAATACCCTTTGTGATGGATGTAACTTATCCCCTCTACTATCACTTGTTTGAAACAATGTCTTGTAAGACTTAATGCCTCATATAGCCTTACTGTGCCAGGGAATGACTAGCACTCCTGAGTCAGGGGTATCTTCTTGCCTTCAGCATCCATTTACATCTGTGTCTGCCTGGGGCATTAACCAGTAGTATGGTTTGAAATGTGTGTGTGTGTGTGTGTGTGTATGTGTGTGTGTACTTAAGTATTTCAGGAATCTGTTGTTTCATTTCTGTCAGTAATCTACCAACATGCATGTTATCCCTATAGACCTGGGTAGATTGTTTTCATGGACTGTTTTGACTGAAAAACAAATAAACAGACATTCCTTGGTGGCCAGCTTTCTGGTAATGAGCATTTCCACACTTAGATGAGTCCTTAGATAAGAGATATATGACATTTTGAGCTAGTCAACAAGCATGTACTAAAACTTATTATGTGTCAGCATTACGATAGGCTCAGGGGTTGCAAAGGAAGGAGAAACAGTCCTTGCCTTCAAGGAACTCCAATTCTAAAGGGGAAGATGACATGTAAATAAGCTGGCACATAGAAGAGATAATATGGGGTATTTGGAAGGTTATCTAAGGGGGAACACAGGCACAAGCTGGGAAAAAAATCTGTTTAAGGTTGGGTTTGAGTAAAGACTTGAAGAAAGACAAAGAATCTAGAGGAAGAATATTTTAGGCATGGAGATAGCTTATGCAAAGTAATGCAAAGGGGTGAGGGAGTGGAATGTGCAGGGAACTGAAAGTAGGTCAAAACATTGCTGTATTCTAGAGTATGTGGTGGAGATAACAATGTGAAAAAAAGAAAGATAATGAAGAATAAGAAATGCCAAAGTGAAGAATTTATGACTAACCTTTGAAGAAATAGAGAGCCACTGGAATTTATTGAATGGGGATGGGAGTGATACAGCCATACTTGAGCTTTAGGAAAATAACGGCATTGGAACAGTGACAGATTGAGACAAGCAGACCAATTGGAAAGCTATTGCAATAGTTAAGGCATGAGATGATGAACGTTGTTTGCTCTGTGACTGAAGAGAAAGAGACATATGACAAATGTTGGAAAAGGTATAAATAGCAAGATGTGGCAAAGGATTAGTTATATAGAATGAGTTAAGGTGCAGAGTAAGGGATGATACCAAGTTACCCTGGGTGACTGGAAGGCTGGTGGTTCCCTTGTCAGTAAAATAGAAATTCTAGAGAAAGTAAGGTTAAAGGGGAAAGATCATTTCTTCTTTGTTGGACATATTTATTTTGAAGTGCCTATAGGACATCCAGTTGAGATGAAAAGGCAATTGGTCATATGGGACAGTAGCTTAGTAGAGAGATATTGCATATTTAGATCTGAGAATCATCTGCATGTAAAAAATGGTTGAACCCATGGGAGCTGATCAGATCACCAAGTGAATTAATAAAAAGGAAGAAGAGGGCCCAGGACAAAAGTGTGTGTATGTATGTATGTGCATGTATATAGATAAAGTATGTATGTGTGTGTAGATATTATATGCACACATACCTATATACATACAATTATATGTGTGTATATATATGTAAAGTATGTGTCTATATATAATATACATATATACATACAATTATTAATTTTTTAAAGCAATTGGGGTTAAGTAACTTGCTCGAGGTTACACGGCCAGTTATTTCTGGGTGTGGTGCTAAGTGTCTGAGCCTGGATTCGATCCCCAGGTCATCCTGACACTGGGGCCGGTGCTCTTACTTGCTGTGCTACCTGGCCTCCCCTGTACATACAATTATGTGTGCATATGTATGCATATGTGTGTATGTGTGTGTTATACAGCTAGAAAAAAATGTAGATTTAATTAGGTATAGCTTTCCCTCATATCACTTCTCCTCTCATGTGTTATGGCAGCATGCTCAGTGACAAAGATGTATTAATTCCCACAATAGTTCATTAAGCCTGAGGAGCCCTTATTCAGGGGCTAAACTTTCATGTCTTGAATGACTGGGAAACTATGTCATTTGAGCCTTCCCTAGACCAACTTAGTCTCCCTTTTAGGGAAAAACTAGCCTATGGCAGGGACCTTTCACTTTTAGTAAATGCTCCTAATTGCTCAAATTAATGCTGTTTCTACTGTACGATACTGCTTAAGATTCACTTCACTTTTCTGTCTTATTTTTAAGGATCTTATTTCCTTGTTATAGGTTCTAAAATAACTGAAAGAATGGAATATGTTTTATTTATAAATTAACAATGGTAAAATTACCAAGTACTCAGACATACATGTAACATGTGAACATTATTAAATGTATAGTTAGTGGAAATGACATGAACAAAGATCCAGGAAAGTATATTGAGAAGAAATTGTCAGTAAGCTCGGAGGAGAAAAAGGACAAAGCAATGTGCTTGAATATCCTAAGAGGAGAGATCATCCTGAAAGAAGTTATCAATATTTTTCAAATTAGTTCAGTAGTAGACTTATATGTATAGTACATACTTATAGCATTTATCCACAAACATCTATTCAGTATCTATTATATGCAAAGAACAATTGAGTTGCTTTTAGGGCTACCAAGATTTGTAAGACGATGAATTTATAGTCTAATGGATAGTACATCAAAGAATAATTGCAAATGTTGGGATAATGGCAGTGTAAGAATGTTTGTTAATTGCCTAAATTAAATTTAAGGTGTTGGCACTATTGCAGATACAACTGATGCTATTAAAGGTCAGATTTTACTTTGAGGATACTTGGGCATGAAGTCAGTTTGCAGAAAAGTCCACAACAATTTAAGGTTAGCTAGTTTCCACAATGATCAGAAGCAGAAGTGTTTTTCATCCACAAACGAACATCTTCACACACCACTCAGTTATATTTCCCCTTTTCCAATTGCCTCCATTGCTTGTAACCTTGACTGAACTCTTCTCTTTCTTCTTATCTATAAATTTGCCTGTCATCACTCCCACAATATAGACTATTTATGGCATTGCTCCAACCTAGTCTCTAAATTCTGGAATTTATCCATTATCATCTAGACTAGAGGCTCCTGAAACAGGAGTTAGCCTGACTCTTTGAGTTTTTTTTTTCTCACTGCCAAGACTCCACCCAAAAGTCTGGCTTCCTTTTAGATCTTATTAAACTGTATATCAGTGCACTATACCAGGCTTCCCTTCCCCCACTCCTGTTCTTCAAATGAAAACTGCTCAGAGACCTCATTACTTTTCCTGCTTTCGATTCTGTATCTTCTTCAACAGCATCCCAAATGACTCAAACAACCTCCTTCTCTTTGTCAATTAGGGTGAGGAAGTCTACCTTCCCCTAGTCATCACTGTCAAACAATTTCCCCAATACAGTTCACATTTTTTTAAAAAAAAAAGGAAAAGAAAAATATAACTTTCTCCAGAAAATATGTATTTTTGAAAAACATCTGTCACGTTTATTTAAGATGGAAGCTGCTAGAGGTCAGGGCCAGCATTTTCTGTATACCCACTACATACTGTTACCAAATAGGCAATTAATGAGTGAATGATAGCTTCCTCTTCAAACTACATGTCCCTTGTAATTTAATAATACAGTTCAAAACCACCCTTCATGGTTTGAAGACCTATATAATCCAACTCAAGTGAGCTTTTTACAGTTTTCCCAAAACACTTTCTCTTGGTTAGCAGTCACAGTGAGATTTCTAGCACTTTGAAGATTTTTAACTAGAATCTGATAAAAAAAAAATGTCACAAATCACACAAGTATGGTCAAGTCTTGATGAAGAGGGAGAGAATAATGATAGTGCATGTGGGACACAAGTATATTTGCCCATCTTTTACAAGAAAAACTGTACAAAATTATAGACTTAAACAGAAATGAGGGGGGTATTGACATTAAAAATTATTACTTTTATTTTTGAAAAGGACTCATCTTAGAGGTCTCTTCTGTGGTAACTTTTCTTAATGCATTACAATTTGCCAGAAAATTGTATTTTCACACAACTTTTCAGGAATTTGCCTATTGCTTAGATATGATATACCTTTAGAACTCAGCCAAAATCACTCTCTTCATCTGGGAACTTATCCTGGCACCTAATTTTCTCCCCCAGTATGGTTTACTCATCTGATTTCTACCATGGATATGGTAGTAACTTTCACATGATAATTTTCATAGTTTTTTTTTTCAAATATGCTATAATGGCAGCTTTGTTTAATAATTAGTTTGTTAAGTATATTAAGCATTTAAGTATATACTTGGAAAATATAAACATTTAGAGAAATGAGTCCTGAACTGCATTAATTCTCTTCCTCATAAATTTGCTAACATCTGAAAATGGTTTCTCAGTTGTTTCTTAGAATAAATTAGATGAGTTTGGGGTTCTGCATCTAAACAGATGACATGAAATTTATCCCTCATCCAACTATTTTGAGATCTCCAATATGTTCTATTCAATCAAGTAATTATCTCTCCTCTCTTCTTGGTTTAAGGTTCTTGAATCAGAAGTTAACTGGGCTTTTTAATCTAGAAATGCTGTTGTAGTTATTTTAAAACTGTTGAGAACATGCATTAATTCGTTTACTACTGAAATGTTTGTGTAAATTGTGGGTGTATTCTTGCCAAGAGGGAAGGGGATGAGCTCCTTGAGTTAGCTCTCATCTCTAGAGCACAGCAACTGCAGTTCTTCATTACTTCAGTTATGGCATTTTGCCATTGTCAAAGGGAGAAAATGAACAAACATCTTCTGAAATGAATTTCATTTTTGCTTTTATAAAGTCAAAACCCTTTGATTTCAAGTATCCTTGGGGGGAAATTCCTTTTCATGAACAGTTAACAGTTAACCAGAATGTCTAATAGGATTTTAATAGTATAAGCATCCCTTAGGATTTAGGAAGGATTTATGTTCTAAAAGTTAGTTTTAATGTTGGCAGAATGGTGCTCAGGAATCATCTTCCTGTATAACCATTAAGGTTAAGTGCAAAACCAATAAGGCTATTTAACCAATAATGTACCTAAAAGACTATAAAGTAGGAACCGTATGAAGGATTATACTAAATAGTACTACAGAACCTTAGCACCACTTATAACCAAAGGACTTTAAGAAAAGGGTTGGAGTTCCCACTTGATGACCTAGGAACACATCTACCCCTGCCATACTCCTGACAGTCGGAATGTGGGACCCTCCCAGCACCATCCCAACCTGGAGTAGAGCCAAATCAGGGTAGAGGTGTGGAAAATGGGCTTCAGGAGATTTTTGTGTAGTGAAGAGGACCTGGAACTAGGATAAAGTGGTATGATGGGGTGACACAGATCCTAGCAGGAAGAATAGAATTCAGAGCTCTGATTAGGAATGTGTAGGAAGACATCAGGGTGCAGAGGAAGTAATGAGAATGGGATGAGATTTATGTTTTTTTTTTCCTCTTTCTTTTTCCACTTCTAATTTTCTCTTTGAAGAGGGAAACCTAGCATCCCCCACCATTACCACATAGAAAACGATGGGGTTTTTTTTTCTTCCGATCATTTTTTCACTTCTCACTTTCCCTTTTCTTCCTTAGTTGCTATTGATGAGGCTGAAAATTTGGTTGCAGGGTAGTGTATAGATAGGTGGTTGTGTTTTTATTCTCTTCTATCTCTCTAAAGTTATAGCCTGAGTTTTCAATGGTGACAGCAGGAGAGTTGGAGGAGGGAATGGGAGTTTTGGTAGTGCCCCCACTGGTTGCACCTTATATAGGACTGCATGAATTTAAGGGATAGTGATAGAGATCAGGATAGGGATAGAGATAGGGACTGAGCATGTTAGAACTCCCAGATGAGGAAATTCTCTCTGCTGATCCAGGTTAGCACCTTCTTTGCTAAGCAATGCAGTAGATAGCATGTTGGACCTGGCATCGGTAAGATTTGAGATTAAATTTGTCCTCAGACACTTACTAGCTCTGAGATCCTGGCAAATTACTTAACCTCTGCCTATCTCAATTTCTTCAATATGAAAATGGGTTTTAAGGTGGATGAAATAAGGAAATATTTGTAAAGAGCTTTGTAAACCTTAAAGTATTTATATAAATGCTAGCTAAGTATTATGAATTGTCCAGAATAATGTGTCTAGGTATAAAAAAAACCTCAAACATCTAGAAAGGCACTGTGCTAGGTACAGAGTGAGATAGTAAGATAAATAAATTAGGATATTCCCAGGAATTTTTGATATATTTGGAAAATGAGATATAAAGATAAGTCATGCTAATCACATACCACAAAAAATTCAATATGATACAAGTATAAACAAAACTATTAAAGTTAACAACAGAAAGAATAATATCTGTAATATCTAAAGATGTAACCACAAAGTAATGAAATGCATTGTCATATGAAGCTTGTAGAATCTCTTACTTTCTAATCATACCTTTCTCCTCTACCCTTTTTGATTGCTTCCCTTACCCCTCACACCTCCACAGGAAAACTGCAACAAATCAAAGCCAGGAGGCAGTGACACCAACTAGCTAATGCACATAATTCTAAAGAATAATAAATACATTTTATAAGATTTTCAGTCTGTTAGAAATTTAGAAAAAAAATCTTGTGTGTGTGTGTGTGTGTAGTTGAATGCAAATAACCTCAGAAAGTTCTATATAGAGAATAGTGCACTAAATTTAGTTAGAGGGCATGAGTTCAAATCCTGGGTAGGCTATTTACCAAATATATAACATAGGACAAGTTACTTCACCTTAATAGGGGTTAATACTCTCATTTGCAAAAGAAGGGGATTGAACTAGATGACCTCTAAAGTTCTTCCTTGTTTCTATGATCCTCTCCTGAGAATTGATACCTGCTTCAGTATTAACATTTGCCTACTTTTTCTTTGATAAGAGAAACTTGAGTCCTAAGTATAAAGGATTAATTATGTTATGGACAGCTGACTTGTTTTCCTTTCTGACATTTAAGATTCTAGTCTAGAACCTGAACAAGGTATGTTGATGAGTTTTGCCACTCACTTTGTTTTGAACATTAAATGAACTATTATTTCCATTTGTCCTGTCTCATGAACACATACCCTGATGCTAGCTGTTTTTTTTTTAAGTAAAATGTTTCTATTTTTTTAAATACAGTTGAGCTGTTTCAGTCAAACAAAAAAACATTTTTCAAGTATCTGCTATGTGTCACAAATTGTTAGGTGCTGGAGTTAAAAGCCCAAAAGTCCCTGAACTGAAGAGTGAGGAATCAAGAATGAGTCTGAGGTTGGGAATCTGAGTGATTGGAAGGATGGTCCTACCCTTGACAAGAGACTGGACAGTTAAGGGGGGTTACACTTCATGAAAATTCTAAGGGAAATATTATAGTTGTTAATTTTCCTAGGTAGTTGCTAGGAATCTGTTTTTTTTTGTTTTTTGGGTTTTTTTTTGGATTTCCAGTCTCACTGATAAAAATAAATGACTAGTCAGTAAACAGATATTTATTTGATGCTTACTATGTGCCAGGCCTTGTGCTTAGCATTGGGGATACAAAAAGAAGAAAAAAAAATCCTGACCTCAAAAAGCATACATTCTAATGGGAAGGCAACATGCAAATGAATCCTTAAATTCACCTTTTAGCTCTGGACTGAGCTAGTACTCTGCCAGTGTTGTAGATGCTACCACTCCTGTGTCCTGTTCCTCTGACTGGGTGAATTCCTCTTCAGAACTTCCATTGGAGGCAATATCCAGTCCAGAATTGCTCACTTCAAACCTGGCTCAGCCCATGTCTATCCAGACTATTTTTCTACCTTGTCATCACTAAGATATTTTCACTGCCTACTCCTCTAGTTCTGTTCTTAAAAAAGAGAAAGCTGCATTCTCCCATTAGAATGTAAGCCCAACTGAGGGCAAGAACTGTTTCTTTTTGTAGTATTCATATTGTCAGGGCTCAGCATAGTGCCTGATATACATCAAGTGCTTAATAAATGTTTTATCTATGCTCCAATCTAGGAACATATAGTATAGATGGAAGGAAACCTTAGAGAGGAAGGCTGTAGCAACTGCAGTGGTAGGAAGGGGAAGCATTTGGGAAGTTGTCAATATTTCTTTTTTAAAATAATATTTAATTAGTCTAGTTGCAAGATGTACTTTCAGGCAGTCATTTGATTATTATGATATCCAAAGACATTATTCTAATAGACACAACAGAAAATATGCTATATTAGAATGATTGCAAGAGATTCAATTTCAGGTGGTTTGGATTTGTTAATTTTGGAGGATAATCAATCCATGAGATTTCAGAGGTTCACCTTGAGGCCACCTTCTTCTGACATAATATTTTCCATTATTGTAGGGAAACTGGAAATGAAAGAATGTGAAGAGAGAGAACATTGGCCACTCTGTTAGTCCATGCTGAATTTGGGTTGATTGATCCCCACACTAAGCAATAGGTGAATTGATGAAAAAACATTTGAAGGAATGGACAAAGTGGTCAGGTGCAATGGGAAATCAGAGAAAATGTTCCTAAATTATACTGAAAGCTTTAAATTGGACAAGAAGGATCATGATGGAGTAATACCTTTCCCAAAATCTAGGACCATGGCTAATGGATGATCTACATGTTTTATATCTCACCCCTGTCTTGGTGATTTGATATGCTACTTCCATAACATGTCATTAAAATATGTCTTAGTCTCCTAGAAATAAAACAATCTCCCAGATACTAATTTATGTAACTGCACAATATTTATTTTGGGAGTTTCCTTTACATAACAGACTTATGATTTCTTTGAGACTTTGAGATCAGAGCAAGAAAGGACCTTGTCTGCTAGTGAACTTTGCATGGAATTTAGGACAAAACAATACTCATATAGGGCATGAATGAGCACTTTTTTAAAAGATGCCAATCCAAATATCTTTTTCATCTTTCATTGTATTCCAATCTACCTGCCTTTTTTTTTGTCTTGAGAAAGGGAGTAGAGGAAGGGAATTTAAAGTCAAAATTCTTATTAGGGGAGAAAGAAAAAAGAATCTATGCCAGTTGTGGAATCTGCTTTGAGGCTGAGACAAAAGTCAAAGAGATTTGCTTTCACTTGGAAAGCAGAGGAATGGTTTCAGGTGGTGTTGTGACCGGTTCACATAGCTCTGGTTTACCCTGTTGTGTTGGCTTGAGTTCTTTTCAGTTTGCTCAGGTGAAAATGGGTCAGGGAAAGATGATGAAGCATCTGGTAAAGCTGAGCTCCCTGGGACTTGGCTATCTCCTGTCAGCCCTGCGATTCTTTCAAGAGCAAAGCAGTTGCAGACAATTCAGCTGTATGTTGCACATATAGGTTATTTCTTTCTCTCTTCTCAGATTTTTAAATTGTGTTTGTCTTCTTGTCTTCCTCTCTCTTTCTCAAAGGTACAAAGATCATAGGTTTCATTTGATTACATTGTGGTTCTCTGTTAAGCTAGGCTAGGTCACTTTGCTCCACATGGCTATTTAGAATTTGCTCATTTGTTTTATTTTAACATATCCACTGTTAAAAGTTAATATCTTCTTCTTTTATCTTCACTGACTCAATGTCAGAGGACATAACATTAATAGAAGTCAGTCTTGTCTATTACCTTTCCAGGAATACACTTTTAAACCCTGTTAGGAATTTTAATCTTTTAGTTGAAGAGGGAGATGCCGTCCTTTGCTATATCTGCCTACAATAGGCAGGACGTTTATCCATTGATATCCCTTTTTAAAAAAAATCATTTATCTCTTTGAATGTAGGTTAAGTTTGATTTAAAGTAAGATCATTTTCACCTCCTCTCTAGAAAGTCCCACAAACACCTATTAATCACCTATAATGTAGAAGATATGTCATTATATAAATTCAAAATAAGTGACATTTTGAGGGTAGGAGATATTTCTAGCTCCTTAGGAAAAAAATTATATAAAGTTAGTATGATTATTCATAATACACTTGAATGTATCATATCACTGTTTTCAAGGGTCAGTGTTTTGTACTACATTATGGAGGATATGATTTTAAAATATATTTAAATCCTCTTATTAGAATCTATGGGAATCCAAAGTAAAAAAAGAATCTTAGAACAAATTCTAATATTGAACAAAATGAGTTTATATGCTAAAATTTAACTATATCATAATAAATAAGAATATCCTAAACCATTTCATAGGGAATTCTGAAGATTTTTTTGTAACGTCTTTTTAATAGTATTTTTAATTTCAAGCAAAGACAATTTTTAACATTTTTTTAAAATTGAGTTCCAAATTTTCTCCCTCCCTTCTTCGCTGCTTCCTCCATAAAACAGTAAGGAATCTGATATAGTTTATATATGTGTAATCATGTAAACAATATTGCCATATTAGTCATGTTGTGAAAGAAGAAATAGAACAAAAGGAAAAAAAAACATGAAAAAATGTAGTGAAAATAGTATGTTTTGATCTGCATTTAGACTACATCAGTTGCACGTGGATAGCATTTTCCATCACGAATCCTTTAGAATTGTCTTGGATCATTGTTTTGTGAGAAGAACTAAGTTGTTCATAGTTAATCATTACACCATGTTACTGTTACTATGTACAATGTTCTCCTAGTTCTGCTCACTTTACTTTGCATCAATCAGTTCATGTAAAAAAAGTCTTTCCAGGTTTTTCTGAAGGTCTTTTTGAAATCTCTCACATGAATAGTGCTTTCACGAGATAATTTCATTGCTAGCAGTATTTCTCCCAACGTTATTTAATGATAATTTGCTAAGAGAGTTCTTTATATTGTATCTTGTTGGAGTCTAATAATTCCATGTAAAGAAGGTATGACATGTACTATTATTCTTATTTTACAGATGAAAAAACTGAGTTTCTATGAGCTTGGGTCTTGCCTGTAGTTATGTAACTAGAATGCCTCAGTGTAGGACTTGAACCTAGGTCTTCCAAATCCAAGTCTAGCACTTTACTATAACATGTTTATATAGATCATAAATAGTTGTTATGGGTGATAATTCTAAGTATGAAATAAGACTAGCACCATGGACCTTCTTGCCCATGGATTCCCAGAAAACTGCCCCAGGTTCAACTTACTTTGTGGATCAAAATCTTCTTTAAACCATAACTCATGAGTCCCCAATGATGTGATTACTTCCATTAGTCATACAAAAACACTAAGCTCCAACAAAGTCATTTTTCATTTCATTCATATTTGTTTAGTGAAATAATAGTAATAAATAATAGTGAAATAACAGTAATAAAAATAACATCCCCCCCCCCCTTCCCTCCAAATGCACCATTCCTCAGTAAGGAGTGGGCATTTCTTGAGTATGTACATGAAGGGGACATGTACATAGGAGTCATACAGATAGAGGGGCGAATTATATTTCTGATCTGGAAGAGCTGAGGTAATTAAAGGCAAGAACTGCTTGTGCCTTTCTTTGTGTTTCCAATCCTTAGCACAGTCCCTGTCATACACTTGATGTTTAATAAATGCTCATTGAATGATTGATTCTGTTGATATTATCAGAACTGCTCTATGTCAGAACTGCTCCCTACTGGGTGCTGTATCTCCATTCCAGTTGATCTTCAGTTATGTATCATTCTTCAAGGTTATCTAATACTCTGTCCAACACCTACTTGAAATGCTATGATACTGTCTCTCTCCTGTAGGGTTAGGCTATTTCTCTTTCAGCCTCCCACCAGGCTAAGCTATAGTCCTCGGTTGAGGTGCAATATTCAGGACCACCTGCTATTCTGTCATCTCTCCACGGAGGCTTGGAGTGGGTGCTATGGTTATTAAATTATGCCCCATCAAACAAGAACTACAAATCTCCTCATTTAGCCTCTTCACCCCAGATCCCTTTCAGTCAATGTTTACAAAGACCTACCCCTCTGCTGCTAACAGAAGGTAGCAGATGCCCAATCTAAGGTCACATTTGTTCCCAACCTAAGGTCACACTTGTTCCTTTTAATTCCTTTCTTGTGTCCTCTATTACTTTTGATTCCTTCAGGTCAAACCTAATTTGACCAATGATCCGAAAGTCATTTTTATGTTGATTTTTAATGTACTCCCCCACTCCCATCCTACATCCCATCTATGCAAAGTAATCCTAGATATCTTTCTTCTCCAAAATGGAAAAGTAGTTGAGTAAAACTGCAATAGGAAATTACTTTCACTATCCCCTTACCCCAGTAATTCACCATTTTCTTCTGTGAAAATGACAAGGGCTGAGCTTTTGGAAATGACAAGAAGGCTAGAGACTTATGCTTTCTAAGCAACAGGTCGCAGTCTGGTCTTTTCTACGTAAGGTTAAACTTCTGTTTTCCTCAACAACTTTTATCCTAGCAATATTCCTTCCCTTTAGAGCTTCTGGACAGACTTCTCTAATGTCATCAATATATTTCAAGGCAACCTGTTTTTATAGTAAATTATTCTGGGAAACATCCACTTTGCCATGAAGAAATCTTTTCTAAGATATTGAGATCCCATATTTATTAAAATCATTTTCATAATTTCTCTATTTTAAAAGAGAAACAAGTAAACATATTTTTTTCTGATACTTCTTTACACTTATTGCAAGGACAGTCAGCATGAGTTCGTGGAAAGAGCCTTGGGTTATGGAAGGAGTCTATAGACTTGGGTTGGAATCCATTTCATCACTCACTAGCCTTTGATTTTGCTATCCTTGAGCTTCAATTTCCCCACCTATAAAATGTAGATAATAATTCTTGCATGATCTATTTCCCAGGGTTATCTGGAGGATCATGTATGTAAAAGGTTTTATAACAATAAAGCACAATACAGATGTGACAGTAATAAGACTCACAATATTTGAAAAATAATTAATATTTATTTCCTGTTTGTATAGAATTAGATGATTGAAGTTGATTTAACTGGGTCTAATTCAAATAAGAGCTGTCTTATATCTTTACTTAATTCTTGGAAAAGTTTGTACAACATTCTGTTTTGTTTTCCTTTTGACAGAACATCCTGTTCTTATTGCAGTTTCAAATTCCTCTGGCCCTGTTTGTAGAGGAACATATTGCCCTTTTCTCCCAGCTCAGCTCTGAGTTCTTCAAAGGGTCAGTTTTCTCCCTAATGTATTATCCCATAGGAGGAGGAGAGTTGGTCAGTGGCCTCAAGCTATTTCAGTAAGCTAAAATTTTACTAAAATAAATTAAATCATTAAGATGCCTTGGCCAAGATGAAAATGGCAGTAGCCAATGGTCAGTGAGTACATGCTACTGATTGACTTACTGGTTATGGTGCTGTTTCTTTCATTACATATTTGTTAATTATCTTCTATGTTGAAAGCATTATTCCTAGTGCCATGAAGAATACATAGAAGAAGGCAGTAACCTGGCCTGGCCTCTTAGAGCTTATCTTCTTTTTTTTTAGTTAATTTATTTGTTTTTAGCTTTCAATATTCACTTCCATAAATGTAAAATTTTTCTCCCTCTCCCTCCCCTCTTCCCTTCTGAAGACAGCATGCAATCTGATGCAGGCTCTCTCTCTTTATATATTCCTATTAAACATTGCTATTTTCACATTAATCATGTTGAATAGAAGAATTGTAACTAATAGCAGAAACCATGAGAAAGGAAGCAAAAAGAAAAAAAAATAGTCTGCTTTACTCTGCATTCAGACTCCATAGTTCTTTCTCTGGATGTGGAAAGCATTTTCCATCATGAGTCTTCTGGAATTATTTTAGATCCTTGCATTGCTGAGAAGAACTAAGTCTATCAAAATCAGTCAGTGCACACTGTTAGAGCTTACCTTTCACAAGGGTAGGCAAACTACCTCCTGAAGGCCAAATCATAAATCCTATCCTTGACCTATTTTTGCACAGCTGGAGCTGAGAATTATTTTTTTTTAATATTTAAATACAGTAAAACTTTGTTTTAAAATGTTAAAAGAATATTCTTATCTGGGGATGAGAAGCACAAAATAATAGGCAGTATATTTGGTCATAGTTTGCCAACCCCTGTCCTAGCAGAGTAGGGATGTATATAAGGTGGTATTGAAGAAAGTAAATTATGGGAGTACAATAATAACCTTATTCTTCAAATGTAACAGAGGGCAATTTGAAAATTGCCAGGAAATTAACAATTTTTTTTTTTTGCTTTTTGGAGGGCAGTTGGGCTTAAATGACTTGCCTAAGGTCACACGGCTAGTTTTTGTGTTAAGTGTCTGAGGTCGGATTTGAACTCAGGTCCTCCTGACTTCAGGGCCTGTTCTCTATTGACTGCACCACCTAGCCGCCCCCATTGCCAGGAAATGAAAATCATTTTCTGGTTGATCTGAATAGTATGGGGAATGAATCTTCAAATCTGTCAATCTCAGAAAAGATGAAATTGAGATTACCCTAAAAAAAGTCATTATTTCTACTTGAATTCAACAAACCCTTGTTAAGTACCTACTATGTCCAAACCCATGTGCATACAAGCACTCAAAAGTCTTGGATCTCAAGGGTCCCTAATAGGACTTATTGAAAAAGTTCTTTCTGCCCACCTGATCTAGCCTTAGACATAGAAAGATTAGGTGAACCCAAATGGGCGATCATAAATCTTATTGTTGGAGGTTACATGCAGATGTTGCCTAGTTCATATCCTGGTCTTTAGTCTGAAATTAATGTTTTTTTAATTGGCTTTTAGTATCCCTCATACTATGTATTAACAAACTCCTCCTTAATGTCTAACAAGTTCAACTTGCTAAACATAAACCAGTTTCCTTTTGTTCTATCTTTAAGTTGGTAAAGCAACATGCCTTTTGCATAATAATAATCTTTCATGGACTTGACTGATTGCAATTACATGTACTTAATGGACTGAGATCTGCAACATTACAGAAGTAGTCACAGTGATGAAACACAGATCCATGGAAGTATGGAAAACTTGAAAATTATTCAACTTCCACTTGATTTTCTATTATTCACTAAGATACACACACACACATTCCATGTAGGTACTATTTAGGCCATTCTCACATTTTTTTTGGGACACTATGCTGATATCATTAAGAACCTTACTAGTATAGTGGTGGTTACATGGTGCAGTTAATAGAGCACTGGCCCTGGAGTCAGGAGGACTTGAATTCAAATGTGGCCTCAGACACTTGACACAAAACTAGCCATTTGACCTTGGGCAAGTCACTTAACCCCAATTGTCCTACCTTCCCACCTCCAAAAAAGCAAAAAAAAAAAAAAGAATCTACTAGCATAAAAGAATAGTTTATTGTTATATTTTATATGTAATAGAATTATGTACACCAAGAAGTATTTTGACAAGGTTGATTTATATTTGGTTTATAATTCAATTTTGTCCTTAGATTTCTTTATGCTTTGTTTCCCCCCCCCCCAGTTTGTTGATGTTCAAGTGTTTTTTTTTTCTTTTCTAACTGGATAAATTTGCTCATCTTTTTCTTTGACAATTTTTTCCTATAATTTCATGTTGGAATTTGATCACATCCTTCATGATGCTAGCCCCCACCACTCTAACCCCAATGGATATAATCTTTGAATTTAAATGACGACAAGCCAGTTCATCCCTACAAGCTCCCTTGCCTTGTCTATAACAAGATGGGGTTGGATGAGTTATCTCTAAGATTCCTTCTAGCTCTAACATCCCATAAGATCAGGCATTTTCCCTTTATCAAAGGTGAAAGTATTTAAGTGGTACTTGACCTGACACTTAGAGAAAACTAGTCAGTGTACTCTTTTAATACCAAATCATTGGTAACTTACTCTTTCAAAGGTGCAGGTTGACCATCTGTTTTATGTAATACTTCTTATCAAATTCATGCTTAACATGCACGATAAAAGCAAAGTATAGTAGGAGTGTTGAATCAAAGAAACTGATTTCAAATCACGCTTCTGCTACTTTTTTCTACCTTTGCAAACTTGAGCAAGTCACCTTCTGAGCCTCATTTTTCCTCATCTATAAAATTAAGAGATTGTTTATATGACCCTGAAGGTCCCTTTTATTTCTAAATATATTGTTCTGTGCTTCTATGAATATTGCACCCCTACTGAAGAGATATTAATGTAATTGAAATAATGTTACATCAGTTTCTGGGAATAATTTATACTTTTGAGCTTATTTTGACTGCTAGCAAAAATAAAATATTGTCAATTATTTTTTTAAATGAAATGTTCTCCCCTCCCCACTTAGTCAGTAGTCCAAATACAAATTTTAACAGAGAACATTGTGTGGATTACTGACACTCCCATGGGGACCTTGGGCTCATAAACCATTGAATGGATTATATAATGCTGCATAAATGCTGTATTTTTCATCTGACAGACATAATCTTGATCCTATATTTTTATGTTACCTAACTGTTTCAGAATACCACTTTTGAAGTAGCCCATCAAAATGGAAATTGCTTTTAAAGCATGTGGCAATAAATACTGGTCAAGGTTTTCTGTAATTCAGCTGGTTTCCATTTTTGAATCCTAGGCTTATGGAGTTTGAGAGGATTTTTTGTTTGTTCTAAAAAAATTAGTATCAATACTGCCTTGTTATATTGTGGCATAATTTTAATTCCTGCCAATATATTTTAACCATTCATCTTTTTTTCTTCTTGGTATTAAAATTACTGTTCTTGATATGCCTAGTTAATATCTAAAAGTTAATTGTCCATTGAGACAGATATGATTAAACATGTGGTGGAAATAAAAAATATCCCTACAGGGATTGTATAGATTGGTGTTAAAATTCAAAATAATTATGAAAATGTACTCTGTTATATGAGTTATGGAAAACTGTCAAGGTGGTATAGATGAATCAAAGAACATGGACAAATGAAATAGTTTCAAAGCTTTTCTGCCACCACCACCCCCCCACAACATTTTTCAATGTGACTAAATTTGGATAGAGATATTTTCATAAAATACCTAAGGGCTTCCTTTTTTATGCTTTGGTCAATATATCAGTATCATGACAGTATTTCAGTTTCTCCTTTACATCTTTTTTCCTTTAATCTTTTTCCCCCTTTATCTTATGAAAGCACATTCAATTTTGAATAAATTCTTTGCCTTAGTCTCTGGTATAGGTTTTCTGTACCATTTACTTCTTTACCCTAAACTCAATAGGTATAAATGGAATTGAACATTTTTTCCCCTCTCATCTACCATCAACTAAAATACAGTACCCTGCCCTCCACCCACAAAATTTTTTTCTCTTAATTTTTGTGTTCCCTATCACCACCATTCTCTCTATCATTCATGTTCAAACTTTTGTAGTCATTTTGGAACTTTTCCCTGTTTGGCATAACCTAGAAATCATCACATTTTGATTGTATAGAAATATCCTCCATTTTCAATGAAATTATTTCAGTCTAGGTTCTCATTGTCTTAGGTTTGGATGTCTGAAACAATCTCCTATTTGACCTTCTTATTCCCAATCTGTTCCCTTCTTCTTACAAACATGTATTATAATACTATTTGTAGATGACCAGCTCACTCATCTTCAATTGACTCTTTTGTCATGACATTTCTTTGATTCATGGTACTGGCCTGATCAAAAACCTTCATCATCGGGGCGGCCAGGCAGCACAGCGAGTAAGAGCACCGGCTCCAGTGTCCGGATGACCTGGATCAAATCCGGGCTCAGATACTCAGCACCACACCCAGGAATAACTGGCCGTGTAACCTTGAGCAAGTTACTTAACCCCGATTGCTTAAAAAAAAACCAAACCTTCATCATCTCCCTATTTTAATAATGCTTCATGACTTTTGATCTCCTCTTCATAGTTTTCAGGCTGTACACAATCTAGCCTCACTTCTAGTGCTGATCTCTTGAAACATGCTGTGCTCATGTCTAGGTCCACACATTTGCCAATTCAACCTCACCTTTCTACTGGGGATGCCTCTCTACCCATTTAAGTTGCAATCATTCTTTGGAGTGCAGCTCCAGCTCACTTTGTCCGGGATGCTATTGGTGACCACTTTGGCTTCCACTGGTCTCCCTCTCCTCTGAATTCCTTTAACACTTAATCACTACTACTGAATGTAATCCTTAATGTTATTCTCATTATATTCTCACTGTTAGAAGGGACTTTAAATTATTAAGTAGGATTATTTAAATGACACAGTTGAAAATGAACTGGTTCTACAACCAAATAGCCTCAATTAAAATCATGCCTCCAATGATTACTATCTTTGTAACCTTGGACAGGCCATCTGACTTTATAGGTCTCAGTTTCCTCAGCTGTAAAATAAGTAGTTTCCTCTATGTGACCTCTGAGGTTCTTCTGTAGATCCACTGTAGATCTTTTATTTTATAACCAACTATTTATTAAATGCTTATGCAATGGTGGGTACAGTGTTGGGTACTTGGGAAATAAAGAAATAAAATGGCCCTTTCTCTCAAGGAGCTTACATTCTATTTCATGAGTATAAGAAAATATATACAAATATATACAAAATTATATTTTGGATTGTTGAGGATACTAGCAGTTAGGGGGAAGAAAGACATCATGGAGAAGCACTTGTACTGAGCTTAAAAGGAAGTTAGGAGTTCTAAGATGCAAAGGTGAAATGGGAGTGCATTCAAAACAAGAAGAATATCATATGCAAAGGCATGGAGGTGGGAAATGGAGCATTGTGTGTGAGGAAGGGCAAGCAGGCCAGTTTGGCCATGTGCACGCAGGGGAATAATGTATAATAAACTTTGAAAAGTAAATTAAAGCCATTTTGGGAAGAGTTTGAAATGTCCAACAGAGGAATTTTTATAATCCAAGCCAACTCCCTCATTTTATATATGGGAAAACTGAGGATCATTATAGTTATGTCCCCAAGGTCATTTCATTAATGAATAGAAATATTAAATCTCATTCTCCAATTTATGTCTTTCCAACTGGATTGTAAACTCATTTGAAGGCAGGGACCATGCCTTTGGTTTCTTCTTTAACCCCACATACTTGAGGATCTGCTGACTAAATAAATATTTAGTTGGTTGATTATCTACTTGGTTGAGCTTTCTCTTTTACTTTTAGATATTAACATATCTTTCATGTGAAATACTCTTTAAAAGGGCATAAGTGTGGGGTGGCTAGGTGGCACAGTGAATAGAGCACCGGCCCTGGAGTCAGGAAGATCTGAGTTCAAATTCAGCCTCAGACACTTAACAAAAAACTAGCCATGTGACCATGGGCAAGCCACTTAACCCCAATTGCCCTACCTTCCCCTCTCCAAAAAAAAGGGGGGGGGGCATAAGCACAACCAATGATTCATTTGCTTGTATAGCCCTCCCTTTAGTCTTAGGGTAGTCTAAACAGACAGCTAGCCTCTCTTGAAAGTAAAGCAGAAAACTGTTCGTGTAGATTGGCAAATGAGGATCACAGAGTATTTCTTGACCACCTCCTATATATGAAATTATCAGGTATCAAATTTCATGCTTACAAAGTTTTTTTTATTGCTAATAAGGTTTACAACTGAATTTCCAGATCAATACACCAGCTATTCTTTATCTATCCCTGGCAACCTTTTCTTTTCTGAATGCCTTAGCTAACTTGGTGGCCTATCTGTTCATTTGACAAGATTTCTGCCTATCTGTGTACTTCATCTTTTACTATTTTTTTCTCCTTTGCTGAAAAATGTGAATTATACTGAAAAAATGGATATATAGTAGGAGTGTTGCAAAATGATTACCTATGCTTCAAAATTGGTGAAAGAGATATCACTGAAGAACTTTCTCCTCAAAAAGGGAAATGGGGGATCCATATGGCTTGAGTCCTTAAGGAATAAGAAATGGGTAGCTAGAACTCTTTCCATTGTCCTATGATAGGTGGACAATTTAAGATCCATTCTAAATCTAAGAATCTATGAGAATAACATTAAGGGTCATATTAGGTGCTATACACTAATGGAATCCAGAGGAACAATGAAAGTCATAATGGTCAAACTGGGAGGTAAAAGGGGCATCAGCAGTTATCTAGTCTAATCGCTTCATTTAAAAAGTAAGGAAACTGAGACCCAGAGAGGTTAAATGACTTGGCCAAAGAGATGTAAGTAGTGAGCAGTAGATCAAGAATTTGAAACTAGACTCTCTGGTTCCAGATCCATAATTCTTTTACTGTGCCTCACTTTTTCAATGTGTTAAATTTCAGTCATATAATAGATATTATCTATAGCTATACCTATGTCTATATTGATATCTATATATACATATACATATGTGTGTATATATGCATGAATATTCATATAACACATGTTTATATATAATATGTATATATGTGTATGTATATAAATATGTGTCATATAACTCAGATGGCCAACTTGAGCCTTTGAAAGAGTGACTCATGACTCAGTTTCAAAGAAATATAATGAATTATTTTTTTCTAAGTGCACAGTTGAGGGCTACTGAAATGCTTTGGCTATCATCCTTGATAAAGGAAGTGTATTTGTTTTATAGGATTTAGAACTAAAATTAATCTTAGAGATCAACTTACCAACAATATTGCACTACAGTTGAGGCAACCATGGAAATGAAGTGACTTGCCCTAAATTAAAATCTATTTCATATCTCTTGGGGATTGATTGGAAGTAGTGACCATGGTGGATGTGACTAATATTCACCATGAAATGGCAGAAAATGGTCAAAATTTAAAACGGATGGGACAATAACAAGTACCTATTTAGACAAGAAAAATTAGACATAGATAATCAACAAGCTTGAAAAAAAAAAGTTTTGCATGTGGGCCAGATTTCAGTGAACTATTAAGCAAATATAAATCAGTTCTGTCAAAGTATTTTTAAAGTGTGTGTGTGATCTTGTTAAATATAGCATGTAAAATGAAACAATTATGTGATGGTGGTAGGATTCTTATCAATATCAGTATTGTGTCCAAAAGGAAAATATAAAAACCTTTTCAACTGTTGGAAAATCAGACCTAATTTAAGTATGGACTGTTTTCCCTGTGGAGAGAACTTGCTGTGGAGAAGGTATAGTGGGGGGGTGGGGGGGAGGGGAATTGGCATTCTTCATTTTTACCCAACTAGACCCAACTAATAATGCAGATTTAGCTAGATAACTTCTTCAACTTTGCATCTACAAAAACAAGTCTTCTGAAAATGCTTTCATGTGTAAGTACTTTATGCTTTCCAATTCCCCTGCTTCATTACTTCCCACTCCTTGGCAAAATATTGCTTAAGTCTCCCATCATTTTAAGTAATACACATAATTAAAAAGGAGACCCTTTAGAAGTACCTAGCATCGTGTGTATATACCAATGTATATTGTAAAACACACGCACGCGCACGCACATATGCACACACACAATATTGCTACAATGTAACTGCTTTTTCTTTTTTGGAGGGAGGAAGGCAAAGCAATTGAGGTTAAGTGACTTGTCCAAGGTCACACAGCTAGTTAGGTGTCAAATGTCTGAGGTTAGATTTGAATTCAGGTCCTCCTGACTCCAGGACTGGTGCTCTATTCACTGCACCACCTAGCTGCCCCTGTAAGTGCTTTTTCTAATATACATACCAGACCTTTAGTTGTTTGTGAAGCTGGACAATATTCCAAAGATGCTGCCTTTGTTTACAACAATTTTGGAACTCTTAGCATCAGTATGGCACAATGGAAAGAGTGCTAGAGGGGTGGCCAGGTGGCGCAATGAGTAGAGCACCAGCCCTGGAGTCAGGAGGACCTGAGTTCAAATCTGGCCTCAGACACTTGACACACTTACTTAGCTGTGTGACTTTGGGCAAGTCACTTAACCTCAATTGCCCTCCAGAAAAAAGCAAAAAAATAAAGAGTGCTAGAGTTGGAATCTGAGGACCTGTATTCTAAACCTGACCCTGCATCTTGCTAAGTTGTATCCTTAAGTAGATAACAACCTCTTTTGAGCCTCAATTTCCTTACCTATAATAATTGGACTACATAACCCGTAAGGTCTCTTTTTAATACCAATTTTATGATCTTACATGGTTATAATGCTTTATGCTGAACATTACTGCAATCAAATTCTAGAGTATATTCTCTTCATCAACCTCAATAAGAAACCAAACTTTTAAGATTGCATTTTTATTTTTTGAAACTAACCAATTGATATTCAGATAAATTTCTGACAAACGAGGTAAGTGATCAAGATGGACAATATTACTTTTAGTCAGCAATAAAATATCAAGATCTATTTACCTTGAGGATCAAAAATTGACTTCAGTGAATCTATATAGTTGTATAAACTCTTTTTCTAAGAGTACAAGCAATGTTTCCAACTTTCCTCTACCTTCTAGTGAGAATACTTGGCTTACTGTCTTCTATATTACATGTCAATATATGGATAAGTTTCTCTTACTCACCAAAGCACCACTTTCAGATGATGGTATTTGAAGAATATTTTTAATAGCACTACAAAGACTTCTCTATCATACCCCACAAGGCCTTCTCCTAGAACTGAGTATACATTTAATGAACATTATAACAATTACAGTGCTACTAGAAGTCCTCTACCTATGATCTATGTCAGAGATTTTCTCTAGGATACAGATATCATGAAAGTAAATAATTTGAAATTCATTTCCATTTATCTAGAGAACATTATAAGACTTTTCTTTCCAAATATAAGCTAGCTATAAGTCATTATTTTCTAATTGCAAAAATAGGAATACACATCTACTATGAATTTCTAAGTTATTTTCTAAACTGATTCTGGAGAAAAGTTTCTACCACTTAAAAACATTATAGTGTCTATCACTCAATTGCTTTTGCACATTGAACAAATAACTTACTTTTGAATTTTGAAATAAAGATCTTTGTAGTTGCCAGGTCAGGTAGAAGTAGTCCAGAATTAAAGAAACTGCTAGGTAACAATATTCTTTAATAATTGTGCATGCCTTTTTCCATGATGCTGCTTTCATTTCTGACCAAATGTGTTTTTATAAACTAGAGTGGTGCCCACACATTTGAAAAGAAACACTGAATGGCAGCTAGATGGCATAGTTAATAGAGCACTGGCCCTGGAGTCAGGAAGATCTGACTTCAAATTCAGCCTTAGACACTTGACAGTCATTACTAGTTGTGTGACCTTGGGCAAGTCACTTAACCCCAATTGCCCTGCCTTCCCCCTTCCAAAAAAGAAAAGAAAAGAAACACTGACAAACTACTGCATATCCATAAGGAAAGGACTTGAGTGGGGGAGGGGGAAGAAGGGGTGAAGAGTCTCTAATCTATTTCATATAAGAAACTCAAGGTATTTAGAATAGAGAAAAGATTGTAGTTCTAGATTTCTGTCTCTTTTGTCCTGTCCTGAAGGAAGGTATGTGATGGGGGCTATTAACATGAGAAAGGTTGTTGTATGGATGATACACTATACTTATTTGGTATATTTTGAGAGGCCAAAAGTAAGTCCAATGGACTTGAATTGTTTGGAGGTCAATTTTATTTCAGTATAAAGAAGAATTTTCTAACAATTGAGAGATGTTCAAAATTAGAAGGTTCTACTTTATGCTTTAGTGAGCTCCCCACCCAGTAATGTTCAGAGGCTAGATACTGATCATAAAATAAATGGAGAGCATGAAGTAAGGAATGGAAGTTTTAGAACTAGAGGGTTGGGCTTATTTGATTTGGTCTGAAAGGCTTGAATGGCTTTTTTTTTTTATTTTAGGAAGAGTATATACTGTAGTTCAGGTAGTTTTAACAATTTTTTTTGAAAAAAAATAGATAGTACTTTTGGGGTAGCTAGGTGGTACAGTGGATAGAATGTTGAGCCTAGAGTCAGGAAAGCTCATCTTCCTGGGTTCAAATCTGGCCTCAGACACTTACTATGTGATCTTGGACAAGTAACAACTCTATTTACCTCAGCTTCCTCATTTGTAAAATGAGCTGGGGAAGGAAATGGCAAACCATTCCAGTATCTTGAGCAAGAAAATTCCAAATTATAATATTATAATAATAACAGTTCTACTAGAAATCTTCTACCTATGATCTATATTAGGGTCACAAAGAGTTTGACATGACTGAAAAATGACTCAACAGCAGTACTTTCAGATACAACAAGAACATAGTTATTTTTAAAGGAGTCCTACTTGGTTTGATAGATTCAGATATAAATGAAGTAAGGAGAAAACAAAGTTATCATTAATAATATAGCCTAGTAGCCATTGAAATAATAACAAATACTATTGAATGAAATTGTTGGATTAGAATAGCTGGTTCCTAGATTTTATCTTTCTGAGTTATAAAGCTTGTAACTCCTGTACACTTCGCTGTGCTATATACTTAATCATCATAAATGTGGTTTTTACAAAGGAAACATACAATGCCAGGAACTATTGAATGAGTCTATATTGCATATAATTTTGAGAATGGTTATATGGATAAAGGCTGTGTATGTTCATAATCTATGAACATATCTAGAGGTATTATTTAAATCTCCAGAAGGAGTTAGGATTTAAGTGGGAAATCCATCAAAGTCTAGATTTCAGGGAAGGGAACATACATTTGAATATTTTTCAGTGAATATAGCAGAATCGCTTACCCTCCTATCTTATGAAATACTGAATGGAGAATGCTAGAACAACTGCTGTGAATAAAAAAAGGCTGAAACCAATCCAGGAAAACACTCCTTTCTTCAAAAGAAATTTCCAACTAGTTTAGCCAGGAAAGACTGCTGTGAATAAGGAAGACACATAAGTTGGCTCACATTCTCAAGGATTTTTTCCTAGGAAACTACAGTTTGGCCTTGCCTTAGAATGATAGTGTGCCAAGTGGCCAAAACTGTAAGGACTAGAGGGCCTATGCAAAGTAAATTTCTGACATAAGATAAATGATTTAATTTATTTTTCTATTTGAAAAAAAATTAGAGAATGAAAATGAAAAGAATCTTTGTGTGAAAGCTTGACACTGTGAACAGGTTCTATTTGTGAGAAAAAAAATTTGTGGAAGGAAAACTTTCATTTGATAAAATATATTAAAAAGAGAATTTATTCTGTATGATTTTTAAAGATGGAATTTTTGGTGCTAATTTGCTAAATCCAAAATGCTTTGGCTAAAAACATTTTAGTTACATAAGCTAGTGCCCACTATAATATATCAGAGACAATGGGTTAGATACTTGGATAGGAATCAAGATGGACTTACCTTGTATCAAATCTAGAAGAAGTGTATTCTAAGTAAAAAAGACCTCTAAACTCGGAGTCAAGAGACCTAGGTTTGTCATTGACTAGCTATGTAACTCTAAGCTAGTCATTTCACTGCAAGGCTTAGTTTTCTCATTTATAAAACATAGGAGTAGATTAAATGATATCTAGAGCCCTTTCCAATCTAAGATCTTTTTTTTTTTTAAGCAATCGGGGTTAAGTAACTTGCTGAAGGTTACAAGGCCAATTATTTCTGGGTGTGGTGCTAAGTATCTGAGCCCAGATTTGATCCCCAGGTCATCCCAACACTGGAGCTGGTGCTCTTACTCACTGAGCCACCTGGCCGCCCCTTCTAAGAGTCTTTAAAACTCTGCTATCCCACTCTAGATGCAATGCTGGCATAGTAAGATAGTAGTATATTTGGTTTTAAGAGATATAAAAAATTAACTAGTAAAATGAAATTATGGAGGAAATTCATTACAATTTCCAAATTTGCTAGTTTTTTAAAGAAGCACCTTGAATCACAGAACTTTAGAGCTAGTAAAAACTTTAGAGATTCTCTTGTCCAAATAACCTTATTTAGTACAAGGAACCAGAATTCCAGAGAGCTTCTTTAACTTGCCCAATGTCACATAGTTATTGACAGAGAATGGACCAGAATTCTGGTCTGGTTCCTGTGTTTTTTACATGATACCCTACTGCTTCCCATAGGAAATATGATGAAAACCAAAGTACATATGGAAGTGAATGCTTAAAGGAAACTCAAATAAGCAAAGCCACAGGAAAAGACAAATGGCTTGATTTGGTAAGATAGGGTTTAAAAAAAACAAAAACAACTAACACATTTTTGAGGCTTGAAGGAATGATTATGTCACTAAATTCTGAGAAAATTAGTCCCTAATACATCATCTAACAGTAAGTAGAGAAAGATAAAAACAAATGATTATGAGTGAAAAGCAGACTATATATTGTTTTCATTAATATATGTGTGTATCTGTATATGTGTATATATATACATATACATGCATGTATATGGATATGTGCATATACTTAGAAGAATGTACATAAACATATACATATATACACATGTAATTTAAATCATCTTGAAGTCAATTGAAAAAGCCTTTATGAAGAGCGTACTCTGTGCCAGGCATTGTACTGGAATCAGGTAACCTAAATTAATGCCACCTAAAAGGGAAAAAACACAAAAAACCAGAATGTAGAAGGAAATAGGAGAAAGATACTTTTTTTAAAAAAAAGGAGAAAGGTATTTAAGAAAAAGCTAATGACTCAAATCAGCAGGGTCTGATCATATGCATTATATGAGTATTTAGGCTTTGAAAACTATCATTTATTATTATTATTATTATTATTATTATTATTATTATTATTATTGAAGGCAACTATGTGACTCAGTGGATAGAGCATTGGACCTAAAGTCAGAAAGATTTGAGTTTAAATCCAGCCTCAGATTCTTACTAGCTGTGTGACCTTGGGCAAGTCATTTAACCTCTGCTTGCTTTAATACACTGGAGAAGAAAATGACAGACCATCCCAGTATCAAGAAAACTCAGTGGACTGTATTGGCATGTTATGTGGTCCCTGGGGTCAGGAAGGTCAGACATAACTGAGTCACTGAACAACAACAAGCTGTTATTAGAAACAAAAGCTCTCATTTTTGAGAACCTGTGGAGGTTATAGAAGTTCCTCAAAGATACAGAAGGAATAGATATTATATCCATTTCTCAAAAGGGATAAAGAATAACTTTGACAAATATAAACCATTGCATTTAACACAATTAATTTTCAATAATAGCATAATGTGCTAGGTAACAACTAATACAGTTGTATGAAAAACAACTTAATCCAGATCAATTTAATTTCCTTCTATGTTAGAATAACAGGCCATATAAATAGAGAGAAACAATAAGCTATCAATCTGGACTGTAGTAAGGCTTTCTATTTTGATTCAAGTGGCATTCTCATTAACAAATGAGGAAGACATAATTTATACTATACTATTGTTGATAGCTGCACAACTGCTTGAGGGTGATGTCCATTAGGTAGTTATTATTGGTTAATTGTTTCCGAGGAGAATGGTATCAAAGTAGTATCCACTTCCCTCCCCCACCCCCATGGGTTGTCTGGAGTTAGTATTTTGAAATATCTTTCCATAAACTGGGTGAGGGAACTAAGATGTATTCATTAAGTATTCAGGTGGTATAGCATTGGCTCAAGTTATTTAATACCTTGCAACCTAGAAATAGCATTGAAAATAGCAATCAAGTTCAAGAGACATTCTTTCCAAAAAAAAAAAAAATAGAACAGAAGGATAGGTGCAAGAAAATATGGACAACAACATGGTCTATCTAGAAGGGTATAAAAAGAGGTTGTATATAGAATGCAGTGCCAAATGGAGGGGGAAATACGAGAATCATGGCATGGTTCTTAAGCTTAGGAAGCATACTCTAAAGGAGTCAACAACACAAAGAAATACAACATCAAAGTGAAATACTTACATTTTGAAGGAGTACCACCTTAAAGAATGAACAAGCACAGTTAATCTTAGAAGGCTTTTGGTGACAGGCTTTGAAAGGTGTGAGGAAGTTGAATTTTCAGACAGAAGCAGAAACAAGTGGTAGGAATGATCAATTATCAGATTAATTTCACTAAATTTCATACTGTGGAGGATAGTAAATAATTGCATTAATATGTTAGGATTTGGAAGAGGGAGTTACTGAGAAGAGGAGGAAAAAAGTCAGTGGAAGTTATCAATCTGATATACTTACTAAACAGTACTTGAAGACTCGATTTGTAGAGGACAGTAAGAGAATAAAAATGGCTTTTGAGGAAGCTCATACCAATACTTGTGTATAAGAATATTAAAAGCATGTTAGAGATGGAGTCAGGGAGATAAAATAGATTGTTTGGTATCGCAGGAGTGATGAGGTTAGTTCTTTATACTAGTAAAAGGGACAACAACATAACATAGTTATGAGTGGATTTGGCAATTGGAAAAAAAAGTAGAAAACAAGAGATTTTGTAGAGGAAAACAATAATACTCAGTAGTGAATTGGGCCAGTTTTAGGTATGAATAAAAAAAATAGATGAACAGTTATGCTTCTTTGGTACTTTACAATTTTTTGTAATTGTTTGATCTCAATTCTCTTACATTATAGCATCATTGCAAATATTTTCCCATGTTGATGAAGCAACTAAGGATAAGAAAGAATAAATAATCCACTGAGGCTACTTTTCACCAATAATGGTGATTTATACGTGTTAATTATCACCTTTTTATTTTACTGAAAATTCTGTAAGAAGGAAAAAGAGAATCATTAAGAGTGAGGTCACCAATCTGCTCTCAATCTTCTATACTCCTGCCTTCAGTAGTTCATTTCCTTGGACTTCAGCACATTAATGTCATTTTGGTTTTAATGGATCCTCCTCCCCACTCTATATGCCATGGTCAACTGTTATTGCTGTCTTCTTAAGCACCCTGGACAGAGGCCAAATCTTCCCTTTGGACATTCTTACCTTACCATTTTTATCTATTACCTTATCAACTCCTAATTCTAGATCATCTACACTATCTACTTTCATTTCTCTTAGTTGATGATAAGGCACTGGCCAGCAATCAGTATAATTTTGGAAGAAGCTAGTTAAAATAGCAGACTAGGAACTTTTAAATACTCCCTCCTCACCAAGTAATACTAATAACTAGCAATTCTCTAGTTTTAATTTATGGGCAGAATAACCAATTAGCTTTGGGAATTTATACTGAATATTCAAGTAAAATTTTCGATCAAGGACTATATGCTCCTTCTAGTAAAGATGGAATGAATCACTAATTTACAGTTGCCAACTTTTATTCTTTTCTTTCTTTCCAAACATATCCCTTTGCCCCATAGCTATTGCAGACTTTGGACACTTTCATTTAGTTTCCAGTTGTTTTACTTAGGTAGATGATCTCATCTATTTCAAAGGAAAGAAAAAAGAACATTTTGTTGGAAATCCCCTATGTAACTCCATCTTCACATGAGCATACTACTGTCCTTTCCCCTGTTTTCTTGTCCTTCCCCCAGTCTCAGAGAAAGAACAATTTAAAAGTATATATTTACCTGTCCTCTGGAATCCATTCCTTACTGTGACCTCTAAGACCTAGCTCTTACAACTCAAACAATACCACTTTAGAAATGGAAGAGGTCTTAAAAAAAACCATATAATTAATTTCAAAAATGGCTTGCTAATTTTCATGTGAGACTATTACCTCACAAAGATAGCACCTCTAGTCATGAACTGCTCTAATAAAAGTTCTTCCTTAATATTTAGTTTGTATCTCTTCCCTTTTGATTTCTATCCTCACCTTTGAAGCTATATACAATAACTTCAGCCCCTCTTATACATGCCAACCCTTTAAATAGTTTAGATAACTATTAAGGCTCACTTAAGTTTTCTCTTCTCTAGGCAAAATATCTCTAATTCCTTTAACTGTTCCATTCATATGCTATGGTTTCAGATTCTCTCATTTTGGTTACCGTGTTCTAAATACACTCCTGCTTGTGACTTTGCCCCTTCAGGTGTCACCCTCCTTCCAAAATAAAACCCAAACATAATATTTTTGACATGGTTTGTCCCATATGAAGTTCACTGGGATTATTATTCCTTTTGTTCCTGATACTATACTTCTCTTGAGGGAGTCAAAGATTGTATTGATTAATTTAGAAAATACATCACATGGCTAACTCTTAAAGGTCATAGGCAAGTAAAACCTTTATATTTTCTTCTTTTGCAGCATTATCTAATAAAATCATGTAATTGTGCATTCAACTTTTTTAACCTAAATGCAGTGTTCTACATGAATCTTTATTAAACTTCATCATCCTAAATATGGATGGTTATTCTAATGGATCAAGTTATTTGGGATCCTTTTTCTATCATTTAGCATATTAGTTTATTTTTCCCCAGCTCTATATTATCTGAAAATTTGATGCCAGGAACTATACTAAGTGATTAACAAATATTCTGTCATTTGATCATCACAACAATCCTGTGAAGCTATTATAGTCCCCATTTTACAGTTGAGGAAGTTGAAGCAGACAGAAATTAAGTGACTTGCCCAGGGTCACACAATAGGAAGAGTCTGAGGCTAAATTTGAACTCATATTCCTGATTCTAGACTTGGAATACTATGCCATCTAGCTGTCCAGGAAAAAAAAATAGACATTTTGAATAGCATAGATGAAAAATTCTTTGCAATGCACCATTAGAAACTTCTTTCCAGGTTGACTTCAATCTGTTTATTACTACCTCTCAAACATGGTAATTTAATAAATTGCTAATTCACTTAATTATGACCAGCTAACATTTATCTATCTCATCCACAAAGCTTTCATGAAATCCCTTGCCAAATATCTGTTGACACAAAAATATGCTATTTCTACTGACCTCATCTCAAAAGTCAGTAATACTATTTAGGAAAAAAAGAACCCTAGGAAATAAGGTTAGACTGGCATGAATTCTTAGTGAACCCATTTTAAATTCTAGTGATCACAGTTTCTTTTCTAAGACTTCTCAAACTATTATTTTAAGATTCAATGATGTAATAGTCCCAGGAACTCACACTTAGGTGACAAATCTATAGTACTGGGAATTTACTTTTCCACCCTTCCTGAAAATTGTGACATTTGCTCTTTTGCAGTGCTTTAACAGCCCTATCATTTCTCCATGATTCCTCAAAAACTTGTGGTATGATTTCTTGATCACACCTGCAAGTTTTTTGAGTACTCTGGAGTATAATTCAGTCCAATCAGGTGATTTAAATTAATTTAGATTATCTGAATGCTCTCTTATTATCTACTCATCTCTCTAAGGATTTCATTTCATTTTAACTATGTTTCTTCTACATTTTCCAGTTTGATCATTATCTTTTATACAGGAGGCTGGACCAAAATAGAAGTTAAATAGTTTTGCATGTCTCCATTGCCTATTCATATCAGGCTAATTATTTCAAACAATAGTACCTCCATAAGCTGAATTTTATATCAAAAGGACCTGCATTTAAGTCCTGGCTTTAATACTTATTAGGTGTGTGATCCATGGGAGCCATTGAACCTCTCAAAGCCTCAGTTTCCTCATCTGTGAAATGCATATCACAATACTTTCATTATTTTCCCTGCCAAGGTTATTTAATAAAAATTATCTGAATGCCATCGTGTTATATACATGTAAATTACAATGATAATATTATAAAAAGGCTCTTTTTATTGTATTGAGGATATTTTTACAATATTCATTTTATCCTGGGCTTTAGCCTTTCTGACACTAATCTTATAGGATCATGAGATCTTTTGCATTTGTTTTTGTGTCCCCCCTGTCATCTTTTGTATGCCATTTTCCTTTTATCTCTAAGCTATCAACTTGTTATCTATGTAGCTATTATGTCAGACTCTTAAGAAACCTTTCCCATTTTTTCTTTTCACAGTCATTTGTTATTTCAATGTTAGAATTCTCCTTTGAGAACCTTCCATACCTCTTGAGCAATTTTCTTTTTTATACGACCTAGGAATGATCTAATCACTGTCTTTTCTCTCAACTTTTAAAAATCTACTTCCCTAAAGTCTAGTGTATATCTCTGACTTTTCTCAATATCACTTTAATCAGCTAATATGAACTTAATCTGGTTATTTTTCAAAAGTTTTTTATTGCTTTCTCTTCACCAATCAGTTCTGTGTTAAATCCAGAATAGTACTTTTTATTCACTGCTTTCCCATATTTCTGAGAGAAATTCTTGACTAGTTTTCTGAATTGTTGTTATATTTCACTCAAAAGTGACATCAGAGGGTACCTGGTCCAATCCATATCTGGAAAAGAATCTCTTTCTAAATCATGGACAAGGTGAACTGAGATTTTGTTTTTTGTTCTAAATCTATGATCTTATGATCCTCAACAAGTGTTTATCTACCTTCTTCCTCCAAATCTTCTAGGATCTGTCTTCCAAGGCTATCTTTTCTATTTTTGGTCAGTTGTAATTGTAAGGATGATTTTGTTTGTTTGTTTCTCATCTCAAACTGATAGCTGAACAAGTCTCTCTGCATTTTCACCCGCTGTTCCTGTTTTGCCCTCTGTGACCAAGATGTATAAGCATAGCAGCAACAACAACAATAATAATGACAACAGCTAACTTTTAAATAATATTTTAAGGTTTATAGAAAATGTGGATTTTGTACTCATAAAATCAATTAAGAAGTAGGTGGTAGGTTTTGTTATCCCCATTTTACAGATGAGGAACATGAGATGAACAGGTTAAGTGACTCAATCCAGGTCACAAATAAGTATCTAAGGTCAAATTAGAACTCAGATTTTCCCAACTCTAGGTCCCACCACTGTACTACCTACCTGTCTATAATTCTTTAATTCCTTAACCAGCTTAATCTCTCTGCCACCTGACAACCTATAAAATTCTTGAACCCCAATATTCTGAGTCTGTCACTTATTACCATGGGCAAGCCACTTATCCTTTTTGAGCCTCTGGTTCCTAATCTGTAATATTAGGGAGCAGAGCGAGGTGGATTTGAAGGTCATAACCAGTTATTTCTATGATCCCATGACACGCTAATGTTTCCTCATCTATTGATTAAACATCCTCAGTTACTTCCATTGATTGTTAGGTGACATGTCCTCTGGTCACCTCACCATCTCGGTCAACACCCTCTAGATATGATCCAGATTATCGATATTCTTCTTGAATCATGGTGCCAAGAATGGAATACAAGACTATACACACAAGAGCAAAGAACACCATGACTACCATCTCTTTCAAGGCTATGCCCCTCTCTTAATTCATCCTGAGGGGTCCCATTAGCTTTTGTTGTTGATACAGTATTACATTATTCACTGATAACAGTTTTGGAATCCATTGAAACCCTCAAATCTTTTGTCAGATGTGATGATCTCTGGACAAGGAATCTCATTTAAAACTGTTGGGGGGGGGGTTGAAACTAAGATAAAACCTATTGATTTTCTTCATCTTAGATTTGTCCCATTGTTCTAGACCACTGACCTTTTATGAACAGCTAGGTAGAAAAATGATAGAACCCTGGACCTTGAGTCACAAAGACATGAGGTCAAATTCAACCTCAGACACTTACTAGCTGTGTGACCCTGGGCAAATCTTCTAACCTCTGTCTGCCTCAATTTCCTCATCTATAACATAGGGGTGATGATACCTCTTTTTTTTTTTTTGCTTTTTGGAGGGCAATTGGGGTTATGTGTCTTGCCCAAGGTCACATGGCTAGTTTTTGTGTTAAGTGTCTGAGGCCTAATTTGAACTCAGGTCCTCCTGACTCCAGGGCCAGTGCTCTATTCACTGTACCACCTAGCTACGCCAGTGATGATACCTCTTAGGGTTGTTGTGACATATAAAGTGCTTTGCAAGCCTTACAACATTATGTAAGTGCTTATTAATAGTATTATTTCTATGACACTGACTTTGTGTTATCTTATCACAATGACATCTGTGCCTTCATTTCAATGATTCAAAATATTAAACAGAATGATTCTTTTAGAGAACTCCAAAAAAGATGACTAAATCCAAGTTGACATCAACTCCTTTGATTTTTTCATTCAAGAATTTCCAGAATTGCCTCACTGTACTACAATCAAGCTTATGTCTCTCCTAGACAATTGTCATGTCAAGGGTAGCATGACAGATTCTCAGATACTTTACTTAAATCTCATTGTACTATGTCTATAGCCACCTCCTGTTCTTGCAGTGTAATTACCCATCACAAAAGGAAATGAAGCTAGTTAGATGTGTCTTTTGATGAAGTCATGCTAAATTCAATATGTAACTTTCAGAGCTGTCATATATCTGTGCTTCTTTTTCTTTGTGCATTAAAATAATGTTTCAGTGATACTCCTTTCTCTATTTTTTCACAACCCTATCATCCACCCACCTTCACCCATACAAAGACACATACACACACACACACACATGCACCACCCCCACCACCATTGAAGGTATTTTTTTTTTCAAAAAAAGAAACAAATCTACATAGCTAATTAAAAAAAAAAGCCTCCCACGTTGGCTATATACAGAAATAAACCTGAATTCCATCACATCTCTGTCATTAAGTGGCAAGCATGCTTCATCATTAGTTCTCTGGAATGATAGTTGGTCACTGCATTGATAACAGTCTTAAAGTCTTTCAAAATTTACTTTTATACCTTTTTCATTATTATAGAAATTGTTCTGATTTTGCTCAGTTCACTCCTCATTGGTTTACATAAATCTGGGTTTATCTGAAACTGTCCTTTTAATTTTTTCTTATGGTGAAATAATTAGATATTAGATTCACATACTCTAACTTTTTCAGTCATTCCCAGGCAATGGGACATTCATTTTCAGATCTTTGCTACCACAACAAGTAGCTATGAACCTTTTTCTACATATAATCCTTATTCCTCTTTCATTCATTCCTTTAATGTACAGGCGTAGTAGTGGTGTCACTGGCTCAAAAGGGATGCAAAGTTGACTTACTGTAGGGGCATAATTCCAAATTGCTTTCCAGAATGGCTGGGCCCATTCATTGCTCTAACACTGGTGCATTAGTATTCTTGTTCTCCTGCAGTCTCTTCAATAATGGTCATTTTCCTTTTTCATCATCTTGTCTAATCTTATTGAGTTGGAGCCTCAGAACTCTTTGGACTTTCATTTCTATAGTTATTATTGATCTTGAGTATTTTAAAAAATATGACCTTTGAAAGCTTAAATTGCTTAGAATACTTACTGTTCAAATTCTTTGATGATTTATTTATTGAGGAATAGCTCTTCTTATATGTTTGACTCAGTTCCTTTTACAATTTTCATGAGAGACATTTATCAGATGTTTATATTTATTTTATATTTATTTTTGGAATTGTTTATATTTCATCCCATTTCTTTCTAAGTTTGGATATATTGGTCTAGTTTGTGCAAAATTTTTTTTAATTTTATGCAATCAAAATTGTCCTTTGTATCCTCTGTGATCCTCTTTATTTCTTCACTGTCATGAATTTTTCTCCTGTTCTTAGTTGTAAAAGATATTTCATTTCTTACTGACTAATCTGTTCCATTGAAGGATCTTTCTATTTCTTAGCCAGTACCAATTAAGTTTAATGAGTACTGATTTTTTTTTTTTTGAGATCTGGCACTGCTAGGCCTCCTTTCTACTTTTGTCCTCATTATTTCCCTAAAAATCTTTGACCTTTTCTTCCTCCAGATGAATTTCATCATTATTTTTCCAGCCTTATAATCTTTTGGTTGGTTTATTAATATGCCACTAGATAAATAAATTAATTTAGGTGGATTCATTTTTATTATAATTTCTTAGCTCAGCCATGGAAAATTAATATTCGATTATTTTAGTCTAAATTTCTGTACAGAGCATTTTATAACTTTATTCTTATAATTCACACGTATATCTTGATTGATGAATTCCAGAATACTTAAATACCCTGTAATTATATGTAATGAAATTCCTCTTTTTATCTCCACTTACTGGATTTTATTGGTAATATATAGAAATATAGTTGATTTATATAGATTAATTTTATATCCTTCCTGTAACTTTGCTGAATTTTAATTGCTTCAATTAAGTTTAGTTGATGCTTTAAGATCTTCTAGATAAACCATAATAATAATCTGTAAAAATATCATAGCTTTATTTCCACTTTGCTGATGTTTTCTTTTTATTTCTTTTTCCTATTGTGTTGCTATACGTAGCATTTCCTGAACTATATCAAATATAAATGGTGAAAATGAACATCCTTGCTTTATCCCTGATCTTATTTAAAGTCTTTTAGTTTATCTCCATTACATGTAATATTTGTTCTTGGTAATCGACAGATAATATATGTCATATTAAGAAAAAATCCATTCATCCCTATGTGTTTCTTTAATAAAAAAAATAGACATAGTGATTTGTGAAAAGTATTTTTTTCAATATTTATTGATATCATTGTGGTAGGTTTTCAAGATAATTTTTGCTATCAATACAGACTGTTGTATATATAGCATTCCTTATACTAAGCTAGCACCACATTCCAGTTATAAGTCCAACCTGGTCATAATACATAATTATTTATAATATGTTGTAGTCTCTTTGTTTTTATTTCATCTATTATGTTTATTCATATTCATTTGGGGGTAATGGTTTATATTTCTTCTTCTGTTTAAGTATCAATAACATCTTTGTATCATAAAATGTTTTAAAATCTGTGATCCCCTATATTTGCAAACAATTCATCACATATTGAAAGTAATCATTCTGTGAATGTTTGGTATCAGTCACTTGTATTCTAGTACATTTTTTTTTCTCTTTGAAAGCTTATTCCTTGTTCAATTCCCTTTTCTGGAACTGGGTTATTTAATTTATCTCTTTCTTATTCTGTTAGTTAAGATATTTTATAATTTGTAAGGACCCATCCATTTCGTCTGTATTGTCAGTTTTCATGGTTTAATTGCTCAAAAATGTTTTCGATACTTTTCTTTATATCTTCTTTACAGGGTAGGAAGTTTCATTCAGATACTTAATCACTTCTTTATCCTCTTGTTAGATTAGCCTAGGTTTGAAAGAAGTACCTTCAGGCCCCCTGATATTACAGTTTTATTGTCTATGTTTTTCTGAATTTTGCCATTTGGTTAATATCTATTAACTATTGATATTAATTTACTTTCTATGGTGGATTTAAGTATAATATAACTTTCCTTTTTGTCACTTTTAACCATGTGTATTTTTACTTTTTCTTTCTCTAAGAGCCAGCTTTGATTTTTTTTTGTTCTCCTGAAACACAGTAGATTTTGCTGCACTACTTGATTTTAACTTGGTGTGAATCATTGCGTTTCAAATGTTTCTTGTAACCAGTATGTGTTAGAATTCTACCTGATCCATTTTGCTATCATCTTCTCTTTTATTGAAAAGTTTATCCCATTAAGATGGGATTGTTAACTGTGTATTTCTCCTCTTTCTGTTCTCTTGAACTTTTTCCTTTTTCCCCCCACCCCTTTACAAAGAGTAAGAGTGTATTTAACACTTGTGTTATAACATGGAAACAATGTTTCCATTCTACTACCCCCCCTTCTATTTCCCATCACTCAACCTAATCATAGGTTTTTACACTTTCCTGTCTCTCGAGTGTTTATAATTATGTTCAATCCTCTTTTGTTCAGTTCAGATGACAGTGAAGTTCACATGATATCTGTTTCCTCCGTTTCTTCCACTACAGTTTTTTTTCTGCTTCTGTACCTCTATTCAATGAGATAGTAGGTTCCTTATACCACTTATTTATTTCCGTGCAGTGTTCTACTTTTCATCCTTTTTCTTCTCTAAAAACTACCAACACAGAACAAAACTACTCCCCAAGCCATCTGTTTATCTTACTAAATCCTTCTTTTACTTTTTGAGACATTAGAGTTTTGAAAACACATTTGTTTCTTCTTGTCCTCTTAGAATGAGATTACTTCTTTCTTTAGCCCATCCTGAAGCCCAAATGTATTTAAGTATAGTTTATTCTTGACTCCTGTATTTACATTTCAAATTTCCTACTCATCTCTGGTATTTTCATTAGGAGTGTTTGAAAGTCTTCTATTAAAGGTCATTTTTTCCCTATAGTATTATGAACATTTTGAAGGGTAAGTTATTCTTGATTATAAGTCTTTATATTTGCCTTTTGGACTATTGTATTTCGTGATCTATTTGACTTGTTGGTGATAGCTGCATGGTCAAAAGTATTCCTGACTTGGGGCGGCTAGATGACACAGTGAACAGAGCACTGACCCTGAAGTCAGGAGGACCTGATTTCAAATCTGGCTTCAGATACATAACACTTACTAGCCGTGTGACCTTGGACAAGTCACTTAACCCCAACTGCCCTTCAAAAAGCAAAAAAAAAAAAGGAATCATGACTGTAGTTCCCATGGTACTTGAACTCTTTTTTTTGTGGTGGGGGGAGGGGCAGTCAGATTCTTGTAGCATTTCTTTTTCCTATGGCCTATATAAGCTTTGAATTTGGGCTATAAGTTTTGGGGTTACTTTCACAGAATGATCAGTGAGGTTTTTTTCTATTTTTGTTTTAATTCATGGTTCAAATAGATCTCTTTCTCTCCCTCCCTCCCTCTCTCTTTGTTTCTTGAAATATGGTATCCATGCTACTTTCTTTTTGGTCATATTTTTCAGGTTGTACAATGATTCTAAGATTATCTCTCCCTGACATATTTTTGAGGTCACATTTGTAATATTATGTGCTCTCCATTTTCTTCTAGCTTTTCAATTTTTGGACTTCATTTTTATTTTATTATTGACTCATGGATTCATTGCTTTCTGCTTCACCTTTTCTAATATTCAGGGTGTCCAATCATGTGCAAAATTTGTTACCTGCTCTTTTAAGCTATTAATTCCTCCCATTTTTATATTCCTAGATATCATTTTAATTTTAACATTACATTTTATATTTCCTACTTCATTTCTTCCCAGTACTCTTATAGTTCTTGTGACCAGGTCATTTTTTACTTTGATACCGTGGCTAGACTTATTGAGTTACTTCTTCTGGATTCATCTCAGTCCATAGTATTTCTTCATTATGTTTATAAATTTTTTCTCTTTGCTCATATCCAGTCTCAGTTTTAGATTTGAGTCACTGTTGTTGAGTTTTTTTTTATTCCTCCTCTACCCTTGGATGGGGTGGGTAGGCCCTGCTTAGTTCTATATGTGGTGACCAAGACTCAGGGCCTTTCCTTCTGCAAGTAATTCTAGACTTTTGCTCAGTCTTCTGGTAGCTTAACTTAGGTTTTTGGCCTTGATTCCTCTATATCCACCTTCTTGAACTTTCCCAAACCTAAAATTGGCTTTAATCTTTGCTGTAAACCTGACAGAATCCAACCAGATATCTTCTAATGTCCTATAACAGGCCTCCTGCAAGATCTCAGGTCTATTGATCTCCAGGTTCTCTCTTAGACCTTTTTTTTTTTTTTCTGCTGTGACTGACATTGATTGTCTGTACTCTGGCCTGCCACTGTCTCTGCTGGTTTTGTTCTGTCATATGCTCCTGGGCTCTGTGATGATCACAAGCTGCTTGGGTGATGTTATATAGCTAAGTGAAGGCTGAGCTACTTGGGATCTGGTCGTTGGGCACTTTTCTGGTACTATCTCGCATTGCTACATCTGGGCAGTGCTATAGTCCTGTCTTCTATGATGACTCTGGGCTACCTATACTCTGTGCTTTCTGCCTATCCTTGATTGTCTTTGCTCAGAGGTTTCTGGAATTTTTTTGTGCACCCCTGAAATGGATGGAAAGGCTTAGATAATTATCTTTGACTTTCTTTATAATTGTTCCTTATAGTACAATTTTTAGAAATTTACTGAGATATTCATGGTTGATCCCAGCTCTTCTAGGACCTAACATATCACCATCTTATCTGGAAGACTTTTATAATCCTATTAACCATTTTTATTTTATATTTCTTTAGCAGAGAAAACATTTGTCCATTATCAGTGTTTCACCTACCCCAAACATTGGATCTAACTTTTCTTTAATCTTCTTGTTACCCTTAACATAGCTTTACAAGGTTTTCTTTTAAATTATCCTTAGTTTTCTTCATCAATTTAATTGTTCATTCAGAGCTTTAATACTCCTGATACTATTTTTATTATTATTTTTTTGCTTTTTGGAGAGCAATTGAGATTAAGTGACTTGCGCAAGGTCACACAGCTAGTTTTTTTGTGTGTGTGTGTGTGTGTGTGTGTGTGTGTGTGTGTGTGTGTTAAGTGTCTGAGGCCAGATTTGAACTCAGGTCCTCCTGACTCCAGAGCTGGTGCTCTATTCCTGATTTTTTTTTACAGTCTCATGTATTGTTTTGTATTGGTAACTTCCAATACGTACCCTTACTTTCACTGGCTTCTTATTGCTTCTTGAGTCATATATTAGCTCTTCTTTTAAATCGCATTTATATCTCTTAACTACCTGTCACCTCCTTATGTTTCCAGTGCTCTCACACATTACTCCCCCACCCCCACCCCAACCCCATACTCTGTGATCCAACCATAATCATCTACTTATTCTTACACACAGACACACAGAGAAACACACAGACACACAGACACAGACATACACATACCACTCAATTATGTCCCTTGTTTGGTCTAACCATCTCCAGTGCCTATAATGCATACTATCCTCACATCTTCCTTTTACAAACCATGGCTATATTCAATGTTCAGTTCAAGCATTATATTTTATATAAAACTTTTCCTGATTTCCCCAGCTCCTCAAAACTATGTTGCTTTCACACACACACACACACACACACACACACACACACACACACACACATACACCCCATATCCCCCCTTAGAATATAAACTCTCTGAGGTGAGGACTAGCCTTGTTTCATTTTTGTCTTTGAATTGCCATCACTTAGCACAGTGCCTGACAGAATGTAAAAGATTAATAAATGTTGATCAATTGAGTATTTTACATCTTGAAACAATATAATCAGTAATATTCCCAGGCATCCATACCAATTTCTTTAACATTCCCTCTTTCCTTACCCCTTAGAATGGATCCTGTCAGTGTCAACAGAATTTGATTTTTGAGAGTTCTGGGATATTCTTGGGTATACTTTCTCGGTAGAATTTCAGGCCATGAAATTCTACTTTTTTTTCCTCTGAGTCCTATGAAACTTGCTCTCCCCAAATACAAGGTGTATGTCAGAATTGCTGGCTCTTTTTTGGAATGTATTCTCTGGTGAATTATTGATCTTCTCTCCTGCTATTTTCTTTCCTATATTAATGGTACTTCTCACTATTATGTCTGTTTTTGGCAGATATATATATATATACATATATATATATATATATATATACATACACACACACACAAAGTTTTTCTCTCTCCTGTTTTGAATTAAAATCTCTCTTTCACACAACTCTAAGAAGATATTTCAGTCAGCATGTTCTACTTTTGGCAATAGTTTCAATGTATTGACTCATATTAGTTATTGAATTCTGATAAATTTCTGGATAGTTGAAATCCCTTTGGACTGCTGTATCTCACTTCCATACCAGCTTTTATCAGTTGCATCAGTGAAGCATCATCCATGTGCTCTGTCTGTATGTAATATATTTTTTTCTTTTCTCTCCCATAACTTTCAGATGAATGATTACTGCTTTAATTTAATCTCAGCTTTGTAAATTTTTGCAGGGGTGAATATCACCTCAATGCTTGATATCATAATCAGGTTAAGAGAGCTATAATACAATATTATTAAGGAATAATAATTGAAACACAAACATTATAATTGAAAATTTAGCACAGAGGCTAAAGCAGTGTATCAAAAAACTTATTTGTTTTGTTCAAGTTTGATGTATACTAAGGCTATATGAAGGCTTCAATACTATGAAAACAATTAACATAATTAATACCTTAAATAATAAAATACTAAAGCTCATGATTAATTTACAAAACTAGATACACTTTGACAGCATTCACATGGAGAAACTAAAGGTCAAGAATTTTCAGGGAAACAATGAAAAAAATGTTAAAAAGGGACAATGATATGACCAGATCTAATATTACCTTATAAACTGTATATTAAACTATCAAGACTGCTTGATTTAAAAAAAAGGAAAAGTTAATGTATAGAATAGACAACTTAATCAAAATTTGGAAACACATGAATGTACCAGTCTAAGATTACAAACTGATGGGGGGAGCAACAACTTACTTGCCAGGAACTACTGGCAGAGCAGTTTTTCATACAATGGTTTTAGATTAATATATCAAATCATATTTCACATACTAACATATTTAAATAAATCAATAATCAAATGAGCATATATGTGTAAAGCATTTTGAAAGCCTTAAGGCATAGTATGAATGCTAAATGTTATTATTAAAATTATATCTCAATATCAAAGGTCATATCATTAAAAAAGGAGAATAAAGCAAGATAGCTTTAACAACTATGGTTAGGATGATAATTCATAACCAAATGATGAATAGAATATAGATTTTAACATACATAATTTCAGTCATATAAAGCTAACATAATTTTCCATGAACCAAATCAATGTATCCAAAAAATATGGATTAAATAAAAATTTTCATCAAGTATCTCTGATAAAATTCAGTTATCTAAAACCATATGGAGTTGGCATACATTTCTAAGAGTGAATCATTTCCTAAAACATAATCTCAAAGTATATGAACAGTTTTTAAAAGAAGAATGGGAACCACCATATGAAAAATGCTCCATATCACTAAAAAAAAATATGAAGAGAAATGCTAATTGAAACCAAACAAATATTACATTGATTAAATTGTAAATAGTGGTAGAAGATAAAATCATTCAGTATTGGTTGGAAGACAGGCAAACTAATACACTGTTGGTGGAGCTGTGAAGTCTTCCAACCATTCCAGAAAACAATGCATGGATTATATGAGAAAAGTGACTCAACTGTTCACAGTCTTTGGTGTAGAAATCTTTTCACTAGGTTTATACACTGCAGAAGTCAACGACAAAAAGTCCCATATAAAACAAAAATATTCAGTCACACTATTTGTAAAATACTGGAGACATATTATTTACCTTTTTTCGGGAAATAGCTGAACATATTGTTATATACAAATGGAACATTATTGTTTCATAAGAAATTGTGTATATGAATAATTACAAGAAACATGGGAAGATTTTAATGAATTTATGGAAAATTAAATAAGAAGAACTGTGAGGATACTAAAGGACATGAGAATTTAATTAAGAAATAATAGGGTGGCTAGGTGGTACAGTGAGTAAAGTGTCGGCCCCGGAGTCAGGAGGACCCAAGTTTGATTCCTGCCTCAGACACTTAACACCTACATAAAAAAACTAGCTGTGAAACCTTGGGCAAGTTACTTAACTCCAGTTGCCCTCCAAAAAGGGAAAGAAAGAAAGAAAGAAAGAAAGAAAGAAAGAAAGAAAGAAAGAAAGAAAGAAAGAAAGAAAGAAAGAAAGAAAGAAAGAAAGAAAGAAAGAAAGAAAGGAAGGAAGGAAGGAAGGAAGGAAGGAAGGAAGGAAGGAAGGAAGGAAGGAAGGAAGAAAGAAAGAAGAGAAAGGCCAATGTTGGTTTCAGATGACTTGTCAAAACAATTCTTTCCTTTCTTTTAAGAAATAGCAGAGTAAAAGTGCAAAGTTCTTTGTCCTACAAGTCATCATTGTAAAATATGATAGTTTTGCTTAACTGAGTTTCTTTTATTTTTTCTAAAAGAGAAAGCACTACACTGAGGGATATGATGTCATAGGGACCAATCAAAGGTCCCCTTGATTGGGACATGCTTGTTGAGTCCAATTAAAGATATCTGTGTTAAAAAAATGTTATCCTACCTCCCATTCTGATAGATCTATTTCTTTGAAATGCTGTGCCTCTCCATTATCTTCTACTCTGAATCCATTCTTCTCAAGTTTGGTAATATCAATAAGGTCATCTTCCTTGTGGTAAAACGTAAGTTACTTTTACTTATTACTTATAATATATTCATAGATGTATGAATAGATGAGGCCATGTCTTATTCCCTAGAATCTTATTTCCCTCTAATATTTGCAGTTATATCCTTCCACGACTCTTCCCTCACTCTTGTTATGTAACTCTAAAAATTTTTCTACATATTTTATATCAATTTTACTCTTGTTCTTAATAGATCTTTATAAAATCACAACCTTTTCTTATCTTTCCTCTTTTTTGTATAAGTCTGATCTTGGTAAAATCACATTACAAGCACTGTTCTTTTTCTCAGTCACTCTTTTCTACAGTGTTTCCCCGATAATAAGACCTCTACCAAAAATAAGCCCTCCCCTTACTGTGTAAGATTCCTTTAAAATAAGCCCTCCCCTGAAAATAAGCCCTATTGAGATTGCTACTGTAGTGAAGGTGATCCCCTGCGCTACACGCTACATTACGGTACCCTCTGTATGCACCG
>NW_027187419.1:90453688-90457462 GCF_028583685.1 Petaurus breviceps papuanus | reverse complement strand
CCCCCGTGAAACACACGCTGCGCTCCAAGCTGCATCCAATCAGAGCTGCAGCAGTGAGAGCATCTTCCTGTTCTTCCCCAGTGATTTGCTTATTGAATAAAGGTACATTTTTGGTTCACATTTACCTGTTTATTAAAATTGCTGTTAATGTTCATTAAAATAAGCCCTCCCCTGAAAATAAGCCCTCTGGTGTTTTTCTGTCCAAAAAAATTAATAAGACAGTGTCTTATTATCGGGGAAACACGGTATGTCCATGATATCCAGTTTAATAGCTTATCTGCACTTTTTTCTCCTTTCTCCAGAATTTTCAAGTAAAAGTCTTATTCTCTTACACTCTATCATCTTCTTTTACTCTCTATGCCTTTCTTACATTACACATTAAATATATATGTGTATATATATATATATATATATATTCTTACAAAAGAACTCATTATCCTGCTTATACTTCTAGCTGTCTTCTAGACTCTTACCTTTTTTTTTCCTTTCTGTCTCTTTGAGTATTCAGTCTATACTCATTGTGTTCATCTTCTGCCCCTTATTCTCTTCTATGGCCCTTGTAATTTGGCCTATGGCCCCTGCCACTCTGCTTAAATTCTTTTCATAAAGTGTTCCAATGACCTTCTTGTGAAATCCAAAAGGCCTTTTTTCAGTCTTCAATCTCCTTAGCCTGTCTTTGACATTTGCCACTGTTAACTATCTATCTCTTGAAACCTTTTGCCTCTCCTGGATTCTATGACCCTGTACTTGATCTCTTTATTCTATTATGCCTTTGTTTCTTTTTCTGGATTTCTTTCCCTCATCTTACCTCTAATTACGTGTATATCTCAAATTTTTGTACTGGAATGCCATGTTTTTAACTATTAACACTATTTTCTTATACTCATAAAATCACTACTAAGTTATTACCTTAACGGATATAAATCCCAGTTAAATCGTTTTACTTGTGAACTCTCTAAGTCAGAGGATCCTGGGATATTTTAATTTTAATTCATACATAAGTGTGAATGACCTCTACAAGACAAGTAGTCTCAGAGTTTCTATATGGAGCCCTCTAGAAATCAGGAATCCCCTTGATCTGAAGTATTTGATTAAACTCTGAACAATTCTGTTAGGAAAATTTTACATTAATCAAACTCAAATCAACCTCCCTGCAACTTCTATTTATTTCTCCTAATTCTGTTATCTGTGTTTAATAAAATGAACCCTAATTTCTCTTCCACTTAGCAACTTTTCCAATACTAAAAACCAGTTATCACTTCACCCTACCTCCCCCCTCCCCCCATCCAAGTCTCCATGAAAAGAAACTCCATCCAAGTTTCTTCAAATTATTCTTTAATTTCAACTCTCCTTGCCACCTTGTTCACTTTTCTTTGGATGCTCTCAGGCTTGTCACTGTTTTGTGTGCTTCTACAACTGAACACAATGTTCATGTGCTGTCAAGAGGTGGGTAAAAAGCTTCCTTGTCAGGCCTCTGGCACCAAATTTAATCTCACCTGTTTCCAAAGGACCGTTTCAATGATTATATCTTTTTTTTCAACTACTCTTAATTTTCACATTAAAAAAAAAACTCATTGCATTTGTGGCTAGTAAGTACTGCACAGTTTAATCACATAATTTGTTTCATGGGTGTTTGTCTCATGTCCTCAATTGGATTATAACCCCACTGATGAAAGATTCACTCTGTGAGAGCTCATTCCTCATCTTCCCCTCCCCCATCAGGACCTCTCATTGTGTTGAGTATATAGTAGACACTATAACAATAATAATAGATCATTTATATAGTGCTTCAAAGTTTGTAAAAAAAACTTTATGAATGTTATCTCTTTAGATCCTCACAACAACCCCATATTTAGGTACTATTATTTTATCTTCATTTTACAGATGAGAAAACAAAGGCTGAGAGAGGTTAAATGAATTGCCTAAGGTCACACAGCTGAAAGTTCCAAAAGCAGGAATCACACTCAGGTCTTCTTGATTCTGATTCCACAACTCTTATCAACATCTAATTGCTTGTGAAAATTTGTTGATTTTTAATCACCAAGGACTAAAGCCTAGTATATTGCTTAACAGAAATAGTTTTAGTTATATATTTTATTTTTAATCAGTTTTCTTTCCAATGAAACCACTTCTCTTTTTCTACCTTGTGGGCCATCCCATATAACAAAGATTTTTTTTAATGAAAGAAAAAATTAAACAGCAAGCTTAACAGACACATCAATCAATCCATATGCATTTATATATTAAGCATTTGTTATGTACCAAACACGTTGCTAGGTTCTAAAGACATAAAGATAAACTGAAATATCCCCTTCCTTCAAGAAGTTTTTAGCACAGATCATGGAAGAAATTATTAACGTGTAGGAGTGTGTTCAAATATTTACAAGTTAACTTTTTTTGAGAAAAATCTAACTGCTGGGGAGACCCAGGAAAGACTTATATGGTGCATGACCTCAAATATTGTATTTACTGTAGGACTCAGTACTGAGTCTGCAATGATCCACACACTTAATTCCCTACATTTGCAAGTGAAGGAAAGGACTGCACTTTCTTCTTGCTTGTCTGGGAACAAACTTGATAGTTATAATTACAAAGAAGTCAGGTTTTTTTTTTTAAGGTTGTTCTTCCCATTTATTTTGTTGTGGTCATTTGTATGTTGTTTTCCTAGTTCTACTTACTTTATTCTACATCCATTTCTATAGGATTTCTCATATTTCTCTGAATTTTCCATAGTCACCATTTTTTTAAGGCACAGTAAGATCCTATTACATTCACACACTACAATTTGTTCAGCCACTCCTTGAATGATGGGTGCCTTATTTTTATTTCCTGTTTTTTGCCAACAAAAAAAAGTGCTGCTGTGAGTGTCGTGGTAATAGATCAGACCTTTCTGTCTTTAATTTGTTGGAGTTAAACTAGCAGTTAGATTTCTTGGTTAAAGGTCATACATGTTTTAGTCATGTTTCTAATATTATTCCAAATTTATTTCCAGAATTGCTATACCGATTTACAATTTCACCAAAAAAGTAATGTTACACCCATGTTTCCATGGTTCTTCCAAAATTGACTATTTCCAGTGTTAGTTATATTTGCCAGTTTTCTCACTATAAATTGAAATCTTTAATGTTAATAGGATTTTTTAAAATAACTTCTGATAATAATACTAGCTGGCACTTATTTAGTACTACCTAGTTTCCAAAATACTTTACATATATTATTTCCTTTGATCTAACTACTACCCCCATTATTTCCTTTAGCACACTAAATAACAAAATGCCCCCCCCCAATATTCAGTATTAGTCATGTTCCATTTCAGGTTCACATTTTAAGAGATATGTAGAAATACTGGGTACCATCACGGCATTTAAATTATCTGTCTGTTATTTCTTTATTGCCCCATACCTTTTCCAATCATATATTTCCTTGATTTTATTTTTAAAACTTTTTTGGCATTTAAGTCTTTGTTCATTATTTGTTGCAGCCTACTTATTCCCCACATGTACTTCTGTCCTGTCCTTTGAGTCATCTGAAATTTTAATTCTCCAGAGATCATGGTGTTCTGTGATTTGTAACCATGTAGAAGTTTGAAGTAATACTTGTGTTAAATGGTTAAATGACAGGTTTTAGCATTAAAGAGTAACACATGATTATTGGAAGTGTCACACAATTTCCCAATACAAATCTACCTACTCTTTCCATCTTTAACTCTGAGTCTAACTCATTGTCCATTATATATATATATATATATATATATATATATATATATATATATAT
>NW_027187419.1:90417024-90453288 GCF_028583685.1 Petaurus breviceps papuanus | reverse complement strand
ATATATATGTGTGTGTGTGTGTGTGTGTGTGTGTGTGTGTATGTGTGTATATATATATACATATATATATATATATATATATATATACATACTGTGTTTCCCCAATAATAAGACACTGTCTTATTATTTTTTTTTGGACAGAAAAACACCAGAGGGCTTATTTTCAGGGGAGGGCTTATTTTAATGAACATTGACAGCAATTTTAATAAACAGGTAAATGTGAACAAAAAAATGTACCTTTATTCAATAAGCAAATTACTGGGGAAGAACAGGATGACGTGCTCACTGCTGCAGCTCTGATTGGATGCAGCTCGGAGCGCTGCGTGCGTTTCACGGGGGGGTGGGGGACGGAGCATACAGAGGGTACCATAATGTAGCGTGTAGTACAGGGGATCACCTTCACTACAGTAGCAATCTCAATAGGGCTTATTTTTGGGGGAGGGCTTATTTTAGAGGAATCTTACACAGTAAGGAGAGGGCTTATTTTTGGGAGAGGTCTTATTATCGGGGAAACACGGTATATATACAAACTATATCTACCAATGGACTACCTTCCTAGGTATATTTCATAATATGACCAATATGTATGCTTCACCCACTTTGTTTTTCCTTTGTAAATCGTTATGCCACTCTCTTTTGAATGACCACAAGTCTCATTAAATCATCAACTAAAAATTATTAAATACCAACTACATGTCAGATACTATGCTAAACACTGGAGATACAAAGAACCACAAAAACTGTCCATGCCTTGGAGGAATTCATAGTTGTGTGTGTATGTGTGTGTGTGTGTGTGTGTGTGTGTGTGTGTGTGGTGAGATCACACATAAACAACTATGTACAAACATGATAAATTAGAGAAAATCTCAGAGGAAGGGCAGTAAGATTAAAGAGGCCTAGGGAATTTTTTTGTAGAAGGTGGAATTTTAGCTGAATCTTGAAGGAAGTCAAGAAGTAGAGATAAGGAGGGAGAGAGTTCCAGGAAGAGGGATGTAGCAGCAAGCACCCTAGCATACCCAGGATGGCTGCTAGCACAGGTTCTTAGATCTGCTTTTCTAAAGGAAAGCAACTCAAAATGGGTTAACAATCTTACTTTAATCAATCAAACATATATCATTTACCTAATTCAGGGAAAAAAAGTCAGCACCCTGAACTTCAGAGAATACAAATAGAAGTTATAACAGAAAATAACACAGTTCAGTAGACAGGGCTTCCAGATGTTTGACCATTACATCCATACATAGTTATCAGAGAGAGAAGCACCAACATCTGGGTTTTCATAGTTGGGGGGCTCAATGGCTGCCCAGAGTCTCATCTGGTCGAATCACACTACTCTTCTCAAAGTGGGCCCCCAATGCAAAACCTCACATCAGGGTTTATATAGCCTTTTCCTGTGTCAGAGAATGTCAAAACCCTCTTGACCTACTGCCCAATCACAAAGTAACAAGGTGTGGCCATTACTGAAAAACAAACTTCCCACAACAGGCTTCATGTGACCACATTCAGCCTATTGGGGGAAGAATATATTTTCAAATCAGGGAAGGTTCTCAGAGTCACTTAAGCCTATCAAGGGGCCAAGGGGCAGGGAAGATCTTCAGATTATCATTACTGAGGAATAGTCAGGAAAAAATCCTGGAGTAAAGATACGGAAGACTACATTCAAGATTTTGAAATATATTGGAAAGTCAAAAAGAGAATTTCACATTTGCAGTGGCAATAAAAAGCCACAGGAGTTTAAGAGGGGGTTGATATGGTCATATTTGTATTTTAGGAAGATAAATTTGACTGCTGAGTAGAGAATGTACTAAAGTGGAGAGAAACTTGAGGCAGGAAAATCAACTAACGGACTCTTGCAATAATCCTGCTGTGAGGTAATAAGTGCTCACCCTACCACAGTGGCAGTGTCAGACGGGAGAAGTATAAGAAACATTACAAAGGTGAGGATGATAGGAATTTTTAACAGATTGGATATGGAGAAGTGGGAGAAAGTGAGACATGAAGGATGATACTTAGGTTGAAAGCCTGAGTGACTGGGAGGATAGTGGTTCACTCAAAAAGTAATAAGAAGTTGTGAAGAGGAGTGTTTGGGGTGAAAGATAAAGAATTCAATTTTGAATATGTTGAGTTAAATATGCCTATGAGATATCCAGTTCAAAATGCCGAACAGATATTAGAAATATGACACTAAAGGACTGAATAGTGATTAGGGCTAGACAAATATCTGAGAATGAGCTATGTAGAAATCATAGTTGAATTAATGCAAACTGATGAGAACATCGAGTGAAATATAGAGAGAGAAGAAAAGAGGACACAGGATAGAGCCAGAGAGAACATCCCTAGTTAGTGGATGAAGATCCCACAAAGAATACTGAAGTCAGGAAGGTGGGAATAGAATGAAGAGAAAAGAGTTCCATGAAAACCTGGAGAAGAGAGTATCAAGAAGAGAGGATGATAGTGTCAAAGGCTGCAGAGAAGTCGAAAAGAATTAAGATTGAGAAAAGTTCATCAGATATGGTGATTAAGAAATCACTGGTCATTTTAGAGAGAGCATTATCTGTTGAATGATGTAGTCAGAACCCAAATTGCAGAGTTGTGAGGAGAGTGAAAGGAAAGGAAGTAGAGACTTAGATTACAGACAGGTTTCTCAAGGAGTTTAGCCCACAAAAATGAGATATAGGATGAAAGCTAGTAGGGATGAATGGAATAAGTGAGGGGCTTTTATGGAGGGAAGAAACATGTGTGTTTGTAGGCCGTAGAAAATCAGCTAGGAGGAAGAGATAGAAGATTAGCAAGAGAATGGCAATGATAGAGGGGCATTCAGCTGGAGAAGATAGGTTGCAATGTGATCTCTTGTGCATGAAGAGGGGTTTGCTTTTTCAATGAGAAGGGCCACATTTTCTTGTGAGAAAGTTGTGGAAAAAAGAGTGGTAGAAGGTATCTGAGTGAAGAGAGATAAGGAAGAAAGGTCTTGGTAAGTAGTCATGATTTTTTTAGTGAAATATGAGGCAAGTTCTCAACTGAGAGGGTATGAGGAAGGGAACTATTAGAGAAGAGAGGAGTGATGAAAAGGTTTGGAAAAGCCACTGTGGTAAGAGGGCTAGTGAGTCCATTAGAGAGGTGTAAAATGATTACCTTGCCACACTGAAGGCCCAGTTGAGACTATGTAACCATAAATTTGTAACGGATCCAGTCAGAATAGGATCAAAGACAGTGGATTTTGCTAGTAAAGTGAAGCCCTGTTACATTCTAGGAATGTAATGGTCACATCATACATCAAATGGAACATCTAGATGATCTGGTCATAACACAAGGACAGATGATCTACTGCCCTATACATGTAAATTTTTATTTTATTTTTTTAATTCTAGAGGAAGGCCTCTAGAATGTTGGGTAATTTCTCTTTGGCAGATTCATGGCAAGAAATGGACAAGGAATTTACAGGATCTTAAGGCACATATTGGTTAAAATCTGGATCATAGGAAGGACTACCTAGGTTGATGGGATCATGAATTTATTGAAGTGTAAGTGGAGATGGTGAGAGGCTAGAGAGTAATGCAACAAGGTGTACAATGGTATAAAAACTGAGAAGATTTATTTAGCTTAAAAAGAGAGAGAAAGCTATGACATGACACCCAAAGGTATCTTTTAATTTTCTAAGAAAAAAACTGAATAAAAGACAAAGTAGGAATATATGGACTTGAATTACAGAAAAAGAATAACCCAGTTTGAAGTAAAGTCTAACTCAATTTTAGGATGATTTACTATCAAAGACCACTAATTAGAGCACAGTAGAAGAAAATAAAGCAAACTCATATTTATAAAAAGAAAGAAACCTATCTAGTCAACTCAATTAGCAGTGCTAATAGAAAGGATCATTATTGATGAATCAATGTTCATACATTGACAAGATGTGGTTTTTTTTTTTAAACTATGTTTAAATAGATCTCCATCTCTTAATGGATTATTTACAGGAATGGAATGGAAGTCACACAATAATAGTGTAAATATCTAGCTTCCTTGTCTTGCTCCCTTTTACTCTGTTCAATGTCTTTATCTGATCACTTCTCAAATGGGGAAAGGGAGCAGCTTAAAGCTGTTCTGTTATCATTCAGAAAACTTTATAGTTCATATTTCCCTGATGTAGGGACGTAATTATTTTGACTTAAAAGGACTCCTTCTTCTGGGCTAAATTAAAAAGTGATCCTATGCATATGAAATAAATGTAATGCCTGAGCAGAGTAGATGAAAATGTCAAGAACTTTAAAACAATTCACTTTCTCACTTTGGTGATCCTTCTTTGGTCATCCTTCTTATCTCCCAAGTATAAAATTGAGAATTTATCTCATATGTAATATATTTATACCATCCTCATAAATATATTCTTGAATATAAATGCACTGGGAAAAATGCAATTGTGAACAATTCCCATGCCTAAAATTTTGTAAGAATAGTTTTGAGAATCTTTTTCCTAGGACAAAGTAAGCAATTAATAAACTCTTGTTTATTGTTGGCTGATTGGTTTGTGTGTTCAATTCAATTTATCAAACATTGATGAGGAACAATCCATGTGCAAGGAGCTGTGTAAGGTCTCAGAGGAGAGTCAAATCTTAGACAATACACTGGCCTCACACTTACTGCTTAATAGGGGTATCAGACTTGCACACAGTTAACTCTAATGCACAAGTGCCTTAGGTGCAAAACACAGTGCTATATGAGGTTTTATTGTTCAGATATCCTACTTCAAGCTATACCAATAAAATTGGCTGTATAAATCAAAGTAATTACTTTTATGGAAAAAATTTATTTTTTCCTGTAGGTGGTATTTCTCAAAAAAAAAATAATCACAGACACAGAACATGTCATATACTTCAATAGAATGTAAGTCCTTTGAGATTAGAGGCTGTGTCCCCAGTAGCTAGAACAATACCTGACACATAGTAGGCACTTCCTAAATGTTTGTTATTTTTTTTAAACCAAATCCATGTTTTAATGACCAGGGGTGGGGCCTTGAGGCCACATGTGGCCCTGTAGGTCCTCAAGTGCAGTCCTTTGATTGGATTCAAACTTCACAAACTTTGGTTCCCCACCCCTAGATCACTGTAGAGCATTCCCTGGGAGGAACTTCCTCTTCCAGCACAGATTAGATACTGTCTTCAGCTCCTACCTTTAGCATCTGGCCTGGAGTGCTGAGTAGTTAGGTAACTTGTCCAGGGTCATCCAGCTAGCATATGCAAGAGGTGGGTGTGGAATCCAGGTATTCCTGACCCTGAAGCCAGATCTCTATCTACTATGTTATGCTTCTCAATCACTAAGTTCATTGATTGAAGTATTTTTTCTAGTAGTTGATACAAAGCAACAATTTTTCCTTTAAAATATTCTTTAAGTGAATAGAGCACCAGCCCAGGAGTCAGGACAACCTGAGTTCAGGTCTGGCCTCAGACACTTAACACAAAAGCTAGCCGTGTGACTTTGGGCGAGTCACTTAACCCCAATTGCCCTCCAAAAAGCAAAAAAAAAAAAAAAAAAAATTAAAAAAATATTCTTTAAAAAGCATTCCAATATTTTAATTCATATTGTATAATATTAAAAAGTATAGCATGTATTGAATATCATCTTTAAGTAGAAAAAAGGTGGCTTCTATAGACAGTCAAATTTTACTTTTCATCCTGGTCCTGGTCTCAGGGGTTTCCATTCAAGACTGTAAAGATTTAGACTTATTTAATATTTTATTAACATATTGGATTGTATTTACAAATGATATTCATATCAGTATTATAGTGGAGATCAAACTTATTGATACCTTTTAATTGTACCCAAGGATTTTTTTTTTGGGGGGGGAAGGGGTCAGCAGGGAGGAGGGAAAGAAGTTTGTTGCTTTTTAATCTCCTGTCAGGTATTTTTTTTTCCTTTCTCCAAAATAACATTTTGCTCTCTCTGTAGCATTCCAGTTAATAGAACTTCATCTCAACATCATTAGATACCTTTATATATCAGAGTTTTGAGTCTCTAGAAATAGAAGCAATACAACAGTGTCCTTTTGGGTCAAGACTCAAAAAAAAAAAGCAAGTTAGCAATATCTAGAGCTCTAACTACTAACAGAGAAATGAAATGCAGAGGGAAGATTTTCATTTCCTTCTAAGTTAAGGTGGCAGTTCAAAGGGATTTTGATGTGTGTCAATGACAAAATATTTTGTTATGATTAATATTATTGACCAAGGGTATGGCATTTGAGAATTTATTGGATGTTTACCATATTTGTGTGTTTTAAGTCCCCCACAAAAAGAAAAGAAAAGATACTTGGAATAATATTTCACTTAAAAACTAAAAAAAAATCCCTCAAATTCTAGCCTTTGGCTAAGGGATACCACTGGTGGCCTTGCTGTTCCCATAGGACCACAGTGTTAAATTGCCTTTAGCGGAAACTTGGAGATCTCAGAGCTTATCTGGGGGCATAGGAGACATTTTGTGAACTCTTACCAAACAGATCTCATGGTATGGAATTACAACTATAAGAAGCTCATATATTTGAGAACAAAAAATAAATAATACTAACATAGGTACTCCCAGTAAATGTTCCTTAATGTGTATTCTTACTGTAAGTGGTTCATAAAATATATAGTTTTTACTTACATATTTAGGCTCACTGTGCTATTTAACACTGTAAGCTCCTTGAAGACACTGGTCTTCTGTTCCTCCTCATTCAAAAGTCTATGCTTACTTTGTGATTAGATTTACTTGCTAATGGTATTGATAGGGGAAAAAAGAATCAAATGTTAAATATCTGATTCTCAAACAATCTGGTCTTCCATCCTTACCTGCCATTGCCCTTTCTTCACATAAATGTCCTGACATCCTCCTCCACCCAAAGTGGCAACATTTACATGGTGCTGGGAAAAGAGGAAAGAAGTGATACCATCTTTAATTTGTTTTACTGAAGAGAGAGGAGCCTAACAGGTAGGCTTAGGTTAAGAAAATGGAAGAGTATAGGAATTTAGAGGAAAAAAATGACAAATTAAAGGGAAAACATTGGTGATAGCAAGGGGAGAAATAATTTTAAGAGGTACTTGGGCTGTCATCATACTGAGGAAGTTTGGGGGTGATTGAGGATATCATTATTCAAATCAGTGAGATATAAAACTTTAAAGTGATACACATTGTATGTATACTGACAATAACAATAACACCTCATATGTATATAAATTAGGTGTATATGCTAATAATAATTCCTGTTTCATATATATCTATATATGTGTGTATATACAAATACACATAATATTAGAATTACTGAGAAATTGCTTTTCATAAGACTTACATATGCCTCATATATACATATATTGTATATGTATATATAATAATTATTATTATTAATACTATTATTTTCATCAGTATTCCCAGCATTTGAAACAGTAAGTTAGATCTTATGAATATGAATTTCTCTTCACTTGAATACAAGACAGTGTAAGGGGAAAACAAAAAAAAACAATATGAGAGGGAAAAGGAGATGCAGTGGTTATCATAATTGTGTCCAAATGCTTTAAGCTTTGCTATTAACTTCATTCTTTTGGTCAGTAGGGATTAGAGTACACTCTTAAAATAAATCAGTTAAAGCATGGAAGAAATACACCGATATGCTCGTTTTATATAACTATCTAAGACATTGTAAAACATCTTTATTTTTCTCCAGAGTTCATGGTGAGCATGTTAACATTTCCAACTTATTTTTGAGTCTTTACCTATAAGGCAAATAAAATATTGATTTCATTTTTGTAATTATTCAAATAACTCCAGTGGAATCTTATCAATGTGCATATTCCCTCCAGAGAACTCAACCCATTCTTGCCTGACCATCTGGTGTAAATCTTTTTCCTGTCTTCACACAATTTTATCACATGGAGTCCAATCAACATACTGGGGCTTTCTTTTGATAGTGAAGCTCTGAGGTTGATCCTTAATTTTCCCTTGCTCTCATCTTATGACTTTTTTCTTTGATGACTTTCTTTGATAACATCCTTTCTCCTATTCTTAATAGCTCTTTATTTGTTACTTATTATGGCCATTTTTGTCCTTCCCTTACCTTCCCCAACTATGTGACCTTGGATACGTCACTAACTTTTGTTTTATGTCTCACTTTTCCCCTTAAAGGTAACTAATATGCTTATGTTTTATTGGTTCAAAAATGTATTAAGAGGGGTGGCTAGGTGGTGCAGTGAGTAGAGCACTGGCCCTGGAGTCAGGAGGACCTGGGTTTGGATCCAGCCTCAGACACTTGACACACACACAAAAAAACTAGCCATGTGATCTTGGGCAAGTCACTTAACCCTGATTGCCCTACCCTCTCCCCTCCAAAAAAACAAAAGAATACTAGAAAAACAGAACAAGTCCTGAAACTCTGTATGGTGCATCTCATTAGGATGCCAGGCTGAGCAGCCTTCCAAAGGAAAAAAGTTGCTCAGCTATCAGGAAAAAAAAATGTATTAACTGCTTTTTGTCCAATTCTTCTAGTTTCATTACTAGAGGAGATGTCATTAGGTAGAACATGACCTATGACATTACAGAACCTATATTTGAGTAAGATGTCAGGCTGCTAATGTAAGATAGATATGTGTAATCACTCTTCAAACTCTTAAAAAGAAAACTAGAGAAACCTAAAGTATTTCATTATATTTTTCATTGCTATTAATTTTCCTTTCCCTTTAAGGTTTTGGGTTGCTTTTTTTTTTTTTTTTGCTAATACATGTTTCATCAATATTTTTCCCATCAACGCAGATCACACCCCAGGTGTGCCTGTATGTCCCATAATGGTCTTGTCTATATCCTCCCATTACCATACATGTGGAAGAGGGGCAGGGAATCCTAACTACACTCAGGTCCTCCTGTTGTCTGACATTGAGAATGGTACAATGAAAACCATTCGCTGATCATCAGTTATCCCTCACTCTCATATTCCTGCCCCATTTTTTTTTTGTTTTTCTGTTATTACATTTCTCTGATGATAGCCTTTATATTTTCTCCCCTGAATAATTCCTTTTGTAATGTTTTGTAGCCTGATCATGCCCACCATGTGTCTCCTCATGGTCCTTTGGAAGATCTTCGACTTCACTTTCTCTGAAGCTATATGGTGCCATCTTTATTAGCAACCACATAACCTCATTTGGACAATAGTGATATTAAAAAAAAAAAAGATGGGCTGCTGCTTCAAGGAGCAGCTTGGGGTCATGGAAAGAGATGTAGTTTCTAAATGGCAATCCAGTCTGCTGTCCTGTTCATTTCTGGACCGAGTTCATTGTTCATTTGCAAAATCTATCCAAAATGTGTGTTCTGGTGGATGAGCAATATAGGTTGTTCATTCATATATGTGTAAGGGTGGGTAGGGATAAAAACTAGACTTGATTTCAATGGCATAGGGTGCTCCTAAATCAGGAAATTTCCTCTAGCTACAAATTGCAATCAGAGGGTTTTTCTAGAGTGGATGTGACTTGGCCAGGGTCACAAGGCCATTAAGTGTCAGAGGCAGGACTTTTACTCATGTCTTTCTGGTTCCAAAACCTCCTCTTTATCTATTATGTCACTAGTTTCTTTTTGAAACTCATTTTTTTTAGAATGTTTTAATAACAGCCTTAAATTATAGCCCAGAACATACTCAACAGGAAATAACACAACTGTGCTTTTGTCATCCAAATTCATTTTTCAAGTTCCGCTTGTTGTAGTATAGACACAGGTTTAAATAAATCTCCCTTTCAAACTTCTGCTTCTACTCTTTAAAATTACTAATACAGTTGACAGTGAAAGACTGAAACTTGTTTGGGGCCTGAATTCTTCAATGTCTGTTTATCTCTCCAGATGAACTATGAAGTTGGCGAGCATCAAAGTCTCATTAACAGCATGTTTCTAAGAAAACCCGAGACTTATTTTTTTAAGTCAGGAAACCTTAAAAAAAAAAAAGCTAGCAATGTAGTTCAATTAAGTTCAGTACCAATTATATGAACATTTTGAAATTACCCTTATGTGCAAAGCACTCCAAACACAAAAAGTATCCCCTCTCCCTCAAAGAAAATAATCCCTGACCTCAGAGAATTTACAAGAATATTCATTATTTCTGGGTTAAGACATCAGGTCTAGCTTGGTAACAAGATAAAAGTGCAGCAGCCCTTGAGAAATCCTAAACTTAAATTGAGGTACCAACATTTAGCAACTTTTATAAAAGGATTTGAAATTGCATATAAAGTATGGTATAGTGGGGGAAAAAAGTCAGAAGTCTAAAGACCTGGATTCTGGGTATTTCTACTTAACAAGAAAAAAATGGCATTTCCAGAGAGCTATAAGCTATATATGAAAAGTATTTGTTACAAGTTATTTAATCTGTTTCCTTGCAGCAGTCATGCATAGTATGTCCTATGAGGTTTATAATCCCCATTTTACAAATGCAAACAAACAAACAAAATACCCACAACAGAAACCCCCCAAAATTTACTTGCTTTGTTACCTCAAGCAAATTAATTAGCTCCTTGAAACTTCATCTAATTCCTACTCTATGTATAACATGAGGTTATTAAGACACAATTGATAGGATGCATGTGAAATTTTTTTTTGTAAACTGTAAAGTGCTATGCAAATATAAGCTATTATTTGTATATTGGTATTGTCATTACAACCAAGATAGATTTGTCTGAAGTTTAGCATGGCATCATGTGAATACTAGATTTCTCAATAAAACTGGATGCTTATGAAGAAGCTCTGGGAACCACATAGGTAATTGGAAGGGTGGTCTTAATGAATTTCTTTTCATCTTTGAGAAATTAATCAAAACTGGTCAAATAAAAATTCAGAACAAATCAAAGTTTCACCTCTACAAGAGAATTAATGATGTTGATACTCTTTACTTTAAAAGATTTCTTGTCTAAAGGAGCAGAATCTGCTGTCAGATGTGACTCACTCTAAAAAACTGAAGAAATAAAGACAGTTTAGGTTGCTCTCCCCCAGGGAACAAAGTGTCTCATGACAAGCACATTTCTGTATCACAAGAATCCCTTAAGTAAATCCCATAGCCCAAAGCAGATGTTTTCTTGCTTTGTGACCACACACACACACACACACACACACACACACACACACAGAATTAGTTGGTGAAGTTGTTTCCTGCTTCTATTTTTACTAAAAATACTACTACATTATCATTCTTGATCTTGTCTTTGTCATCTATTTTTTATTTTATTTTATTTTTATGCCAGCTACCAACCTTGATCAATCTTTTTTGTGTTCAGTAGGTGCTGTTTAGTTTGTCATCATATTTACTAGTTTTTATTGGTCTAAGCAAATGCACATTGGCATTAAAAATACATCATAAAATTTCAGTTGTGACTCAGTCAGCTACATGTCTTTATTCACCACTGATATAAAGATTCAAGAAAGGCATGGATAAAAAACCAAGCAAGGCCCAACTTCAACAAACTAGGGAAAATGCAAGAAAATAGGTAGGAGACTTTATACTCTTGATACTTTTTCGTCTTTATTCAGTCATGTTTGATTCTTTGTGACCCCATATGGGGTTTGCTTGTCAAAGATACTAAATTGGTTTGTCATTTCCTTTTCCAGTAGATTAAGGCAAACAGAGATTAAGTGACTTGTCCACTTGTCCAGGGTCACACATCTAGTGTCTGAGACTAGATTTGAACTCACATCTTCCTGACTTAAGGCCCAGCACTGTTTTTAACTGACCTAGTCATTTTGGTTTATAATACTAGATAGTCTTTATAGAATAAAAGTTCTCAAAAAAGAGACAGAGAGATTCACACAGAGAGAGTCAGACATTGATAGACAGAGAGAGACAGAAAGAGCACCTGGTGTCCAGTTTTCTGTGTAGTGATGAGCCTCACTGGGGTTAGCTCTATTGGTCTTTGGACACACAGTGCATTGCCAGAGCTATACAGGAATGAGTCTTATCAGATTAATAAGATTTACTAGTACTTCTACTTATCTGACCTAACCTTCGAGAACCTAGGGTCGCTTCCACACCAATATCAGAAACTGAAGTATGACGTTAGTTGAGGAGAAAAGGCTATAGCCTCATGAATCGACAGTCATTACAGAAGAAATTTTTTTCAGCCAAGGTTGCTGAGTTTCCGCCCAAGAATGTTATTTGTCCCTCGTACACAATGTTATACCTCCTAGCTCATCACTGTTGTACAAAGTGTTCCCCATGCCTGGAATGCACACCCTCATCACCCACAGCTTCCTTCAAAGCTCAGGCCAAGTGCCATCTTTTATCTTTACTGTGTGTACATTTTGCATTTATTTATGTGTGATGCTGTTTACCTCAGTTGAATATAGGTTCTCTGAGAGCAGGGATTATTTCATTTTTCTCTGTTTCTAAATTTATTACTTTGCCTGGAACATAGTAGGTGCTTAATCACAATGATTTCTGAATAGGAAAATTTAGAATTTGAGATTGGACTACATAAGGCCCCTCAAGTTCCAAAGTTATGATTCTATATTTGTACTACATATAAAAAGGAATGTTTTCAATTAAGCTTTGAAAAATCCCTAGGCGTGCTGATCTTGTTAAAACACTTGGCTCTGGTGAAATAATCAGGCCCCTGGCCATGTTTGAGAGCCAATCATAGTAAAACCTTCGATTCTTCCTCACTTTCCCATCTCATACATTTTCATCTCTAGCCTTTGGGTCAGAAATGGCCTCCATTTAAACTTTATATTTTAAAGTGTCCCAGTCAACCAAGCAACAAACACTTAGTGAGCACCTACTATGTGGAAGGCACTGTGTTCTCAGGTTCTCTAGGGCAGTATTTCTCAAATCATGCTGCAAAGAACCTTGAAAATCCCTAAGTTTGTTTTCATCACCCCTATGTTTGTTAATAGACATTAAAATAATGACTTCAGAGGATTTTACTGCAAGGCTTCTGGGTTCCATCACTATAGAAAATTTTAAGAGCCATTGCTCTAGGGCCAAGGGGTCAAACTCAAATAGAAATGGGGACACCAAACCATGCATAAGTATCTGTGTGGGCCACATATTGACTTAGAAAATCATGCATGTTTATTTAGTCAAATATTTCCATCGAGTTACATCTGGCTTGGGGCATATGCAGGAGTTTTGCAAGTCACCTGTGGCTAGCAGACCCAAGTTTGATGACTCTACTCCAGGGGATAGGAAAACATGATCCCAACCTTCAGATCCAACCTTCATTGAGGAGACAAGATACACACACACGCACACACCCACACATGCACACATGCAAATACATAATTACAACTGAAAGGTTGTAATGTCTCTCTTTCTCACAAGTTTTCCATCAGAGGTACTTGTTTCTTGAAGCCTATCTACCTTTCATAAACGTCTTTAGTCATCTATACTTACTTAACTTGAAAACTTTCAATGGTGCCTCATTGCCTAGCATATAAACTGTAAATTCTTGGTGCTAGCATTCCAGGTCTTAGATAACCTTGTTCTCATCTTATTTCATAGTACTCTTCATCTAGACACACTGAACTATTCCTGTGCTAAATTTTAATTCCTCTTCCCCATTTCTACTTCTTACTAAGGGATAGATAATGAAATTGGCATTTTCATTGCTTCTGTGAAGGACATCTCTATGATCTTATTCTTACTGTTTATCATGTCTGCAAGAGACTTCCCCTGTTTGTGGTACTTTCTACCTCTATTTAAATCATAAGGTCCTCAGAAACAACTAGTCCAAATTCTCTTTTTATAGGTGAGGAAACAAGAGATCTAAGGAAGTTAAATGACTTGACCAAGGTCACACAGATAGTAAGTGGAAGAGGTGGGGTTTGAACTCAGGTTCTCTGACTCCAGAATCAGTAATCATTCCATTGTACTATACTGTCAGACTGCTTCCCTCTTCCCTAATTTTCCCAGCAGAAAATGATCTTCCCATCTTTAAATATTTCATTTTATATTGGCTGGACTTCTCCTTTGCACTTAGCACACTCTCCTTTTATGTCATGCTTTTTTTTTTTTGGTCTTTCTATCTATTAGACAACAAACTCCTTCAGACCAGAGTATGCATCTTTATCTTTGCATCCCCAGACTCTAATGCAGAGCCTTGTTCATAATAGGAACTTAATCAGTGTTTCCTGTCGAATTCATATTTTTTTCTTACACTTTTATTGTACTTTTGTTTTTAAAGGATTTTCCCGTATATAATCTCTGCAGAAAAAGTAGATATATAATACAGACTCAGGAGCCAAAGCAAACATGGAAGCTGAGAGCCATCAAAGCAAAGCCAATTATCTCAGCAACAGGGGTGCTTTGATATACAAAAGTTGGACATTTTGTGGCAACAGGGATATATGATGTGCTGGCATCAATTCAAAAACTGGTATTCCTAGATCCTTGCCAGGAGTTTTCTGGCCTTATAAAGGATTATTGTCATGTAATTGGCCCATTCCTCCCCACTTCCCTTCCTCCCCCAAATTAAATAGTAAGACTAATCCCAATAGCCTTAGAATGAATAAATAAAGGTTCCAAATCCTTCTGTCATAATATCTTCCACTTTTCCTCTGACTGAATTTGTCCAGTTTTCAATAATGAAACAAATGGGTAGGAGCAATGATTGATTCAATATGCTGTGAATTGCATAGCTCATGCTCAGAAAGTATTCATTTTTTCTACCAGTTACTGAAAAGTGAACAAAATTATGTTCAATCTGGAGCAACCTTTTGAAAACTTAAATATTTAGAACTTTGTGCAGTATTACTTCACGGAAAATGGTCACATTTGTTCAGTTTTTTAAAATTTCATGGTCAATTATGACAGCTAGTGTAATGATAAAGTCTATTAAATTAGAACATGTTCTTCCGTCACTGATACAGTTCTTCAATGGAGGTACATCTTGTTTGGCTTTACAGATGGCTGATGGGTAGTCAGCTGATTGGTTTCACTGTTAATCCTGTGTTTCTTTGTCAAATGATGCAGTCAGTAATGTGGCAATTAGTCAAGTACTATGGCTCTGTGCCTGCCAGTACAGGATGTTCTTGCTTTAACTCTTCAGTGAGAAGGGAATACCAGCATGCATTTGAGAAAGAGAGGGATATGGCTCTCCCTTCCACCCCACCCCACTTTTTTTTTCTTGGAGTTAACTATACCCATAACTCCCAAGTGTGTTGCTACAGATGGAATGCTTGCCAAATGTCAGGGTATTGAACAATGTGCATTGATGACAGTTGACAGAGATAACATGAAACATGTTACATGTTAGCAGGAAGTGGGAAGCATTGTATCTCCAGCCTACTGCAAGCTGGTGTGATATCTTGTAACATATCTCATGCCAGGTCATGCCAGCTGGAAAGATCACATGCTTCATCATGGTATAGATTAGATCTTGTTTTCAATTTGGTCTTGATGTTATGGTTGGTTAAGCATTGTTGATAAACTAATTATGTTCCTAAAATAAACCAAAGGCATTTCTTTTAGAAAAGGAATGGGGGTGGGAAAGCTCCCTAAAGATAAACATTACAGTATTGTGATGGTAAAAGCTACACACACACACACACACACACACACACAGTTCATATACACACACTATACCAGAGGTATGAAGCCCAAACCAAATTAAAATGTAATTAGGAAATATGTAAAAAGATAAATAAAATAAAACATGCTATTACATTTTAAAATTAAGTCAATATGCAGTCTGCAGGGATTAGTGGTCCCCATTTCTATTTAAGTTTGACATCGCTGGAATGCTCCAAAAGCACTTAATATCACAATTGATATTTACATACATTTTTAAAGTTTAAAAAGTACTTTATACATTTTCTCATTTTTCTCTCCTGACAAGAGTAGTGTAACACAAGAGTTACTATATATATATATATATATATATATATATATATATATAGTGAAAGATTTTATAATATAAGCATACTGTATTTGAAGAAAGCTTTCTGTGTAACTTGTTTTTGATGGGAAGGATAGGGATAGGGACTGGGCCTATAGTTTCATTAATATAGGGAACTCCTAGGTGAGGGAATTGCCTCTATCAATGCAGGTTGTCACCTTTTATGCAAATTATCATCTTAGTTGTCTAGAGAACTGAGAAGCTAATGACTTGCCCAGGATAACATAACCAGCATGTGTCCACTCTGGTCTTCCTGATTTTGAAGCAAACTCTCTATTATACCACACTATCTCCTGCAGGGGAAAAGGCGGGAGAAGTAAGTATTTATTATGGACCTACTATGTGCCAGTCACTATGCTAAGAACTTTTACAAATATTGTCATTTAACCTTCACAACAACCCTGTGAGGTAGGTGTTATCTCCATTTTATAATTATGGAAACAGACAGAGGTTAAGTGATTTGCCCAAGGTCACATAGCTAGTAAGTGTCTGAAGACTTTTTTGAAGTCTTTCTGATTCCAAGCCATGTGCTCTATCCATTGTGCCATCTAGCTGCTTATGTAAGAGTTTCTACAAATGTTTCAAGTGGAATTATCAAAAAGGTGTAATTACTGCTACTACTGATATTGCTTCTCTTAAAGATTTTCATGTATATGGAGCTTTATGTTTTGCCAAGCTATTTTCAAAAAATTAACACAACACCTTTTTTTGGTCCCAAAGAACTTTCAGGCACATTATCTCATTCTATGTTCACAAAGACCCTATGAGACAGTGGTGCAAATCAGATTGCTCCTATTTTCGATATGAGGAAATTGAGGCCCTCAGAAGGTAAATGATTTTCCTAGGCCATCTGATTCACAGCATAGCAGCACTTGAATTCAGATCTTCTAAGTCTATTTCTGAGTCCAGGACTCTTTTCACTAACCTTCCTATCATGTTGTCCTTGTGAAGGAGAAATTCCTAACAGGGAAAAGTAATTTCAACATGTGTCAATGAGATTTTGAACGTGGGTCAATTGTAATAAAAATGGATGGAACTGGAACTTGAAACCTAAAATCAACCAATAATTAACTGCCTAATAACGATAACACTGTGGTATGCACCTGACAGATACAGTCTCATTTGATCCTCACAACCACCCTGGTAGGGAGGTGCTATCTTTGTCCCCATTTTACAGATGAGGAAACTGAAGGAAACAGAAGTTAAGTGTCATGCCCAGGGTCACATAGCTAGCAAGTATCTGAGGTCACATTTGAAATAAAGTCTTTTTGACTTTAGGCTCAGCACTTTATGCATGATGGCACCATCTAGCTGCCTTTAACCATTTGATGGCATAACTCCAACTGGATCATTATTAATGAGGTGGCTTCCTTCTTTCTGAACAACTGAGACCCCCTTCAAGACCTCCTGGCCTATGTTACTGGCACACAATCAAAGGCCATGTTGTACACCGCTCTGTCACTCTACATCACCCTAGCATTTGACAATAATGCTCTGTGGCAACTAAAATGTAAAGGGGATAACATCCATTTGGGGATCATTATGAAATTATTGTGGTGAACCCGAGCAGATCAAACTCATTTTGCAAATGCCGAGGTTTGCTGTCCTTCAGAATTACCTTCTTTACACATCTTCACTTTAGAAGAATCTGGGAATACTCTGGCTTTTACATTTCAGTCGTTTTTCAGTCATGTCCGACTCTTGGTGACCCCATTTGAGCCTGGTTTTTACACAGAAGTTCTATTAATATAGGCAATGCCTGAGGCTCCTGAGTATCATTTGCATGCTGAAAAGGTATAAGTGGAGATAGGCTTGCGAGCAAGATCAGTAAAGGATAAAGGTTCTTAAACTGGGGTCGACACATCCTGAAAGGGGTCCATGGATACATTTAAGGATTCAGGAACCTGAAGGGACAAATTTTTATCTTGTATTTTCACTAATCTCTAAATGAAAGTTAACATTTCCTTTAATTGTGAATATAGGCAACAAACATAATTGTGAGAAGTACTCAATAGGCTTCACCAGGCTGCAGGAGGGTCCAGGTTAAGAACCCCTGATATAGGAGAACAAACACGGAAGCAAGCACAGCAGTTCCCTGTTGCCTCCTAGCTGGGTCACAGAATCATAGGCTTTGGAACTGGAAAGAACATTAGAGATCATTTACTACAGTTCCCTCTTTTAACAGATTATAGGATTGTAAAAGTCCTATGGCTTGAGATCCTCTAATCCTGCCGGCTCAGTTTACTCATGAGGAAAATGAGGTGTCAAAAGGCTAAGCCCATGATTGCCATAGATCACAGAGCTAAGTCAAAATAGTGGCCATGGGCCACCCCATGTCCCTGAGCCTCAGTTTCCTCATCTCTAATAATATTTTTACTATATCCTTAAAGAGCTGTCATAAGAAGAGCATTTTGCTAACTATAAAGGGCTATATAGATGTCATTTTTACTATAAGCACATTCTAAAAGCACTTAAGTATTTGATTAGATTTTCTGATCTCTTTTGTTGTTCTGTAACAATGCTAACTCATTATAAAACTTAGATAATCACCCTTCTTCCGTGACATTTCTAAACATTAAAAGGTATTGGCAAGGTTGGTGGTAAGAAGAACTCTAAGGGCCATGAGGTAGATGAAGGGGAGATCACTTCTAGTTTGAAGATGTCAGGAAAGACTTTATGGAGGAAGGGGAGCTGGAGAGGAGGCTTGAAGGAAAGGCCAGGTGTCATGGAATTATAGATTCAGAGCTAGAGGAGACCTCAGGCTCTCTAGTTCAAGCTCCTTATCTTACAATTGAGGACACTGAGGCTGGAGGAGGTTAAAGTAACTAGCCCCAGGTCAAAGATAGTAAGCATCAAAAGTAGGATTTGGATCCAGATTGTCTGAGTTTAGAACCACATGACAAGTAGAGAGAGATTAGGGAGGATCAGAGAAATACATTCAAAGGATAGGAAATAACAAGAGCCAAGGCACCTTCATTCCTTTTCATAGCTCTGAATGAATGGGTTCTGGGATGAGAGGAAATTATTTAATTTGACTGTAAATTAGAATATACAAAACATCTGTTAATTGTTTGAAAGTGAGGGGGCAGATAATTGGTAACTAGAAGGGAAATCAAAATATTTCTGTCTTTTTACCCTTCAGTTCTTTTGGCAATGTATTCTGTGTACCGTAGTTTCCTATGTCTTTGGCCTTACACTAGGAGAAAGCTACATATGTGTGATGGTAAATTACATTTGTGTCCAGTGCTACAAATTTGTTCTGAATTGTTCCACTGATTATCATTATAACACGGAGCTGCCCATTTTGTCTTATCTATCTAAGAATTGTTGTTAACTGCTTTTCCTCCTTACCCGTAAGGATCCTGTAACAATTAGAGAATCATTCAGACTTTGATTTTTGTGATAAGAGTCAAATACATAGGACCTGTGTCTTAGGGGAGATTTGAAATCCAATGTATGTTTAATGGCTGTGTGTGTGTTTGGAAGTGGGGTGGGGCAGAGAATACTATGCACATACTTATGGGAGAAAGGATTAATCGTTTGATTGAAAAATCTCTGGTTTGGTGTACACATGCTATTCATCAGGTTAAATAATCCTTTCCTCCAATGTGCATGTTCAGTCTTACACTTTATTGTATTGGAAGGAAAAGGACCCCGACATTTTAAAACCAGACATAAATATACAGGCACATGATCAGGAAATGAATAAATGAAAATAACCCAAGATAGTCTCAAGGGAGTTTGGTAAGGTAAAGGGTAAGACAGAATCCTTGACTTCACCAAGGGAAAGGGATTCATTCCCTTATTGTCCTGACTATTTTTTCCCTCTCTTTAAGCCCGATCTTCCTCTCTGTAACAGACTATTGTTAGTCAGAAAGCTAAATTTACACACTTACCGGATGCCAGACAATGTGCTAAGCACTGGGAATTAAAAGAAAGGCAAAAATAGGGTCCGTGCCCTTGAGAAGCGACTGTGGACATGCAGAACACAAGGCGCGTGAGCATGAGACAGGGCCCAGGCGGCCACTCTTGGAGAGGGCGGGCTCCGAACTGCACCTTGAAGGGTGATAGAGAAAGCAGAGACAGAGGAGGGAGGAAAAGTGTTCCAGGCACCGGATTACAGAGTATGACGAGGAGATCTAAGTGTAACAAGCCTGGAAAGGCAGGAATGGACTAGGGTGTGAAGAGCTTTAAAACTCAAATAGACGATTTTATATTTGATCCCTCAGGTAATAGGGAGCCATTGGAGGTAATTGAGTGGAGGGAATAGGTAACATGGCCGGACCTGAATCGAGTGACCTAGAATTCTATCAAGGGTTCTGCCTCCCTCCCTTGTCACTTTACCTGCCTCCATTGTCTTTACAGAAATGATAGATGCAATTTTTATATTTTTCTTGATGGCAATGCCTTCATTCCTTTCCCTAGTTTTTACTGCAAATGAACAAAATAATATTCTTTATTATAATTTCACTATTCACATCCCCCTATCATCACCACCACTTACTAGGGAACATCTATATGGACAAAATTAGCTATTTTCAGGATTTATTAGCATTTCTTTACTTTGCCCCCATCAAATATTATTATCTAGACTTCACTCCCTTTGGCTATAAATTTAGTATTCCTGAGAGATTTCGTATAAGAGAGGGAAAAAGTGATAATTCAACTTTAATTGTATTGCTGTTCAGTCATTTTCTATCCTGTCAACTCTTAGTGACCTTGGCAAAGATATGGAGTAGTTTGCCCTTTTCTTCTTCAGGTTATTTTAAAGATGAGGAAACTAAGGCAAACAGGATTAAGTAAGTGACTTACCCAGGGACACACAGTTAGTAAGCTTCTGTGATCAGATTTGAACTCAGGAAGATCTATTCCCTCTACCACCTAACTGCCCTTTAGTTGTATTAGTAATATTCTAACGTGGACATATGTGATTACTATAGCATTTATTGGCTCCTCAGAACTCCAAAAAGAAATTCAGTTAGATTTCAATTTTTACTGAACTTACTTGTATGCTGCATGAGCACATGCAGTGAGAGAAGGGAGTGGAAAGTGAGTTACAGAGATGAGTAAGATGTAATTCCTTCTGTCATAGAACTTCTAATCTGAAGACAATCACATCCATGGCATCTGCTGCTGATAAAGATGGATTCTGCCAGTACTGCTTAGAAAGAAAGCCTCAAGGAAAAAAAAAGAGCAACACAAGACATTGAAGTTATCCCTAGCTGAAGAGAAACAAATAGCTTGTTTTTTTCATATATTTTCCTCCTACCCCTAGGTCTCACCTTTAGCTTTCTAATTGTGTCATCTTTCAAATTTTCTCTACAGAATCCCCATTTCACTTAGTAGTTTTCCTTCTTTCAAGTTAGATGCTATCATTATTCCCATTTTTTGGTCAAGGAAATTGAGTCAAACAGAGGTTACATGCCTTAACCAGGGCCACACAGTAAGTAAATGTCTGAGTTAGGATTTGAACTCAAGTATTACTGATGCTTACACCACTTAGATGGATGTAGAGTAATTGCAGCTGAATCCACAGGATAGAAAAGCAAGATGCTGACCAAGGCTACAGTCTTAAGAATTAACAGTGGCAGATGCTAAACTTTAACATCCTTACTTAATATCCCTTTCCCACCAGCCTTCAAGCACATGCATTGTTGTCTCTGGGTGTTCCTTCTTGCTGCTGACACTACCCATGCACCCCATGCACCCCTCCACCTACACCACACCTATTGTCTTGTTGAAACAGTGACATCAGCTCTGCCCAGCCATGTGAAAAAGAAAGTATGGAGGGAGACAACACTCATTTTGCCTCAAGAAGTCTCTAGTTTAAAGAAATCCAAGTGACAGAAACTTTTCCCCCAACACCCACCCCTACAAAAGTGGAAGTTGCTGATTCAGCCCAGCTGGAGAACTAAATAATGGAGGGAAATTGGACAGGGGATCTACGTGTATTGATAGGCCTGAATTAAATGGAACTGGAATCCAGCTATGGCCCGTCTTGTTATTCCAGAAACTCCTTGTGGCAGGGACCAAGGTTGGTGAAAAAGAAATTCACCTCTATTGGAAGAGGTTGAGACTTCGGGGTCCAGTCCTCAGAGTAAACCCACCATCATTTGGGGAGGAGTCTTAAGATGAACAATAGAGAGATATGAAGGGAATAATAACTAAAAGCACCAAACTTTTCAAGAGGAAGAAAAATTCAAATAAAACCCTGGAGCATAAGAAAATAAATCAACAGAGAAGATACTTAAATTAAAAGAGGCCTACCAAATCACGTAAGAGATAAGAAAACTCTTTATATAAATACTGCAACAAATGAAATTGAATTGTCACCTGAAGAAATACTTGGTAGATCCCTAAGAAATGCAGAATGGCTCAAGAGAGAAATAAGAATCTTGAGATAAGTTAGAAGACAACAAATGAAAGGAGAATTTATGGTCTACATGGCGGAAATAATTAGCATGTTAGATAAACTTGATTCCATGGTATTCAGTCTCTCCAAAGAAGAGAAAGAAAGAACAGGTTTTTAATACAGATAAACTGAAGTGAAGGAAAATCAGGAGGAAGAGAAGAGAAAAAATCATGTTAAAAGAACAAATGATCTATAAACAACGTTGACAATCAAGATATGTAGAAGCAGCTGAATCATGTAGAAATAGCTAGGATCATGGGCCTCCTAGAAGTACATGACACTTCCCAAACCCTGAATATCATAATACAAGAGATAGTAACAATTTCTTAAAAAAAAACAACTGTCTAGAGTCTCTGATTACAGAAGATGAAGCACCAATCAAAAGAGTTCACAGATTGTCTATCAAACAGCAGCAAACAACAACAAAAAGCCTACACTTCAATTTCCAAGATACGTAGTGATTAAGTTTAACCATCACAAACCTGCTTAGATAGAGGGAAAGGCAGAGAAACCAAGACATTTAAATTATCCCTGGCAAGAGGTAAAGAATCTACATGTGTGTGTATATATATATATGTATATGTATATATATATATGTGTGTGTGTGTGTGTGTGTATGTGTGTGTGTATGTATGTATATTCATGTATTTTCTTCCTGCCCTCAGGTCTCGCCGTTGTCTCTCTCAAAACTTCTAATCACTTCAAATTTATTTTACAGGAACCCCACCTCTGTTAGTTATTTGTTTTCCCTCCTACTAGGTAGCTGCTATCATTGTCTCTATTTTAATTTTAAGGAAATTGAGGTAAACAAGGGATAAATGACTTCCAATGGCAGTAACTATTCCAGGTTGATGACAACAAATTCCAGGCCAGCAATCAAACATAATCAAGTGTTTAAAAAAAGGAAATTAGAAAAATAAAACTACTCTACACTCAAAAGAAAGTGTCTTCTGAAATCTAACCTTAACCTCACTCAAATTCCACCTATGGTAATTTAAACTCACTTATTCTCCCCAGGGATAAAGAATTTGTGATCTTTTCTGAGCCACAACTTTGTAAAGTCACTAAATCTTTTCTCCAAACTAAATAATTTCAATTCTTCTAACTTTTTAATAAGTTCTGTTTTCCAAAACCTTTATCATTATTACTTTCATTCCACCTGACATCAAGTTCTATTGCTCCTAAGCTTCAAAAAGGATACTGGAAGGAATAATGTTTATATGGGACAGAAGGACTACCTCCCTAGCTTCCCCACCACAATCCTATTTCTATATCCCAGGGCTTTAAACATCTGACAAACCCCCTACATTCACAGGAATTCATTTCTGATTCTGATTATGCTTTTGGTCTGCATTCTTTTGCAGTAAATGACACACAGCAGTAAGATGGCTTCATCACAATTGTGTTTGGGGCTCTCCTCAGTCCTAAAGCCCTTTATAAATAACAAAATCATGAGTCTTGTTATTCTGATGGAGAAACCAAGGTATGACGAGATTTTATCAAGTGATACAACAAGTAATGGAGAGAAAAGAATCCGGTATTTTTAGTCTTCATTAATCAAATGGCATTTTTTTCTTGACATTTTTTTAAACCCTCATGCTTTTTTGTTGTTGTTGTCAAAAGCCCCCTCTGCATCATGGATTGTTAGGTCATCATCTTCTGTAGTTTGTACAATACAATGCATTATGGAATTCTCACAAAGAAGCAGATCTGAATGCTTTATAATAGATTTATTCTTTTCAATTTTTTTCTTCATCTTGTGGCTTAATAGAAATAGTTCAGCATGTTATATTGTATGATCTCTTCCTAAATAGATAAAAGATTTCTGTGTTTTGAAGCAAACATTTATATTGGTTAATTTGCTGTATTGCCTGCAGGAATGTTAGTCTGTAGGAGGAAAACAACTGTTTCCTGACAAGATTTTTCTTAACTCTTGTAGAAACCATCATTTTAAAAGTAAAATAAAGAGAAGTAATCCATAAACAATTAAAGAGCTGTATCTTCTAGGAATGTTTGTCATCCCTCAAAACATTATTTTCTAAGAAGAGACCGATTCTTTCTTAGTCTCCTGCTCCCTACTACTGTTACTTTTTTTTTTTTTTTTGCAGTATCAGCTATCTAATATATTTCCAGATGATACAAAGAGAAGGGAAACTGTTCTTGAAGTCAAAAGTCTTGGATTCAAGATTGGCTTTGCCATGAATTACATTTATGTAGATGGGTCAAGTGATACAGTGGACAAAGTATAGACTCTAGAGCCTAACTGCTGATACTTACTACTTGTGTGAACTTGGGCAAGTGTTTTGATCTCACAAAATCAATAGGCACCTAGGAGGATAGAGTGCTGGGCCAATCCAGAAGACCAGAATTCAATTCCAGCCTTAAGTGCTTATTAACTGTGTGTTCTTGGGCAAGTCATGTTTGCCTCAGTTTCCTCAGCTGTAAAATCAGGATAATAACAGCACCTACTCCACAGGGTTGTTTTAAGGATCATGTAAAATAATATTTATAAAGTGTTAACACTGTTCTATGTTCCAAGACACAAAGTACATGTTATATAAAAGCCTATTCCCTTCCCTTCCCTAATTTACCTGGAACAGTTTCCTCATCTCTAAAATGAAAGGGTTGGACTAGATGACCTTTACCCTCCCTTCCAGGTCTAACTATAGTATGCTATCATCCTCCTAAGTACCTTCACCCTTTGTCAGTCTCTGTTTCTGAATCTATAGATGAGGATAACTCTCATTGTCCTGTCCTTAAAGAGTGTTGTGAAGAAAGTGCTTTGTAAACCTTGAAGTGTTAACAGAATGTGAATTGTTATTACCTGAGATCTCTGTGCTCTTTTGAAAACTAATAGGGCTGTTACAGAAGAAGGAGGATTGGAGCTTTCCTTTTACTAAGTAGACCATTACTCTCAAGAAAGTGCAAAAGAGTGTGAAATTGAAAGTATGTTCCTATGGTGGCTCAGATGAATAAACAAATGATTAGATAAAGAAGGGAGAAAGAAGTAAGTAAATAAATAAATATATGAGAATGAGAATAAGTTAATGAATAAATAAATAAATAATGACAGCCCATAAACAGAGTACTGGCAAATGATGTATTATCTTCTGAATTATTGTACAAAGGTACAGTTCCTATAGTTGATCCACTGGTAAAATTGTTCTCACACCAGATAGCAGGAGTGTGCTCAGAAGAGAAATCTATTTTCAGGTCACATCCATTGTACACCAATGGGTCTTGAAAATGATCTCGTAGGTGCCCTAAAGCAACATTGGTTTATCGGTTCATTGTTGGAAATGGAGATGAAGTAACACGTCAAGTTAAAACTTGCTTGTTTTTCATTTTTATCCTTCTGCATTGTTGATTATAGAGTTGATTTATTTGTTGTTGCCCTTAACTTTAAACCAACTGACCCTTTTGTAAAGGATTCTAAGAGACTCAGTTCTTTTAACCTTTATGTACAATCCCTTAACTTTTTGTTTAAAGCCCTCCCCAAAGGTACCACCCACTATTCTTTTAAGTCTTGGAAAATATTAAGTAATGATTTATAAGGATTTTGCTGATTGCTCATATTGGTAATATAGGTGCTAAGGTGGAAATAAAATGTCAGGAGAGCAATCAATTAATCAATAAAATTTATTATGTGCTGGGCACTATGCTAAGCACTGGGGATACAAAAAGAGGCAAAATACAGTCCCTGCCCCCACAATCTAGGGTGGGAGATAACTTGAAAACAAATATATTCCAAGCAAACTAAATTAAAAAGGGAAAACAGTCCCTGCCCCCACAATCTGGGGGGGGGGGGGGGGAGATAACTTGAAAACATATTCCAAGCAAACTAAATAAAAAAGGGAAAATCCTTGAATTAAAGGAAGACTTTCTGTAGAGAGTAGGGTTATAGTTGGGACCTAAAGGAAGCCAGGGAGGTCTGTTATCAGAGCAGAAAAGGGAGAGTGTTCAGGGCATGAGGGACAGTCAGTGAAAATGTTGTGAGTCAAAAGATGGAGTGTTGAGTTTATTTAATAGTTGGAGGGAGTTGATGTAACTGGACATTTTGTGAGTGTAAGGTATAAGAAGACTGGAAAGGTAGAGGGCAACTAGATTATGAAGGGCTTTCATTTATTCATATGGACATATGTTGAAATATGTCAAGGTAATAATACCTGGCCATCTGAACACTTTCGGACTTTCAATATATAGCCAGAACCCATAAATACTGGTCTAGGTAGGAGTTTGTGGGAATGGATTGTTCATGGGATAAAGATGATCTAGGAAATTTTGGAGCAAAATGGGATAGGAGATAGGTCCTGGAAAAATCATATTTCATATTATAAAAAAGGCACATATAGTTTTGATAATATTGACTAAGGGCTATATCATGTTTTTGTTTATGTTTTTGTTAGCTATACTTAGCTACCTTTTAAAATCCTTAACTTTCAAGGCTCTACTCAAGTGCTGCCTCTTACATGAAGTTCTAGATATTAGTGATCTCTTCTTTTTTAAGTTAATACTCCACAGAAATGTATGGACCTTAATAAATACCTATGGGGCGGTGTATCAGCAATGCCATATTCACAATGCCTATAGAGATTACAAATATGCTGATATAATTATCCATCACAAAATACGTCAGGTTTGCCATTTGGGGAAATAAACTAGAAAATTTATTAAGATACCAAAAGACTGAGTCCCAAAACCAGAAAGTGAAAGCCATCAGAGTAGTTATGATATTGGCACAGGTAGATAAAGTAGAAAGCACCCACATTTTCAAGCCTTTAAAACAGAACAGGCTACCTCAGGCAAAGGTCCTCCTCTCCCCACTCACAGCAACCACCCAGCATGCTCCCAGCAGCTCTGGCCTCTGGCAGTCCTCAGCAGGAGTCCTAACTCAAAAAAAAAAAAAAAAGGCAACCGCCACCAACTGCCAACCGCAGGACCGTTAGCTCGGCTTTTCACTTTCTCTTGCTCTGCTATGTCAGCACGTCCATGGGGCATGGGAGATCTTTAAATCCCATAACCCTTACAGGCGGCCAGGTAGCACAGCGAGTAAGAGCACCGGCTCCAGTGTTGAGAAGACCTGGAGATCGAATCCCGGGCTCAGACACTCAGCACCACACCCAGAAATAACTGGCCGTGTAACCTTGAGCAAGTTACTTAACCCTGATTGCTTAAAAAAATAAATAAATAAAAAATAAATACCTATGAATGGAAGTACTGACCTCTTAGATGAGGATCCCCCTTTCTGCTTTGATCTTATATACTCTCTAACAGCTGTTCCTGAAACTGCTGCTTGAACTTGATTCCTAGTGCTCCAAGGGGGTTTATTTGTTTGTTTTGCCTGTTTCTGACTTGTAATTAGGTGGAAAAAAACTAGAAAGTCTGATTTTCTTGGTGATCCTTATTTTCAAACAAAGATAACTTCAAATAATAATAGTGTCTAAAGGTCTAAATGTACACAGTCATTTGAAACTGTGGAACAGAAGTAGTGAATTTAAAAATAGGAAAAATACTTAGAATTCTTGCAAAACTTGAGCAGGTAGAACCAGTAGTGTGATGTGCAATTAATTAGAATTTCTCAATTCAAGATTTCAACATGTTTGAAAAGAATCAGATGGTTGGTAGCCCAAAGAATTGGTTGGCTGGGAATTTTAAATATTTGGGGAAAATAGAATGGATAGTTTAAAATATTTTTTCTTCTGTGAAATCTCTTTTTGTCAATGTAGTTTGCAGCTTTTTTTGTTGAGAAAAACTGATTCATGACTAGAAAACAATTGTAGATCTTTTACAAGAAAAAAAAGGTGAAGGTTTTTTTTTAAGAGAAACTTAAATTTATAGCTAATCTAATTTTAAAATTCAGAACAAAGTAGTTACTGTATTCAATAAAAGTAATATAAATTTTAAATGTATGTTTCAATTCTATATCACAATCAATTAAAGAAGAAAAAATACCTTAGTAAGTACTAAAATAACCTTTTTAGGGAAATCAAATTTATCTTTGTTAAAATCAGCTTTATTCAATGAGGGCTGTCTGTGGTCCTTAGTGTGATTTCTAGCCTATGTCCCTACTCTATAAAACTCTGATAAGCTCTTCAACAATAAGTTATTCATACTGTAAGTCCTGAAACATTCTCATCCACTCTTTTGTATCCTGTGAGTGCCTCATCTGCCCACCAAGGCAGAGATTGTTCTCTAAGTTAGAGCAGTTGTGACCAGAACAATAATATCACCTTGCTAGTAGCAAGCAGGGTGGGTGCAATTAAGGCTTCTTTGGTCTATGGATTCCCCACCATTTAAAGAATGGAGTCTTTGAGACACTATGGAGCCATTGTCGTTTAAAATTTTCCCAACATTTCTATAAATATTTCCCAAGATGTAGTGATTTTTCTTGTTGAAATTCACACTGTGACAGTTCAGCACATTTCTGTACATAGATGACCAGATATCAGTGAGGAGGGAGTGAAGCAATGCTTAAGAGTGTGTTAACTCTTTCAGGCCTCTAGTTAAAATTCCATTGTATTGTACAAATTTAAGAATATAGTACAATTTTTAACTTTCATACTAAAACAGCATTTAGGGTACCAAAGAAATTATAGAGTTGGTGCTTCTCTCATAGAATGTGTTTCTTCCAAAGAGAAATTGTGTTTTTTGTTTGTTTCCTTGCTTATTATTTGTCTTTATTTCCTTTTACTGAAATATAATTCCTGGAATGTAGTTGGTATTTAATAAATGTTAAATTGAATTGAAAGTGGGAGTTCACTGTCTTCGTACCAATATGATCAACCCCTGCCCCAAATTTTTTGCTTTCATTCATAGAATGGTAGAATATATCTGGCAAGCACCTTAGAGATCATCTAGTCCAAATTCTACAAAGTTAAAGTTAGATGGGCTTATCTTTGAGGATTTGAGCCCAAAGGTCTGGAGATGCTCTAGATTCAGAAAATTCCAGAAGGTATGTATGAATATATACATGTGTGTATACACATATAAATACATGTGTGTCTATCTGTGTTTGTATAGGTGTGTATAGCCAGGTCATTTGATTTCTATTTGCCTCAGTTTCCTCATCTCTAAAACAGGGATAATAATAGTACGTACCTGACAGGGATGTTGTGAGGATCAAATGAGATAATTTTAAAGTGTTAAGCTTAGTGTCTGCCACATAGTATGCACTATATAAATGTTAGCTATACATATAAATACATCTATACCTATATAGTGTGTATGTATATAAATACACAAATATTGAAAATTAATTTAAGTATTATGTGTGTGTGTGTATATATATATATATATGTAACTGACTTTTTTATTTGAAAGTTGATTTTTGTCCATTTTTTTTGCCTTATTTTAGAAGGATTTATATGTTTATTGGTAAGGAACTGTGGGTACGTTTGGAATTTTGGCAAGGTGGGAGTTGAGGGTTATAAGTCTTACTGGCTATGATTCCTCTACCTTCTCTTTTTTGGGTCTTATATGTTTAAGTGTGAATATGTGAATTCTTATTAGTAACATATTCCTTAAACCTTGAAGAGATGATCTTAGAGATGTTCTATGTGCCTTGTGTATAGAGGTAGGTAGAAAAAGGCAGTGCACAGGGTGTACATAGTATTATTGACCACCTCTGATATTAAGGAATATATCTTTGCAATTTTTCAGTGTTTTCTTGTTTCTAAACTAGTCATATGTCATTAGAAGTCCTATTGCAACATTTCTGATGATTTTGGATTATTTTTTGTAAGTTCAAATGAATTTCCAAACATGGAGCTCTTGGATAGTTTCAAAATGAGCTAAGTAAAAACTGACATTTGAAAAGACAGTTTCAGCATCAAATTGGTAGGCAATTCACCCATTTTCAGACAGACACTTTCTTTCTAAAGCTTAAATATTTGTGTTTGTTGGATAAAGGGAGAGGTGCTCCTCAGTATTCACCTGACTTGTCCCTTGATTTCTTGGTAGTCAGGGAGAAAACTGAGGAATAGGGGAGAATAGACTAAATTCTTTGGGTGGACAGAGAACAAAGTATTGTTTGCTTACTGTTTACTATCAATATATAACCTCTTTAAAAAAATATGATTTCTTTTGCTTCAGAGGATCACAGATTAAGTTCTAGCAGGAGACATACTGGTCACCTAATACCCTCCTTTTACAGATGAGGAAACAGAGCCAAAGAGATTCAGAGACTTAGCCAAACCTATAGAGATGTAAGTGATAATGGCAGGATTTGAACTGAGTCTTTAGACTCCAAAGCTGGTGCTCTTTCTACTGTATCATGATTCCTCTCTTGTTATTCAGTCAAACCACTTTGGATTCATGATAAAAAAAAAGATATTAAGAAGATATCTCTAGAGGAATCAATTAATAATGCCCCACTATGCATCTTTACATTTTGTTGTCCCTCAAAAAAGAAGAAGGCCCACCTCCCTTTGAAAAAGCAGGCCAGGTTTTTACCATAAGAGTACAGCTGTGTAGAAAGATGTGTCATGACTCCACGGTCCCGGAATAAATTCCATCTCTGGGAAAGAGTACAGCTGGTATTGCCTCATTGTTGATGAAAAACAAAAATAATTAGCTCTAGAGGAGATTTTAATCATCTGGTATCTATGTCCCTCACGCCCTAGTCCTTAGTGGATTTCTGACCCAAAGTTCTTGCCTCATACCTGCTTTCCTAGTTACTGATGGAATATTTGGGAAAGTTTATTCTCTTTTTTCAGCCTTGACCCAGCTCAGCACATGTACTACTTGATGAGACCTACCACAGTCTTGATTTGGCTTCCAAAATTAAACTTTGTAAATCAGATACTTGGCTGCCTTAAGCACATTTTTAGATTTCACCTAACTGATTCACTAATGATTTTTACCATTTTGCTGTGACCTTAATGTGTGTTTCTAATCCTGTTCAGATTGAGTATAACATGTCTGAAATGCCAGATATTTTTAATAGATGTCATCAACTATTGGCATCCAATATAGATTTGATCATAACCAAAGACATATTTGGAAATCTATCAGGACAGCTCTTACAAGCAGCTTGGTTGCTCAGTGGATAGAGCACTGGGCCTAGAGTCAAGAAAACTTGTATTCAAATCCAGTCGCAGATACTTACTATGTGACAGTGGGTAAGTCAGGTAACCTCTGCCTCAATTTCCTTATCTGTAAAATGGGTATAATAGCAGCACCTACCTCACAGGGTTGTTGTAAGGATCAAATTCAATAAGATTTGTAAAGCACCATAATATAGTGTCTAACACATAACAAGAATTATGTAAATGGTAGCTGTTATTAATATTATTATTAGTAGGAGGAGACATTTTCATAGGTCTTTTGAACATGAGCTGTCTTCTAGAGACTCCAGACATCATGGTATGCATGCATAGTGGAAAGGTGTACTAGGGGCCATAATATAGAAAACTGACTCTGCCACTTACTGTCTGGCCTTGGGCAACTCACGTCTGCTCTCTCAGCTTCAGTTTCCTTGACTGTAAAATGAAAATATTGAATTACTTGATCTGTTTCTTTTAGGGTAGCTAGGTGGTACAGTGGATAAAGTGCCAGGCCTGGAGTTAGCTACACTTGTGTTCCAATCCAGCCTCAGACACTTACTAGTTGTGTGACCCTGGGCAAATCATTTAACCCTCTTTGCCTCAGTTTCCTCATCTGTAAAATGAGCTTGAGAAGGAAATGTTAAACATCCCAGTATCTTTGCCAAGAAAACTGAAAAAGGGGTCATGAAGAATTTTGACCCATCTGAAAAAAAAAGAGTGAAGAAGTTTCTTTCAACTCTATAATTCTATTAAATACAAATTCATACATCCCCAAGCAGCCATTCATTAACAGCCCAAGAGGCAAGCACTAGGCTTGGTGCTGAATTCGTTGCCATTTCTTTCCACCCAACTTGTAATTTCATACATGTGGGGGAACTCCCTTTTGGAAGTCTCTCTCTCTCTCTCTCTCTCTAAGGACAGTTAGCCACTCTTCCCTAATTGGTCATTTTAGAGAGCTGCCTGAGGCGTTGAGAGCTTAGGTGACTTGCCCTCCCTCCCTTCTTTCCTTCCTTTCTCTCTTCCTCCCTCCCTCCCTTTTTTCCTTCCTTTCTCCCTCCCTCCCTCCCTTCTTTACTGCCACCCTTCCTTCGTTTCTTTGTTCCTCCCTTCCTTCCTACTACAACCCTCTTTCTGCATTTATTTATCACCTATTGTGCCATAGGCACTGGAGATATGAAGACAAAAACCAAAACTGCCCCTTTCTTCAAGGAGCTTATACTATGTTGTCCTTCAGTTTAAATAAAAGAGAATAATGTAAAGTAAGTCTGGAAAAGTACTGCCTTGCAAATAGTAGGGGCTTAATAAATATTTTTTAAGTGAATTGAACTTTTTCAATGTGGTCAGAACACTGGAAGACTTTCTTTCCAACCACATCAGTCATAGGTGATTCCTAATTGTGAGTTATATGCATTACAAATATTCCTGTTTTGAGCAAGCTTCTTTGAGAACAAATTGCCTTTGATAATGCAGCTCCCAGAGGATATTCAGCTCAGGTTTTTGTTCTTCAAATGATTCTTATTAGGAACATAAGAGCATAAAAATGCCGCACATAATCAGACTCCTGGTCCATTCAGAACTCTAACTGTGGAGCCAAGTGATGGTTTATAGGAAGGTGTGGTAACTGCCTTTCATGACCTTAGCCTCCAATATTAGGTCTTTACTCTATACTTAAAAACCTAATATAGATCCATAAGCCATGAATTTAGCTGAATGCTTTTAAAAGCCTATTTATAATTTCAGAAAGGGAAGTAGACAATACTTGCTATTAAGCTAATGTTGAATTTTAGTTTGGGGGAAGGTTGGGGGTCACAAGAGAAATTTTACCAAACCATAGCTTTTCAGAATAATTTAATTCAGCCAACATTTATTAATTTCCCCCTCTCTACCCACCACATTTCTGCATCCTAGTTTGCCTGTCTTCCTTTGAGTCTAAGCTAAAACCCTACCATCTATAAGGGGCCTTTGCTATTCATCTTTAATCTTAGTGCTTTCTCTCTGAGATCACTCCCAATTTATTCTGTATATGTTTTGTTTGTACATAGTCATTTGCATATTATCTTTCTATTAGGCTGTGAAAAGGGACTTTTTTTAACCTTTATATTCACAGTTCCTATAGTAAGCATTTAATAAGTGAGAGTTGACTGACTGACTGACTGACTGACTGACTAACTACAACATACAGAGACCACTGAGATCCATGCTAGGTTTACAAAGACAAAAATCAAACAGTTGCTATTCTTAAGGAGGTTATATTCTAAGGTGTATGTATGTGTGTGTGTTTGTGGGAGTGAGGATGGGGAGGGGGGGAAGCAAGTTTTCCTATTGCCACTGCTATGACTGGAAACTTACCACAGCCCAAGAGCCATCTGTAATGCCAACTGTTTCATTGGGATATTTGTAAAACCACATTTTCTGGCAAGTCATGGTTTCTTTCATCTTCAAAGGAGATTATAGCATACAATGTTATATCAAATTCTGCATCCCCTAGCCAAAAATTCAGGAGAGAGAGAGAGAGAGAGAGAGAGAGAGAGAGAGAGAGAGAGAGAGAGAGAGAGAGAGAGAGAGAGAGAGGCCTTCAGTACCATTTTTGACACTACTATAATTTTAATGTAAGGTCTTTTTTCCTTATGTAGCTGAAAGTAGTTGCTGGTATCCTCCTCCTTCCATTCAAAAGGAAGTGCTCTTTGTTTGTGAAATGATGAAACCTTGCCCTCTTCTATCTGTCTTTTAAAAAATTTTTATATATTTCCTCTTCACAGATTTGAGTGATCCTGATCATTTCCACACAGATCCTGTTGTTGCTTCTAAGAAAGAATTTATTTCATTTGCACTATTGTTGTTAATATTTATTTGGGGGGAGGTGAAATTCCTGGTTGCCATCTGAGAAGGGGAAGATAGAAAGGAAAATCACAGTCATCAATAGATATGATTTATGAACATGACTAGCATGTAGTCAATCTCATTACTTAAATTTTCATCTCTTACTTGGCTAGATACTGTACTCTAACATCTGAATAAATCTGTAATGCCACCTCACTTCCATTTCTTAGAATCCTTTCCTCTAGACTCTGCTCAAATGCTATATTCTGCAGGATGCCTTTCCTGATTTATCCCAGCTACTAGAGCCTACAGTTACCTTCAAGTCTGTATAATTTTTGGATGTGCTTCCATAAGTACTTGTTATTTCCCTTATTAAAATGCAAGCTCCTTGAAGGTAGGGTTCTTTTCTTTTTTATATCCTTAGTTCTTAGCTCCCATAGTAAGTGCTTAATGAATGCTTCTTGAGTAGTTATTTTGCCACAAATTGTCTCTCTATATGTCTCTCTCTATCCCTTCCTCTGTTTCTGTCTCTTGCTCTCACTCTTTCTGCAGATCACACCCCAACCACACCTACTCATCCTATGGAAATAAAACCACATATACCTCAAACCAAACTCAAACCTCGAGCTCCATAGCTTACCCTTTCAAAAGTACTTTACCATATAATTTCAAAAATACCTCGTTTGAATATAAAATAATGGTAAAAATGAATGTACTAAATTCACCTCACAGCAAATTTGTGCAAGATGTTTTTACTTTAATGTGAATTCTACTTTCTCTAGAAACAGAATTTAACTGTCTGTAGAATCAACCCAAATTAATAGGAATCTAAGGGGAAAGATATTCCTCCTGAAAGGGGAATTATTGGGGGGTGGGGCAGGAGTAGGAAGCCTAATTATTCTCAGACCAATGTTCCCAAAAGGCCAATGGAAAACCTGCAGCTTTCACTCTCTCCTTATCTTCAAGTTAGCTTTAGGCTCCAGCTCAGCAAGGAATTGTATGCTAGCTCCCACAGCAGCCTGGGGCTGCCTGGATGGCATAGGTCTGAGAGAAGTAAGCAATCTAGGGTGCTTTCTCTATTCTGCTGGCTTGCTGGCTTGACTTAGTAGAGAGATTCTGTGCCAATATCTTAGGAGCTAATACTTCCTGTAAAACAGATTTCTGTTAATTGAATCTAATTTTTTCATTGACTTTTATTATAAAATCGAATTTTGCTAAGGGGGAGCATGGGTTGTTTAAGGAAACAAAAAAAAATACTTCCTGAATATAATAAAATAATATACCAATTTAAAATTTTCATTTTAAGAAAAAAAACATCTTTTTATAGAATATCAGACATAATTTTTGAAAGTAGTAATTAATAAGAATGTATTATATAAAACCTTTCCTGATCCCTCAGTTACTCATGTCCTCCCTCACAAATTAACTTGTATTTAATTGCTTTGCATTTTTCTTCTTGTACTAATTCTATATATGCATATTTATATGTATGTGTTTATATGTACATACTTACATGCACACATGCATACTTATCTTTCCATTAGAATGCAGAGTTCTTATGGTTAGAGATTGCTTTATTCATTGTATCTGTGTCCCTAGTGCTTCATAAATACTTGTTCAATTGATTCGTAATATTTATTCCAGAATTTTATCTCCTACAGTTCTCCTAAATAAATCTACAGTTGTTCCAAACTGAACTATTCCTTCTTCCAAAACATGAGCTTGTTTTTCCCACTTCTGTGTCCTTTTTCATGCCATAATCTTCAGTTGTAATGTTCTATGTCACCCCCAATCTCTCTACCTATCAAAATCTTACTCATCCTTTGTGGCCCAGCTCAAATATGACAGCCTCTTCCATGAAGGTTTCTTTGAACCCCACCAAAAGATATAGAGTCATAGAGTAGTAGGGACCTGAGAAATAGTCTTGTTCAATTTCTTAGTTTTTTTTTTTATTATAAAATTTGTTTATTTAGTTTTCTTAGATTCCAGCATTCACTTTTAATAAGATTTTGAGTTCTACTTTTTTCCCTTCCTCCCTTCTCCCCTCACCAAGATGGCAAACAATCTGATATAGGATATATATATATATATATATATATATATATATATATAT
>NW_027187419.1:90378736-90416924 GCF_028583685.1 Petaurus breviceps papuanus | reverse complement strand
ATATATATATATATATATATATATATATATAAATATATACACATACATATACATACACATATATACATATATATTTATATTTACAATCATTATACCTATTTCTACATTAGTCATTTGGTGAAAGAAAAATCATAGCAAAAGGGAAAAGCCATGAGAAAGAAAGAAAAACAAAAAAATTGAAAATAGTAAGTTTTTATCTGCATAGACTTCATAGTACTTTCTCTTGATATGGATGACATTTTTTATCATTAGTCCATTGGAATTGTCTTAGGTCCTTGTATTGCTGAGAAGAGTGAAATCTATCAAAGCTGATCATCACCCAAGGCTGCTGTTACTGTGTACAATGTTTTCTTGGTTCTACTCATTTTATTCAGCATCAGTTCATGGAAGTCTTCCCAGGGTTTTGTTTTGTGTTCGTTTTTTTTTTTTAATCCTCCTACTCTTCGTTTCTTATAGCACAACAGTATTCCACCACATTCATATACTACAGCTTGCTAAATTCACCAATTGATGGACATCCCCTCAATTTCCATTTCTTTGCCACCACAAAAAGAGCTGCTATAAATACTTTTGTACATGTGAGTCCTTTCCTATTTTTTATGATTTCTTTGGTATAGGATCTAGTAGTGGTATTGCTGGGCCAAAGAATATACACAGTTTGGTTACCCTTTGGGCATAGTTCCAAATTGCTCTCCAGAATGGTTGGATCAGTTCACAACTCCACCACCAATGCATTAGTATTTCCATATCCACTCCAACATTTATCATTTGCCTTTTCTGTCATATTAGCCGATCTGATAGGTGTGAGGTGGTACTTCAGGGTTGTTTCAATTTGCATTTCTCTAATCAATAGTGATTTAGAGCTTTTTTTTATGTGTCTATAGAGAGTTTTAATTTCTTCATATGAAAACTGTTCATATCTTTGACCATTTATAAGTTGGGGAATGACTTGTATTCTTATAAGTTTGACTAAGTTATCTATAGATTTTAGAAATGAGGCCTTTATCAGAAATGTTGGCAGTAAAACTTGTTTCAGAGTTTTCTGCTTTCCTTCTAATCTTGGTTGCATTGGTTTAGTTTGTGCAAATCCCCTAGTTTTTTTTTTAATGAGGAAACTGAATCCCAGAGAAGTTAAGTGATCTCAGTATCACAAAAAGAGTTAAATAACTGAGAAAGGGTTTCAATCTAGTCCATGTGACCCTAGATGCTAAGTTCTTTCTACTTTAAAACACTGTATGCCTGTGACCTCAAGCTCCTCTTATGATGCTGCTCCCCTCCCCTCCCCTCCTACCTCACCCCAACCTCACACCACCAGAGTTTATCATATTAGGCCTAGTATATTATTATCTGTGCACTGTACTATAAGATCCTTGAGGGCAGGAGTAGCCTTACTCATGCAGTAAGAGCTCAATAACAATTTGATAATTTGGATTGAATTCAAGTTATAGAATAAAATTGCTATAAGAGGAAATTTAGTCTAGCTCTAAAAGCTTAGAAAGTGTGGTTTTGCTTTTTCTTGATACATAGGCATTGGAGGCTTCACATGCACAGTCTTGGCTATGTGATTAATTCTCTTACCAGCTTCCTAGAATTTTCAGTTTTTCATTTGATTCAGCTCAACAAACACTGAATACTTATGGGATGTTATGCAGTGAGCTAACACCAGTGCAACAAAGCCAAAACAAAACAATTCCTGCCTTCAAGGAAGTTATATTCTACTCCCCACTGCCCACCACCACAAAAACAGTTTCCCTGGAGATCTTTGCTTTGTGATACTAAACAAAAAACATTGTGAGCTATGGCATAAGCTGTTTTATAAGTAGGAGGGGTAAACTTTTTTGATTTTTCTACTCCCCTCAAGTTATCATCCTCAATTAAATTATAGACAAGAGCTGTAAGCAATCTCAGAAACAATTTAGTTAAGTCCATCATTTTGCCAGTTTCTCCACTTTTCTGACAATCTTAGCAAATTATGTTATCTGAAATTTTCATTTCTTCTTTTGCGCTGGCTTCCTTCTTAACCATTAAAAACCTAATGAAATAAATTATTTCCCCTTTACCACTCTTCATTCAAGTAATAATTCAAATTATCACCAGATTAAGTATCCTAAAACCTCACCTTAATCATGATAGTATTATTCCCTTGGTCAAAAGCCTCTAATTGCCTCCCTATTGCCTTTAGGACAAAAGTCCAAAATCTTTAGTCATTCAAGGCCGTCTCTTTCTGTCCCTTACACATCTCCCTCTGATCCAGCCCAACTGAATTACCCACCAACTTCTGAGCACCAGTCAGCATTTGCTACCTCAGGTCTTCTACTCATGCCATCCCCCTACTAGGAATATACTCTTTTTCTATATTGCTCTCCCAAATCTTTCCATCAAGGTCCTTCTCTGTTCACCTCAGTGTTCAAAGTTATACTTTATTTTGCTCTCTTGAATTGAGGAATCACTATTTTGGAAGACAGCTTGGTAGCTCAGGACAGTCACATTCCTATTTGTTTTTCCCTCTCATTATTTTCTTTGATTAATTGCTGGGTTCTTCAATGTTGGTTGTTCTGGGAAAAACCTATCTCCAGCTTTAATTATGTATGTACATTTTCCCCCTCCTTCATAAACTTCACTTTTAAAGCCTTCTTCATCATATCAGCAATTTTCTTAGTAGGAAGATGATTTTGGAATCATAAACCAAATTGCATTCTTTGAAACCTATATATACAGTCTTTCATTTCTCATATCCTCCTTTCTCCACCAGTACAACAACCTTCAACTGGAATGAACAAAAACAACACCTGGGAGCTCCCTCCCCTTCTGACAACGCACCAGGTCCTTTACTTTCCTACTGAGTTCAAAGTCACTAGCAAGACTATAGCTGTATCATCTGTTAATTCCTATGTTTTTCTCCATGAAATAGCAGAAATGGATATCAATCAGTGGATTTTCATACCAGCTGGCTCTGTGTGTCAGCACTGATAGAGCTCCAGAAATATAGCACCACAGCTGATGGGCCACATCAGGTCTCCATACAGACAACTTCATAGAATTCAATCCAGATTCATCAATCAGTACTTTTTTTCTGGGATAGATATCAGGATTCTATGCATGTGTTCCTGTAATTGTTCCATAATCTTTGTAAAGCATAGATGGCTACTGCTTCTTTAGAATACATCAATTAATCCTCCAAGAAAGGAGTTATGTACCAGTTCTGTAATTGAGAGATTGTTCTCCTTTCCTGGCTTATTTTTGTGTCCTCTCCTTCCACTTGGCTAACTCACTGTTGAACTCAGTTTTAAATTATTCTCCTTCATATATCTTCCTTCCTGTGATTTACTTCATCGTCCTCCATTATATCTTCACTTTTTCTCTGATCCCTGAGAGCATTCCTTCAAATATTTGCCTTGTCCCAGCTGTCATCACCCTCTTATCTTTTACTCTCTAGTTTTCATCCATTCTATACTCTTTAACTTTCATCTTTATCATGATACTAATATCAAGTATTCAGTGTTTGTTGAGCTGAATCAAATGAAAAACTGAAAATTCTAGGAAGCTGGTAAGAGAATTAATCACATAGCCAAGACTGTGCATGTGAAGCCTCCAATGCCTATGTATCAAAATAATGAGAACTGACTCTGGAAAACAGGACGTAGATTCAAATGCTGCCTCAGCCACATTTATTGCCTTACACAAGTCATTTACTCCCATGGGGTCTCATTTTTCTCATCTGTCAATGAAGGGACTGAACTCCATGACATCTAAGGTACCTTACAACTCTAAGCTATAATCCTATAACTCTCATATCTCTATATTGAATCTTGTCTTCTCCTAAGAGTTCCATACCCATATATCCAAGTGCCACTAAGTATTTCCAGTTGAGTCTCCTGTTTTCATCTTGAATTCAATATGTTTCAATCTAGACTCTTATTTCTATGCCCCAATTCTTAACCTCTTTTGATAGCACTAATCAACCCTTCTCTATGTGAACATGGATTAAACTTTATGGTCCTTTTTTTACTCCCATCTCCTCTTTTTTCCATTCATCCAAATGATCCTCAACATTGCTTAGTTATTCCTTCAAGATTTCTTCCATATTTTTCATGTCTTTTCACTTTCCACCACCAGCCTCCTAGTCTAGATGTTTATCACTACATGCTAGGATCACTGTTACAGCATCACTAAAATATTTAAAAATGTTAGGCAATATGATTATTCACACAGATGGTGGTTTTGTACCATATTCTGGCTTACATGCTTTTAAAAGAATAAAATTGTGGAGGGTAATAAGTCATATTTTTAACCAAAGTTAAAAACAAAGTAGGCTTCTGATGGTATATATGCCTGGGCCCAGGTCCAAGAATCCAAACAATCAATCTCTGGGCAAAAATGGTTATGATAATATAATACAATAATGGGTAGATTGTGGTTACTGTAAAAAAATGTTTAAATGGAAACATTAACTACTGCCAATTAAACCTGATGTGAGTTTTCCATTTGCCCTTCTTCTAAGGTAGATCATGGGAGTCATCAAATCCACATAATTTTCACTTTAAGAAGTGTTAAAATGAAATATAGAAATAACATCAGACACTTCATATTTTCCAAGTTCATTTTTCAGCTTGTTGTTTGATAGTGTGTGTGTGTTTTAATGGACTAAGATCCCTCCATTCTGTCATCCTACTATTTTATGGAATTTTCTTCTATTTGAAATGCCTGACACTAAGTGGATATACATTTTTAAATATAGGCAGAAAAGCTATTATTTTTTATTTAACTTTTTACTATGGAATGGAATTTGTGACAAGGTTATTTGCTACAATATTGTTTTGAGTCCTGATTAGTGTTCTTCATATAAAGGACCCAGAGTATAGGGACAAATGACTTTCATTTAAATGTAGCCAAGTAATTATTACCAAAGTTTTAAGTGATTTGAACTGCCTTACTAGAGGTATGACAGCAATAATTGCTGATGTCCTTAAAGGATGACTATACCCATTTTGATCAATGAACTTCCTGAGTTCACTTTGAAAGAAGGAATTCTTACCAAGTATAAACTGTGCTTGAATTGAGCACTTTGAAATTGGCATTTTAAAGACTTCTTTGGCAGACCTGAACTGCTGAATGTTATGTTATGAGCTTGGCAATACAGGGGTCCAGTGTTATAATCATAAATCTGTTTTACTACAATTTAATGATTTGGCTATCAAAAGGTTTTTCCCCCCATTCTGTTCAGTAGGAATTGAGTTTTAAAACTCTGACAATGATATACATATTTCATTGGCTCAGCAACAACCAATAGAATATCTAAAATACTAACTGTGCTTTAGTCAAGGTGAAGGAGTATATGTGCTTCTAAGTGTCATCTTACTAATTGCAATATGAATATATGGATACATATTATATACTGTAGTTAGATTTCATGGTGAATATTCTGATCTTCTTTATCTTTTAGGAATGGGGGAAGAGGTAGAAGAAAGGGGACCCACTGGTCACTATTGACTTTCTTTTCTTAATTCCTAATTTTGTTTTGGCAGTTCATTTATTTATTTGTTTTTAAACTATATAAAATGTTATTATATTGACTCCTGACCCAGAGTAAATATGTATCAGGAGCTATGCCTTCAGCAACAGATGCATAGTTTTCCCTCATATATTACTTCCTTCCCAAGTCAGAGATCAGAGGATCAGAGATTTAGAGCAGGAAGAGGTCATCCAGCCAACTCTCCTTGTTTTTTTTTTTATATATTTAAATATATATATATATATATATAATCTCTGCTTACCATTTTAATGTACTCTATAGAAAAGAATTCCTCAAACTCACAGTTTAAGCTTAAATTCTTCTTCCTAAGTTCCTTATTTCTACCAAAGGCACCACACAAAAGCACTTTGAGTCACTGAAGCTGAAGACTTAGGAGTCCCACTTGATTCTTTACTTTCACTCACCTTCGCCATAACCAAACAGTTACCAAGTCTTTTTGATTCAACCTCCTCAGTATCTCTCACATCAATTGACAAGCCCTGTAAATTCTCCCTCTGTATCGTCACACACAAAGATACCACCCTAGTTCATGTTCATTACCTCTCAACTGAACTATTTCAAGTCTCCTAATTGATCTCTCTGCATCTAGACTCTTCCTTCTCCAATCTATCCTCCACTGAGCTGTCAAATTGATATTCCTAAAAGGTAGGCCTGACCATGTCCCTTTCTTGCTCAGGAAGTTTTAATGTCTTTCTGCTTCCTCTCAGAGAAAATTCAGAATCCTGTGTTTTTCACTCACAAAGCCCTTCACAATCTGGCTCCAGTCTGTCTTCCCAGACTAATGATACATTACCCCTCTTGTGATTTCCATACTCCAGTCAAACTGGCCTACTTGCCATTTCTCCTATACTATATTCTTCACTATGCTACCTTTGTGTGCTGGCACAGACTTTCCTCCATTCCTAGAATGCTCTCTGTTCTTACCTCAGCCTCTTGAATTCCCTATTGCCCTTCAAGGCTCAGTTGAAGTTCTACCTGCTTTAAGAAGTATTTTCTAATACTTAGTTTTTAGTGTTCTCTCCTTCTAACTGTCCACCTCCCCGCTTCCTTTGTTTTCATTTTGTATGTAGCTTGTTTTAAATAATCTATTTGCAGGTCATTCTCTCCTTACCACCCTCTTCTCCCCATTAGACCAAAGCTTCTTAATATCAGGGACCATTTCATTTTTGTAGTCTCATTTCTTGCCTAAACATCTAGTCAATGCTTAATAAGTTCTCACTGAACTGAATTGAATTATATTCAATTCATCAGAAAGAAATAGCATGTGTGATCTATTTCATCTCTTTTCAAGTTTTATTTTGTTTTTTTTAAGATTTATGTAGGATGAACAGGTAATAATAGAAAAAATTCTAAATGGGAGTCAGGGATCCTAGGTTATAGTTCCAATTCTGCCAGTAACCATCACTGTAACTGTTAGCAGGTTATTTAGTTTATCTGGGATAGAGTAGTAGAAATATGGGATTTTTTGAGGTTTTAAAAACACAAAGTTCAAATCATGTCATTGTACAAATAAAGAAACAAAGGGCAAGGAACATAATATAATTCAACAAGATTTCTAAGGTCCCTTTCAGTTATAAAATAATATCAATCTATCTGCCTATCTATCTTACAAACGTGGGTCCTTATCCATTGGTACTATGCCTGTACCTTTATCAAGAAGGAAATACTAAAGCAAATATTTAGGTCCTCTGGTGGCATTCTAATGACACAGAATGGATTCTACTTGTCCCTGAGCTTGTATGCATGAGTTACTTGAAAGCTGTGCTTGGTTTGCTCATTAGACCTCCACATTAGATCAGACTAGAAAGAACATGGTCCATTTCTGTTTGATGAAGAGTTATTGAAATAAGCTTTAAAATCAGTTGAGGATGGCTATGCCCATTACATAAAGGAGTGCCTAGGACACAGTAAACAGTTAATAAATTATTTCTTGATTAATGATTAACTGAACACAATAGTTCTCTGTGTAAACTTTCCCAACTGTACTGAGTTTTAAGTTGTAGAACAGTCCTTCTATGTTGGACTAAACCATGTAGGTTATAGTTGATTCACCTGAACCAATCATTAAGAGACTTTTGCAAAATCACTACTTTTCATATTTATATATTTCATATTTAGTTCCATATAATGTTGAATAAGAAACCTTTCTGCTATCTTGTTGCTAGGGTGGTATTCCCTGATCTAATTCTACTTCCCCCAAAAGCCATATGACAGCAATTGATGTATTTGTTTCTTTCCACTGTATATCTGCTTCATTTTCTTAAACTGTGACTGTGATTATACTTTTTGAATGAATTTCATGGTATGGTGCTATTGTGGCCTGTCTGCTAAACATCACTTCATTTTTCTTATCTAAGAGCTCTCAAATGGGGGACGGCTTTGGCCAGTCAACTTCAATCAAATCAATATATTGTCAGTGTGTCTTCAACAGTAAGACTGACTGCTTTACTTTTAGTTTTATTATAATAGAATTTATATTTGAATGTATATATGCATATACATACAATATTTGCTTAAAATACATGTGTTCAATGAGGGTCAAAGTCCTTAAAGAATAATAGGAAAGTTAGAAACACTTTCAACATGGCTATACTATATCTATTTCCATTCAAACTTTTTTTGCAAATAAGTTAAATAAAAGTATACCATAGAAACATATTTTAGAATTAAGGGAAATTAAACCATGAAGAGGGAGGGAAACCATGAAGAGAGGGGGGTAGGGGAAGGGAGGGTAGGAGAAAGGGAAAGACAGAGAGAGAGAGACACAGAGGGAGACAGAGAGACAGAGACAGAGAGAGTAGATGGATGTTTATATTCTATTATCCTACTCATTGACTATTAAGGTGAAGTATGATCAGGAAAAGCTTAGAAACAAGAGTGGTGATTATAATCCTTGGTTTTTATTTTTGACTCTAATAATTTAGTATATGTATGCCCTCACGCTGAATTTACAAACTTTCAGAAGCCTCTGTACTTTAACAGCTAAATGGAAACAGAGGTCAATGTTACATGAGGAAGAGGCTAAGTACACATAATGTCATGGATTCTTAAGGTGCAACAATTTCCGTCCTTAAAGAACTTTAGGTTTCAATCCACTAAAATATGAAGCAATACAAGAGAGGATATTTGACAGTAAATTGGTTAAGATGGAAGAATATGGGGTAGGTTCATTAATTTATCTTATACTGTCACTTTTGAATAAATCATTAACAATTAGAAAGAGGAATAATTGCATACACATGCACAATAGATTATACTGTCATGAATTAAATATTTATTTTAATATTGATCAGAAATGAAGCAACAGAAATTACAAGTTTTAATCCAAGCTTTGCTATTCAGTTGCTATAAGTTTTTGTTTTCTTTTTTTTCTTATCTGTGTTTGGGTTCATAACATGGCTAATATGGAAATATATTTTGCATTACTATAATATGTATAACCTATATCAAATTGCTTGTCCTCTCAATGAGGGGGGAGGGGAAAGAGGAAGGGAAAGAATTTGGAGCTGAAATTTATTATATATCCCCCAATTTGTAAACCAGTAACCACTTGTCCAATCAGATGCCAGGTCTTGTCAATTCTGCCTCTACAGAATCTCTCATAATCATCTATTTTCTCACTCATATTAATAACACTGTAGTTTAACTCTTCATTATCTCATATTTGGACTATAACTGTTGTTTCCAGTCTCTCTCTATTCCATTCCATCCTCCCAATAGTTCCCAGTAGTTCCTATATAGCACACATCACTCGTGACTCACAAATCTTCAACAACTGGCTCCCTATTGCCTCTAGAATAAAATGCATACTCTTCAATGTGACTTTTAGCAGTGCTTAATAAAGAATTTATTGATAATGGATTGATTAAATAAAGCCTTGCTTATTCTGGCTCTAACCTACTTTTCCTTACCCATTTGCAATAACTCCCCTTAATTCACTCTATGTTTCAGTCAAAATGATCTTGCTCTTCTCCATACTACATGTTCCATCTCCAACCTCAATGGCTTTCTGCTAGCTTCTTTCTATTACTGAAACAAGTTCCTCCTCAGCTCTCCTTGTTAGACTATTCTTCAAGACTCAGATCAAATGACTTTTCTATATGATACTGTACCTGATGTCCCTGTCCTGAATCTTTCCTTCTTTCATTAACTTATTTGTGAATATGTATCCCAAAGTATAAATTTAAGCTACTACTGACAGAAACTGATTATCTTCCATCTACCCTTTTGTCTTCATATCATCAGAGCCAAGCAAAGAGCCAGCCATGAACAAAATAAGCATTTAATAATACTTGTAAAATTGAGCTCACTTTACAAATTGACCACATGAATAGACTTCAGGAAGGTTAGAATTTATACTCACATTATTTTCTTTAATCCAGGATAATTTAGAAGTAATGGACCTATGGTGATGATTTTGTTCATGAAAATATACAGCTAACAAAATTTGTATTTTGGGGTCCGAGAGCCTAGATTCACTCATGACAGAGCCCTTAGCCTAGCCAATCAGTGTTTCAGGGATATATCCTTAGCTGAATCTCAAAATGCATTTTCTCATAGAAACAATGTCATAAGGAATGGTTAGCTATAAATGAAATAGTACTATAATATTTCTACTTAATTCAGGTATGTAAGATTTTGCATTGGAAAGGACTTTCAAGATACCTAGTTTGATTCAATGGAAAGAGGATTGGATTTGGAGTCAAAAGACCTTAGTTCTAATGCTTGCTCTGCCTTTTACTGTGTGCTTTTTACTTGTGATTTGTTCTCATTCTCATCATTGTAAAGCAAGAGGACGGGAGTAGATGACAGGCAGCTAAGGATATTTCCAACCCTAAATCTATGAACCTATGAATTTGGTCCAACATTTTCATTTTATAGATGCGGAGATGTGAGAATGTGTGAAATAACTTGCCCAGGGTCAAAGTAGGACTAAAACCTCAGTCTATTCTGAATACTTAGAACCATCCATGACTTCTGGACTATGGGCCCTTCTTGCAATGTTGTAAAATAAATTCTTTTGATGCCTTCTAATTATATAATGACCTCAAGAAATTTTTCTTTTTTTTATTTTGAGAGGGGAAGGTAGAGCAATTGGGGTTAAGAGACTTGTCCAAGGTCACACAGCTAGTTTGTGTGTGTGTGTGTGTGTGTGTGTGTGAGAGAGAGAGAGAGAGAGAGAGAGAGAGAGAGAGAGAGAGAGAGAGAGAGAGAGAGAGTGTGTGTGTGTGTTAAGTGTCTGAGGTCAAATTTGAACTCAGGTCCTCCTGACTCTGGTGTTCTATTCACTGCGCCACCTAGCTGCCCCAAGAAAATTTTCTAAGACATGCATGTACTATTGATTGTGTCAATTTGTTACATCTTATTTTTCCAACCCACTTCCTTTATGCATGTCATTAGTACTATCTTTAATTCTACTTCTTGCATTCAAGGTAGCCTTGGTAACAGGCTCTGCTTAACCCCTTCAGATTATTTACTTTCTAAACCTGTTTTGAGTTGTTTGTCATTTTAGCTTGGTAATTGCTATATTCCATGCTGGAACATCATTCAGTTCCAGAATAAAATCAATAATTTTATGGACAACCTGTGGAGATTTTTGGGTAAATGCTGAGGACAAATAACAAATTAATAATATAAAGCTCCCATATACAGTAGTAGGAGGTAAGGCAGCTGGATTGCATTTGGGTAATTACTCAGAACTTAAACTGAGTCCAAAATGTTCACCTCTGAAAAAAGTCTATCTTTTCAACTTTAGGTACATTATGGGATAAATAGATCTTTGAAGGCAGGTCAATCACCCTTTATAGCATTGTTTCTATAGGAAAATGTGTTCCAGGTTCCCAGAAGTCAATCTAGTAAATCATCTATTTCAGAATAAAACCTGTATATATATTGGGAAACATTTATGTTTTAATGTACTTGAAACAAAATAAAGTATAGAAATATAAAATCTTGGTTGATACAAAATAAACATAATTTCTTTAGTACATCTATGTGTGCAAAAAACAAAAACAAAACACATGCATATAATCCTACTGTTCGGTTATCATAACTTTTCCCCTATTAGATGAATAAGAGTTCCAAAGTTTAACAACTAATCTTTTAATTGTATGCCCAGGTTGTAACAGAATGAAATGGAAAATTATTTTTTCCTCTAAAGGAATGTACTTAATAGCTAGCCCTTTTGTTGGAGGTGAGTCTATTGTGGAAGGAATCATCTAAAAGTTAAAACAACAACAACAAAAAAAAATGAGAGGGGTAGTATCGTATGGTATAGTATAGAAAGCCAGTCTCAGAGTCAGGAAGAAACAAGTTTAAGTCTTATTTTTAGCATACTGGTTCTGAAACCCTGGATAAGAGTCACTCCCAGTGGGCCCAGGGAGGTCCCTGAGACTAAAGATTGAAAAGCAGGTGCCAATGTGCATTACTAGAGGGAATTTCCTCAGTAGGACTTCGATATACCAAGAAAATCATAGATCTGGACAGCTAATTATAACAACAGTGACAAAAACTGGAATTTGCTTTAAATTTTATAGAATTGTATGCATATGATCTAATTTGAGTCTCATAATATCAATCTAAGGTAGGTTCTCTTGTGTTCGTTTGATAAGATGAAGCAAACATAGTTAAACAGTTTAAGAGTCAGAAGTGGAATTTGAACCCAGGTCTTCATTTCTCTTATCTGTTGTCCATGCTCACTTCTCAGGATATTAACAAATGGTAACAATTTACACTACAAATCATTTCATTTTAAAGTTTGCTTATATTTCATGTGACAGCCTAATTAACAACTAAAAAGTCTTGGTGGTATCCTTGTGTTTTCCTGTGCACTTGGTTAAAACTGTTGTCTCTAGGCCCAATTTGTTCTAAAATAATAAAATCCTAGATTTTTGGAGCTAGAAAATCTCTTGGAGGTCATTTAGTCTAATCACTGAATTTTCTTAGAGGCAAAACTAAGGCCAAGAAAAATGAAAAGATTAGGCAAAAGACAAAATAAGTTAGTGACAAAGCTCAGAATTAAACCCAGTTTTCTCAGCTCTCAGTTCAGGGCTCTTTTCATTATACAAAAACTCAATGCGGAAGTCTCTCAGTTGACTTGAACTGTCTCCATGTCCCCAATGATCTCTTCCTTTCCATATCTTTTCAAATCCTGTTTTACTTCTCTGCAACTAATGACACAGCTTACCACCTTGTTTCTTTCTCCTCAATACTGCCTCCTACCTGGGTTTTTGGGACACTAGTCCTTTATGGTTCCTGTCTACCTTATCAATTCCATCTTTCTTTTCTCCTTTGAAGGATTACCATCTATGGTAATCCCTGCCCACTATGGATGGGTGAATTTCACGGTTCTGTCTTACGTGCTTTCCATTTCTCTACACCTTCTCTTACTTCTTATTTCTCTCACTCCCAATATGTTCAGCTATTTCCTCTGTGCAGATGACTCCCAAATCTCCAGGCCTCTTATTTCCCTCTTCAGCTCCAAGCCTACATCTCCAACTACCTGCTGTACATCTCCATGTGGATGGTGGAATAGGCATCTCAGACTTATTATGTCTCAAACAGAATTCATTATCATTTTCCCTAAACTCTCCCCATCTCCTAACTTCTTGATTTTTGACAGGAACATTACTATTTTTCCAGTTATCCAGGTTCAAACCTAGGAAAAGTCTTTGACACCTATCAGTTGACAAGCCTTTTCAATTCTGCCTCTACATCTTCTACCTCTGTCTTTCACATTCCTTTCTTTATGTTCACCTGGGTACCACCCTATTCCAGGCTCTCATCATCTCTCACCTGGTTTATTGGGATAGTCTCCTAATTGGTTTCTCTCCACCCAGTCAATCCTCCAATCCACCCTCCACTCAGCTGCCAAAATGATGTTTTAAAGTGTGACCTCATCACTTCCCTGCTCAAGAAGCTTCAGTGAGTGGCTTCCCATTGTCTTTAGGATTAAAATACAAATCCTGCTTTTTGCCTTTTAAAACCCTTCAACATCTGTCTCCAACTTGTCTTTCCAGAAAGTAATTATGCCTTACTCTTCTTTCATTTACTCCACACTCCAGATGAACTAATCTATTTACTGTTCTTCATATTCAACATCTCGATCTCCTGGCTTTTCAGAGGATATCCCCAATGCCTGGAATACTCTTTCACCTCACTATAGCCTTGACTCAGTTCCAATGCCACCTTCTTTAAAAGGTCTTTCTTAATCTCCCCTGATAGTGCTCCCACCAACAAAGTTATGGTGTATTTATTTTCTATATATCCACTCTTTACTCATCTACAGATATGTGGCATTCTCAGAGAAAAATAGTAATTTCTTAAGAGCAGAAACTATCTTAATCTCTCTCTCCACAGTTTCTGATATCTAGTGGGAACTTTAAAAAGTACTCCTTGATGATAGGTAGATAGATAGATTAGATAGATAGATAGATAGATAGATAGATAGATAGATAGATAGATAGATAGATAGATAGATAGACAGACAGACAGATAGATCCTTCCTAGAGGAACCGTTCAAGTTGATTTGAATCTATGCCTCATTTCTTTGAGTGTGAAGATCTGCCTCTGAAGGGTTATGATCATCCAGTGAGACTTGGGGGAATTTAGTATGAATGAATGAATATATAGTTGCTATATATCAGTGAAAAATAACACATGGAAATTGTCTGTTCTTCCTCTCACCTTGGCTTCTCTTCCATGTAAATGGGACTAGAGAACTAATTTAAGATATCAGGGATAGTACTTGTCCTTTTGGATCAAAGCATCTGAGATTAATTCTGTCTCTCAACTGATTTAGTGCCATTTGGTTCATGACCCATCTTTCCAGGGTCAGTTTCCGTAGTTTTCTTTCAAATTCTTAGCAACTTCATTTTTATTTTGTCTTTAGCATATTTTTGTTTATTCTTTGATGCTTGTTAGTCCAAATGGAGATATTTTATTCCATTTGTTTTGGGCATGAATGTTTCTCCCCACTGGGAAGTGGGACTTTAACCCTGAATCATGATTTATTCACTCTTTTTATTATATTTGACAATGATCTCCTCAAGTGACAAGGATAAGCAATAATTAAAGATATTACTATCTAAGTTGGGTTTATTGAATCTCAAGCAATACAATAAAAATCTCAGAATTCGGCATAGTTGTACATGTTACTGTCTATATTCTTTAACATATTTTTAGGAATTCACAGCTAGGTGACACAGTGGATAGAGTGCCAGGCCTGGAGTCATAATGACCTGAGTTCAAATCTGGCCTCAGATACTTACTACTTCTATGACCTGGTCAAGTTACTTAACTCTGTTTGCCTCAGTTTCTCTTAACTCTGTTTTGCCTCAGTTAAATCAGCTAGAGAAGGAAATGGAAAACCACTCCAGTATTTTTGCCAAGAAAACCCCAAATGGGGTGATAAAGAGTTGTACATAACTGAACAACAATAAGTGGAATTTGCAAGATGAATGTGGTGGGGGGAGAGATGGTGCAGAGGAGGAAGTCTAGGTTATCCTAATAGTAGTCTAGGTAATAAGGTCTTATTTTCTTCAGTTTCTGTCAAATTTTCAGAGATGATGATGAATATACATTCATCCTTGATGTTGATAATGAGCATATATCCTTAGGAAGCCAGGTGGCACAGTGGATAGAGCGCAGGGTCTGGAGTCAGGAAGATTCATCTTCATAAGTTCAAATCTGGCCTCAGACACTTACTACTTGTGTAACTGTGGGCAAGTCACTTAATTCTGTTTGCCTCAGTTTCCTATTCTGTATAACCAGAGAAGGAAATGGAAAACCACTCTAGTATCTTTGCCAAGAAAACCACAAATGGGTTAATGAAGAGTTGAACATGTATGAAACAATTGAACAACAAAAAATATATCCTTGATGGTCAATATTTTAGAAACTGTATTTGTGTTTACCTATATGATAATTATTGCCTTGATTTTATCAATAGGCAGAGCACTGACCCCCAAAGCTATATACATCCAGGAATTACTTCATATATTGCAGATATGCTTCAGCAAATCTTAGGTAACATAAAAGTAGGAGTAAGACATTCTTCCATGACAGAAAAAGTTTCTTCAAAGGTTACAATAAAACAAGACCATCAGTGATGGATGATGCCATTTTGTTCTGGAAGATTTTTGAAGCTGCATGACTTTAATGAGCTGTGGACTCTTCAGTTCTCTATGCCAAATGCTGGGGACCTTGGATTTGTTCATAATAGATAGATAACAGTCAATAGATAATGATCCCTGTTGAGTAGGGCTTTCCATTTTCTAACATAGGCCCAATTAAAAGATCTTAGACAAATGAGGAAAATTGAATAATTTAGGTTCCATTGTAATTGATATTTAGAAGGTATATGATATGACTAGCCATATAGGCCTCTAGTACATGCTTAGTTTCCTTTCGTTTAAACTGAGCCTTTGGTCCCAGTCTGTATAGGACTTGTTTTGAAATCATATTTATGTTCAAATCTATGGATTTTCTCTTTCCTAGAAAAACTGAGAGGTAATATGGAAATAAAAATTAAAAGATGGTCAAGTCAGCATTCTGGAATTATGTACTAAAGGAACATGGCAATGCTTAGGATGTACAGAAGTATAAGTGACTAGGGCAGGAGATGCTTCCTCTCTAGCTAGGATCTAGACACCCCTAAATGAGGCAGTATCCCCAATTACCCCGATTAGTTTTTGATCTTCAATTTAGGAAACCTAGCTTATTTGTATCTAATGGTAGCCATCTCTAGGGTGAGGGGAAGGGAGAGAAGGAACAAAAAAAGAAAGTGGCATGATAATTTTATTATATGTTTAAAAAATAGTTATACATAGTAGATTTGGAGTTTCATAAGCAATCATCTTTTTACCCTTATTCTACTGTTTTGAAAATGTTTTATTTCTTAAATCCAGAATAAGATAAATAATAATAAAGATAAAAGAAACCTGGGTCCTATTCTCATTCTTTCTGCAAAACAGTCATGTGACCCTGGACAAGACAGTTAACCTCAATGGACTTTAGTTTCCTCATCAGTAAATTGAGGCATTCTAGATGATGTATATTACCCTTCTGCTGTAGATTATCTCTATTACCCTTTGAGGCAACAAGAAGGCACAGTAGATAGAGTGTAGGGCTCAGAGTCAGGAAGACCTGAGTTCCAATCCAGCCTTAGAGACATATTTTGGGACTCTAGACAAGTCATTTAATCTCTGCCTCAGTTTCATCAACTGTAATGGGTATAATAATATCATCTATCTCCCACGGTTGTTGTGAAGATCAGATGAGATAATATTTGTAAAGCAATTAGTATAGTGCCTGGCACATAGTAAACTTAATAAGTCCTTCCTTCCTTCCTTCTTTCCAAAAGTCAATTACAAAAATGAGGACTTAGATGAGTTATTTTTAAAAGATTCATTGTGACTTTGCTTTAAATTACATTAAACTTCACTCATAATGTTTTTTCAAAATGAATTTTGAGGGAGGTCTGATTCTGGCTTTCACTTGAAAACAAAGATATAACCCCCTTGTGAGGCAGACCCTGCATTGGGTGCTTTTTACCATGTGATAGCTCATGTTTGAAGGACATGAGTTCTATGGCATGACAAAGTGATCCATTTACTGGCTGCTGAGCTAGTGGGACCAGTGATTTAGTGGACCAATTAAAAGGAGAAAGAGCTTCTGGTCTGGTCTCCTTTTTTTGACTCTCTTCTGTGGCAAATAGGAGTGTACTCTTTCTAGTTTATAAGCCTAGGGCAGAGGAAGGTTATCCTTGTATCTAGTTTAGTTTTGGTATTTGGATATTTATTTAAAATTTACTAACAAATCAAAACCATAGGATGCTCTCTCAATTCGTCTCAGCTACCATCTAAGATAATGATTAACATTTATGGGGGGCGGTGAGACTGGGGCTCAAACTACTTAAAGAGAAATTAGGAAAAATGACTTAATAGAATAAAATAAACTTTGTAGGCATCTTTTGCTGTACAGGGGCAATGAGGAGGGGATTGGAAAGGAAGATTCTATATCAGGCCTGCTCTATGACATAGTAAGGTACCTATTTTCCTTAATGGAAAGTCAGCTAATATTGTCTATTTTTGGCCATTGAAAGCAGAGGCAACTACAGCATGTAAGACTCCAGCATCAGCCCACAGACTCTGCTGTACCTCTGCTCAGTGCCCCAGTCATTTGTCTCCTGTTTGATTTCCAGTTCCATGTTCGAGTCTTGCTCCTGCTTCTCTTGCAATGACCAGCAACTCACTCCTGACTCTAACCTAGTCAACTTCTCCTATTCAGCAGCCAATAAAGGGATCACTTCATCATTTCAAAGCACCCATATCCTTCAGCAAAGAAACCAGCACATGGTTAGAAGCAGTCAAATTCCTAACGCCTTTCCTGCCTGTGGGAGTATATCTCAAAAACCAATTATAAATATATTGAAGTAGCAGTGAAAACATACAAATTTCTCTTCTCATTTAAATATAATACTACTTATAAACAATTATCGAATACCCCAAAGCTCACAAAAAAACCCTTTTGTAAAGCACTATCTAACAGTTTTAATGTAAAGAGCTGGCGTCATCCCTATCATGCCTCCACTGATAGAATAAAAGTTTCATCTGTATAGTATTATACTGGGTGACAGTTTCCAGTACACAGAGCACTTGATGCCAAGTTGTCTCTTAAGGGACACGGAAATGACTCTTTTGGGCCCATTTGTATTTATCACCATTTAGGAGATTTAAGGTTCAAGAGGCCAAAGCTTCCAGTTTCATCCAAAATATTTGTCTAAATGAATGTGAAGAGGGGAAACAGAAAGAAGCAGCTTTTTTTTCCCTTTTCCCAGGGAAAAAGCTTCCCATTCTGCTCAGGTATAAATATTAACCCTGTCTTTCATGTATATAAATATAGTTTAGAGACCATTCTCTTGGCATGAGAATCAAAGCAAATAGATTTTAAAATCAATAAATTTCGATTTATTAAGTAACTCAGAGACTGAAGGGATAGCTACTGGTCCACAAAACCCCTCATTCAGACAAATGGATAAAATATCTATTTAAATACACATTAAAAATATTCAAATGCTATTTAGTATTAGCAGTCGAGATTAATAAGCTTATTAGGCTCATATATTTAGCTTTATTTTTACATGTTTGGCAGTATACTGGGACTTCATGGTTTTTTTAATGCAATAAATTGCTTATAGATGTTTTCTTCTGAATGACTGGGAATAGACCTATATTCCCCACTTCTTGAAATAATAATATATAGCCATCATAATGGTTCCTGTAAGTAAGAACCCTTCAGTTTAACATAGTTGAATTTTCTGATCCATCTTTCTATCTGTTAGCTTGATTAAACACATTAATTTTTCTGTAATATAAATTAGCTCTCAATTTTGTAAGGATTTGCTAAGCTTAAAAAATAGATGGGAATTATATTGAGACCTCTTTTCTCTATAAAAGAGGGCTACTATTGTATAACGTGAATATTTGTGGGAACATCAGATTTCGTACACATACCTGCTCACGTATCTAAACTAATCTGTGATCTCTTTACTGTGGAAGTTCTCTTCAAAAATGGAGATTGCAATCCATCCATTACTGTCCATCTCATGGAACTCATGACCATATACTTTCATATATACACAGAACAAACACACATGCATATGGATACACATACAAACACATGGGCAAGCAGCATTTTTTCCTTTATTCTTAACATTCATCTTTTTTCAATTTTGAGTTCCTCTTTCACAGCTTTCCACCATCAATTGAGAGGGCAAGCAATATGGTATCAAATATTCATGTGAAATCATGAAAAACATATTTAAATATTAATCAAATTGCCCAAAAAAATGACATGAAACATAAAGTTTAAAGAATACTTCAATCTGTGCTCAGAGCTTTTCAGATCTCTCTCTGGATGTGAATAGCATTTTTCATCATTGGTCCTTTGGAACTGTCTTGGATCACTCTATTGATCAGAGTAATTAAGTCACATTTGGTCACTGATACAATACTGCTGTTACTGGAATACAACTTTTCAATCAACTAATCCTGAGTATGACTTATTACATGTGATCAAAAATTTAACCCAGATCATAGAACCATAGATGTAAAATTGGAAGATACCTCAACTATGTAGCACAACCCTTCTCATTTTAAAGGTATGGAAACAGAGGCCTAAGATGTTAAGGGATTTGCCCAAAGATTTGTGGGTAGTAAAGTAAGAGGTGTGATTTGAACCCAAGTCCTTGGCTCTAGAGCAGTTATCCTTCTCTTTTACTACATTCCATCTCTTCATATATGCTTAAAATCAGTGTTAAATTTTTATGCAAGCCAAACTATAAGTAAAATACTATTTTGTGTTTGTATATATGTCTGTCAATAGAAATGAAGAATTTGTTATTTCATTGCTGTGGCTTTTACTTAGTAGCTAAGAGAGTTACTTGAGGAGCAGAGAGGTTAAGAGACTTGTTCATGGTCACACAGCTAATAAGTCAGAGTCAGGTTGTGAATCCTTTCTTATTCCAAGTCCAGAATTCTACTTTATCACTCTATCATTGTGTAACTTAAATTCAAAATTTTAGTATAATTGAAGATTAACTGAAATAACATATCATACATAATACCAAAAGAAGTTATTACTCAAAAAATCCCAAAACATTAGGAAAAATATAGGGTCCAAAAAATCAGGTCTTTTTTTTTTAAGGTATTTGAACAGATTTTCTCCCAGTCTGGAAGACTGTGTGTCTATTTGGTTCATAATATCATCTTTTCTTTCAGTTTTGCTATTTCCTACTTAGTTCCCATTTCTTTGTGCTGAATTCCATTTTAGAGAGCAATGGAATCTCCTGGAATCTCTAGAGAATGTGCAGTGTGTGATGTTAAACATATCTCAAGAGCTATTTCTGTGACTGCATAGATTGTTTGCTTCAGACAGGTGGAACAAGTGATAATTGTGGACACCTGACTTTGAATTTTTCTGACAATAGAAATCCAAGGAGACACATATATGTTTGCTATTTATAACTTTCCTTAAAATAAATTTGTACAGCAAGACTTGTAATTATGGATCAAGAACCCAGGTATCTATCCCTTTGTGAAGTAGTCTAGGTCTATTGTTGTTTAGTGGTCTTTAAGTCATGTCTGAGTCTCCTTGACTCTAAGAATTTCTTTGCAAAGACACTAGAAAGGATTGCCATTGCCTTCCCCAGCTTATTTTACAGATGGTGAAATGGAGGCAAACAGGATTAAGTGACTTGCCCAGAGTCACATAGCTAGTAAGTGTCTGAAACCTGATTTGAACTCAGGTAGATGAGTCTTCCTAATTCCAGGTACAACACTCTATCTACTGTGCCACCTAGTTGTCCCAATCTAGAATTTAGGTGAAGTCCTTGCAAACATTTCCAGGAGCATTCATCAATGAAGTATTTACTTAGATCCTTAAACAACAAATATTTCAGTAAAAATAAACTTAAATTATGTGAGCTTTGTAAGAAAATATATTATAGGAACTTAGGTCATATCTGTTTCCCAGGCCATGCATAAGAATCATTTTGGGGGAACAATTGTAATTCCTACAAAGCTACATAAACTGAGTTTTCTCAGGTAAATTGTAGTGAAAATTTTAAAAATTATTTTCAGTCTTGCACAATAACTAAGCATGTTTCTCCCATACTATAGTTGCAGTTTCATTATTCTTGTCAGCAAGTTCCTCCTGCATACAAATAATAATAATTTAAAGTGAAGATCTTTGGCCAGGCAATGAGGAAGGAGATGGGGGGAGGTGGAGAGAATGAAAGATATGCTTATTGAGATCTGCAAGAATCAGCTTTACTTACTGGAGGGTTATAATGCTGTTTTAATGTATTTTTTCTTTGCAAATTAAATTAGATGTTTTTTTAGGGGAGAAAAACTCATAAAGGAAACAGCCTTGGAGATGTAATATGCTATACCATATTTAAATAATTAGACTTCTGTCTCATTGAAATGTATGTGCTCTAGGTTCGATAGTGATAAAAGCATGAATATTAGTATGATTAGGAAATTACATCATGTCACTATGTAATTGATTGATTGATAGCTGAATGAAAACTAACCAGAAAGCTCAGGGAAAGTGATGCCTGTTCTACAGTTACTCAGGCAGAATTTTTACAACTAACCTAGTTACAAGATTAGTAACTTCAATTCTCATCTTCCACATAAAATGAAACTGATATTCTTTCCCTTTGCTTTACTGTGTGCATGTATTTGTGTGTATTTGTTTGCACACACACCCATGTGATCCCTTCTAGTCATTATTGCAGAGGGAGAAGGAGGAAATAAGAAGTTATTGAAATGCATTTTGAAATATCTAATTGTTTCTGAAGATCTATCAAATGGATACTTAGGCTACTAATTATTGCCTGTTAGCAATTAGAATTTTGGGATTTACTTTTTAGGGCTTAGGGTTTTAAATTGTATCAACAAAAGAGTTCAATACTCTCATTTGTCTCTAAATGTTTAGATTTTCTAAATATTTATACTTTTAAAAAATTAATTGTTATGGTTTGTGTTTTTTAATGTTTGCCATTCATTATACTGCTCTTTTAAGGATTCCTGTTCACACAAGTCTTTGGTGACATACACTACTATAGAAGGGCTGTAGCAGAGAGACCACTGCAGGATTCCCCATTTCAAAGCTGAACCAATATTCACCATTGACATATTCATTCATCTGTGCAGGGTCATTGGAAATCCTCTCTCTCTAGTTTTTCCTTCCCTTCAGGGAGCAATGCTTAAAAGAGCAAACCCCTGGTGTGAAGAGATAGGAGAATTCTGAGCACGGCCAATGGTGCCAGGAATCGAATTAAAGTTGTCCATTTGCAGATGACTGTATATTGGAGCTCCCAGCCCACAGAAGCAGTGTTTTCTGTTGAGGCTTTGTTTGCTTGAAATTCTGTCAGTTGCACTTCAATTTATTTTTTTTTTATGGCAAAAGTCATATCATGCCAAAATATGCCGGGAGGGTAAAAACACTAAGATATGTGTTGGTCTGTGGAGCTAAAACATTTTATTAGATTCCTAAGGTTTGCTCAAGGAGAAATAAAAATTTTAAAGCTCTGTGTGTGTGTGTCTTTGAAAGGATTTGTGCACCATGATCTAGTTGCAGAAAGGTAAATAATTACTGAATTGACTGCTCTTTATGGGAGTTTAAAACTTGTCACTTATTTTGCTGTTGTTGACACCACCAGATCTGTTTTGGCATAAATCAAATTTTGACATGACTGAACCTACAATTTTGTCTATCTTCACATGCATTATCTCTTCTAAGTAAAAGACACTAGAAAGACGTGAGTTGGCATTAAATCTTAAATGCCTGAAGTCAACACTAAAGATGTTTTCTTTCTCCAGCTTGATTTCTTTTGTTTCATAGGAGACACTGGTTGAATTTATCTGCAAAAGTTAGAATGTGTCAGAATGGGATATTTGAGGAAAGATTTGAAAACTCTAGAACACGGGTGGGCAATCTGCAGTCTTGATGCCACATGTGACCCTCTAGATCTTCAAGTGTTGCCCTTTGACTTGGATTCAGTTCATCTGGACTTAGAGGGCCACAGGTGGCCTTTAGGCTGCAGATTCCCCAATGCTCTCTAGAAGAATACAACTTAGGGGATGAAACTTCAAGAATACAAACCCTTTATTCCAATTTTTTGGACTGAAAATATGGCTTAGTTGCATGTCAGCTATATATATCTTGTACATACCTAGTTGTTTGCATGTAGTCTTATCCATTAAAATGCCAGCTCTTTGAAGACAGAAACCATGTTGTTTTCCCCTTTGTATCTCCAGTGCTTAACACAGTCCCTTACCTATATAAGGGCTTAATAAATTTTTGTTGACTGTCTGAGATGAAGATGATCCTAGTTGGTTCAAACTATCCCTGTAAATAATCAAGTGATAATTGGTCTTTCCAATATTACATTTTATTTTATTAATCGATTTTCTTTCTCTAAAGTCTGCATACAGACACAAACTATGTCATGCCCTGTGAAGAGATACAAATAAGATTTTTTATCATCATTACACATTAACGGGGTGCCTACTCTTTCTAGGTCCCCTGGCATGGCAAGCTCATTACACACACACACACACACACACACACACACACACACACACACATATATATATATATATATATATATATATATATATATATATATATACACCTTCATTATAATATTGTTCTTGGGAACCTGGAAAGCAGACATTTCAGGGTATTAAAGAGATGTGGTGGTAAAGCAAGCAGTTTAATCTGGGTGACCTTACACAAAAGGAAGCATGTACAGTAACAGTTAAGTTTGTAGTAAGGGTGAGGTATATTCTCCAACAACCCTGAGCTGATATTAACCTATCAAACACAACCAGTATTCTGAATATGCATGGCACTGGTGCCTTTGCTAGGTTGTATATCACTTACAGTACAGTCAGAGACAGTTTAATAATTATAAAAGTATACTATGTAATTGAGCTTGGAAGGACCTAGTACTCACTTGGAATTTATTGAAAAAAAAATTCAGCATAATTTTCATTTTCTCAAAGATTACACACACACACAAACACACAGAATATACATATATTCTTGCATTTATATTCATCTATCTATACATGTATACATATATTCATCTGTAGGCATATGCATTTATACATAAATGCATGTATATGGATATATGTAGGATATATACACACATGTATGTTTTCCTACTCAGCAGTAGTTCCCATTAAGACATTCCCTCTCTTTAGCAATTCAGACCTTTATAAAAAATGTCATATCTGGTTACCCTCAATAGAAAGTGGCCCATCAAAGCCACCTTGGTGCAACCTTACCTCTTAAATATCAGTCTGTGCCCTCTAGCCATTTATTATCAAGTATCTTTTAGTTCAGTCATGACAAATTTTGTATTAATCCTATTGCAAATAGAATGAAAATGACATGGTTTCAACCTCATAGGTGTTTAAAATATAGTATATCTTGTACATATTTTGTAATATTTGTTAAGGATCTTTTATTTCATAATTGAAAACTTGGACTTTTTTTCAAATGAAAACTATAGTGTCTTTTACAGTGGAAGTCAAATAAGAACCTTATTCATTAGTATAAAAACCATCTTCTGATGGAGCTGAATTCTCCCTGTTTAGATACTGTTTTTCTGATGACTGCAACAGTGAAAATACCTTGAATATATGTGTAAGTATTTCTAACTAAAGATCTAGGACCCTTCATCTTAACAGTAGCTACATCAGGTGGTCAGGATCAAGTATTATCTAACCATTGTCTAGATAGGAACTACAGAATAAGGGCAGCTAGGTGGTGCAGTGAATAGAGAACCAGTTCTGGAGTCAGGAGGACCTGAGTTCAGATACAGCCTCAGACACTTCACACACACACACACACACACACACACACACACACACACACACACACACACTAGCCGTGTGACCTTGGGCAAGTCACTTAACCCCAATTGCCCTACCCTCCCTCTTCCAAAAAGAAAAAATAAGAAGCTACAGCATATGCCATGTATGTGGAGGACCTTATTTAATGGAACTTCTCAAATAAGTCTGAGTTTCCTCATCTAAAACAGTCCCCAACCCCCAAAAGACTACAGAGTGTCATCATAACCAATCACATGTGGTTGTTTCATCCCCCCATTATGTGTATTGAATGAGGGCAATTGGCAGATCCAAATGAGATACACTTTAGTACCAGCTGTGCCATGTCTCACATATCCCTGAAATGTATAATATAGAAATAGCTCTGCTTTGTCGCTACTCCTCCTCCTTGGTTGACTGACCAAGATCCTTTGTGTCTATAGCAGTGAAGTCAAAGAGAAATGTGTACTCTTCCTTTTGGGACTGAAAGCATAGGGTTAGCATGATCAATATATATAACATCTTATTAAATCCAAAAGTTTAACAACAATACTTAGAACTGGGAAAAAGCATTTGTCCATATAGGACAAGGTCACCTCCAAGATCTCTTCCATTTAAAACTATAGTCCTATGATCTTGAAACAAATTCCAAAGTATATACAGACTGTATATACACATATACAATTGATTTCCTCTACCCCACCATACTGAAAGTAAGTGATAAGATGCCCAATTAATCAATTTCATTTTTAGGCCTTAGACTAAGTGTGAAAAATCTTTGGAAGCCATTTGAAATGAAATGGTTCCTGCCAGACAAGAGGTATGTTCTAATTAGCTAGGAATGTTCCACCATGCCCTCTAAGTCCTGTATAAAAACCTCTAGTTATGGCTGAAATTGGGCAGTTCTATAGAGCTAAGAGCCAGAAAGATTAGAGCTTTCCAGCAAAGGTAGGACTAAGTTATGGCAGTGAAGGGAAACAGAGGTATACCTCAGAGATATTGTGGGTTTAGTTCCAGACCACAGCAAGAAAGTAAATTATGTGATTTATTTTTAGTTTCCCAATGCATGTATTATACTATGCTATAGTCTTTTAAATATGCAGTAACATTATGTCTTTAAAAATAATGTATATAGAGGTGGCTAGGTGGTGCAATGAGCACCACCCCCAGAGTCGGGAGGACCCAGGATTGGTTCTGGCCTCAGATACTTAAAACCCACACAAAATAACTGGCCATGTAACCTTGGGCAAGTTATTTAACCCCAATTGCTTAAAAAAATGATAATGTGTATACCTTAATTAAGAAGTACTTTTTATTTTTTTTGCTAAAAAATGCTAACCATCATGTGAGCTGTTACCAAGCCATAATCTTTTTGCTGGTGGAGAGCCTTGCCTCATTGTTGATAGCTGCTGATGGGGGTGGTGGTTGCTGAAGACTGGGGTTGCTGTGGCAATTTCTTAAATTAAGAAAACAATGAACTTTGTTGTATTGATTGACTCTTCCTTTCACTTGAACACTTACAGGCCATTGTAAGGTTATTAGTTGGCTTAATTTTAATATTGTTGTGTCTCAGGGAACAGGGAGGCTAGAGGAAAGGGAGAGAGATGGTGGACTATTGGCCAGTGGAGCAGTCAGAAAATGTACATTTATTGATTAAGTTTGCTATCTTATGTAGTCACATTTTGTGGCATCCTAAAACAATTATAATAGTAATATCAAAGATCTCTGATCACAGATCACCATAACAAATATCATAATAGTGATAATTACCAGAATGTGACACAAAGACAATGTGAGCACATGCTGTTGCAAATATGGCAAATATTCACTCAATTCAGAGTTGCCACAACCTTCAATTTGTAAAAAAAAAAAAAAAAATGGAGGATCTGTAAAACCCAATAAATGAAGTATACCTGTATTAAGGAAAGCTTCTACAGTCATCTAAGAACTAGGCTGAGGGAAGTCCTGGAAAAAAGCCCATTCTTTCCAGTTTCCCTTCTCAGTGCCTGTCTATCCACAGACATCTGTTTTTTTTTTTTGTTTCTTTTTTTTTTATTTAAATGCTTTATTAACTGCTGATTTACATCATTCGTTTCCGCCAGATTTTGAGTTACAAATTTTCTCCCCGTTTTTCCCCCACCCATCCCCCCAAAACAGCAGTCCCACAGGATATCCCCACCTCCAATCTGCTCTCTCCCATATTTTCTCCCACACACGTTTCAACTTTTCCAGTGAATCTCTATGCCTCAGTGCCTGTATATCTTTTTTCTTAATTACATGTAAGATGGTATTAATAATAGTATATATATATATATATATATATACACACACACACATATATATATATATTTTGAATTTTTGATTTAAACTTTCACCCCCAGATTCATTCCCTCTCCCCCCCCCCCCCACCTACCCCCACTGGGGGGACAAGCAGTTCAGTATAGGTTGTACATGTGGGGCTAATGCAAAACAATAACATAGTAGATGTACTGTAAAAGACTGACTATATTTCCCTCCATCCTATCCCACCTCACACATGTTCTATTCTCTACTTTGATCCTGTCCCTTTTCAAAAGTGGGTGCTTCCAACTTCCCTCCCCCCCCAGCCTGCCCTCCCTTCCATCATCCCCCCTCACATCCCCTTCCCCCCCTATCCTCCTGGAGGGTGAAATCCCCTATTTAGTGTGTATTTCCCTCCCTTCTCAAGCCAGATTCAATAGGAATAAGGTTGACCTATTCCCTTTTGCCTTCCTATTCTTCCCCTCCATTGTAACCATTTTCCCTTGCCTCTTCTGTATGAGATAGTTTGCCCCACTCTGTCTCTCCCCATCTCCTCTCATTATATTCCTCTCACCTCTTAATTTCACCTTTTAAGTATCATCCCTTCCTGTTAAATTGGTCCCGTGCCCTCTATCTATGTATACCTGTAAACATGTATACACACATTCACATATGCTTCTACTCCGCCATCTTGGCTCCGCCCCCAGGTGAGGTAGTCTTAAAGGTGGGGGGAGAGGCTTTGTTTCTTTTTTTTACCTGAGTATTTACAGCCTTTTTCCTTTTGGGTATTATCCTTCCCACTTCAAAATTTATCTGGTGTTTTCTTGTCAATTAGTCAGTCATTACCTGTAACTTCTTCCTCAGTCTGGCCCCATAGATCACTTAATGAACAGTGTTGTTATCAATGCTACAAGCAAGTGTGATTTTTTTTTTTTGGTTCATAGAATTTTATTAGAGGTCAAAGGATATGAACAGGCAATTTTCAGAGAAAGAAATTAAAGATATCTATAAGCACATGAAGAAATGCTCTAAGTCACTATTGATTAGAGAAATGCAAATCAAAACAACTCTGAGGCACCACATCTCACCAGTCAGATTGGCTAAAATGACAAAACAGGAAAATGACAAATGCTGGAGAGGATGTGGGCAAATTGGAACACTAATGCATTGCTGCTGGAGTTGTGAACTAATCCAGCCCTCTGGAGAGCAATCTGGAATTATGCCCAAAGGTCTATAAATACTTTCATATCCTTTGATCCAGCAATCCCACTCCTAGGGTTATATCCCAAAGATATTATAGAAGTGGGAGGAAGACCCATATGTACAACAATTTTTATAGCAGCTCTTTTTGTGGTGGCAAAGAATTGGAAATTAAGGGGGTGCCCATCAATTGGGGAATGGCTGAACAAGTTGTGGTATATGCATGTCATGGAATACTATTGTGCTATAAGAAATGGGGAGTAGACGGTCTTCATATTTACCTGGAGAGGCTTATACAAATTGATGCTGAGTGAGAAGAGTAGACCCAGGAGAAATTTTTACACAATTACAGACACAACGTATGTGTGATGACCAACTTTGATAGACTGGACTCTTCTCAGCAATGCAGTGATATAAGTCAATCCCAAAAGACTCATGATGGAGAGAAATATGTGCATCCAGAGAAAGAACTAGAAAGAACTGAGTTTATATCCAGGTGGAAGCAAAATACCTGATCTTTTTCCTTCTCTTGTTTGGTTTTATGTCCTCTTTACCATTTTTCATTCCATCTGATACAATCCATCTTTATAAACTGACTAATGTATAATGTGAAAGTATTTACAGATCCTATACTTGACTATATGCTGCCATGGTGGGGGGAGGGGAGGGAGGGGGACAAAATGTGAAACTCACGGAATTGTGTAATTGAATCCTGTAAATTAAAAGAAAACAAACAAATTCATTAAAAAATAAAGAATTAAAAAAAAGAATTTTATTAGAGACCTCAGTGACTACACAGTCCAACCTATACCCAAAAAAGAATCCTCACAATGACATATGTATCATCCAGACTTAGAATGCCTCTAAGAAGGAGGCCCCTACCACCTCTTGAAGGAAATCATTTGGCTTTTGAAATTTGTTAGGAAGTTTATCCTTACATCAAGGATAATTTTTCCTCTTTGCATCTACCACCTATAACTGGTAAAATGATGATGAAAGATTCTGCCACCCCTGAAGGGGCAAACAGAACAAATCAGATTCATCTTCTACTTAACAGTCCTTCAAATACTTTAAGAAAACTACCAATCATGTTTTCCCCGAGTCATCTCTTTTCCAAGCTCAACATACTTTCTTCAATCAATCTTCATGTGACATGAACCTAAGGACCTTCCCCATCCTGGTTACACAATACTCACTGTCTTGTTTATCAATGTTCTCCTTAAGCTATGCTCCCTAGAATTGAGCACAATACTCCAGATAAATTCTTACAAGAACAGAGCACAGTGGGATTATCACCTCCCTATTCCTGGAAGCAATGTCTGTCTCAATGTAGTTGGAGATCTCATTAGCTTTTGTTAGTAACCACATTAAACTGCTTTCTCATTTTGTACACTAAAACCTCCAGATCTTTTTTAGAACAATTACCTCTCCCATTTTACATTTGTGAAACTGATCTTTTTCTTTCATTCCCCCCAATTTCAAGACTTTATAGTTATCTCTACTGAATTCCATCTTATTAGTTCAACACAATACTCTAACCCATTAAAATCCTATTGGTTTCTGACTCCTTGTATTAGCTGTCCTCCTCAACTTTGTGTCATCTGAAAATCTGGTGAATATACTATCTAAATCACTGATTAAAAATGTTTAATGACCTAGGATTAAGCACAGATCCCTGGAGTGTGCTATTGGAGAACTCCTGCCACTTTGACATTAAGCCATTAACAACTACTCTACCTACCAATCTGACCATGCTACCAGTTTTAAATCTATCTGAATGAATTACTGTGTAGTCCATATTTCTCTATCTTCTCCCCAGGGCTTTCCTAAAATCCAGATAATCTACATGTACACCAAAGATGTCAAACTCAGTGGTTCAAGACACAAAATTCCCAAGCTTTTATAGAAATAAGATGAAAATGTAATTGGGAAACATTTAACAAAATAAATGAAAATACAATAACATAGATAGTGTTAATTTGTGGTTTTCTAAGTCAATATACTTCCCACCATGATCTTTCTTTTTATTTGAGTTTCATACCACTGCTCTACACCACTCTTTCTTCTATTAGCTTAGTGATACTATTTTTAAAAAAAGAGAGAAAAGAAGTGTGGTTTGTCTCAGTTCAAGTACCAGTCTTGAAGAAGTCATGTTGCCTCTTAGCAATCATCTCTTCCCTTTCTAAATATTTTCTCCTTGAGAACAAGAACTGTCTCACTTTTTCAGATAATATCCTGAGTGTTTAGCATAGTGCTTGGCATCCAGTAAACAATAACTGCTTTTTTCATTCATTCACAGCCTTCTATATCTCTTCTGGAACTTTCTCAAGATTCAAAGCCAGCTCAGTGCCATATAGTTTACAGACACTGTTCTCTTTACTTTTTTTTTCTCCACCCCCCTTTTTTTTTAAATCAGGGCATTTGACCTTTTCTAATCTTGTTGTATATCTCCCATTTCCCATGATCTTTCAAATATCACTGAGCAGTGGCTCAGCAATTACATCTGCCAGTTTCTTTGGGACCGGAGGACGTTGTTCGTGGGTACCAGGTGACCTGAATTCATTGAGGGTTGCTAGGTATTCTCTTTCTAGCTCCTTACCACTTATCTTGAGTATCATCTCCCCGTTAGTCATTTTTGTTTTGTCGTTTCCAGTATGAAGTTTGTTCTCCTTTTCAATTAAAAGGGGGTGGGGGAAAAGGAAGTATTGAGCAGTTTCCCCTTCTCTCTGTTATCAGTTATTATTGTTTAATTTTGTCCCAATCCCATCTTTGGCCCTGTTTTCTCCGTCAATATAACAATTTTTTTTAAATCCTGATTTCCTGTGGAATGTTCTATTTAGACCCTGTTGAGAGAACCTAATGAATCATAATTCAGGAAATCCTGGGGCTAGTAGAGTGTAGTAGAAAAATCCAAAGACCTGAGTCCAAATCTCAACTCTTCCATCTTCTTATTTGTAAAAGGAAGATGTTGGCCTAGACAATCTCTAAGATCCCTTCCAACTCTAAAATCTAGCACTAAAACTATACTAACACTATATGGGTTAATTTAATCCTCAAAGTAGTACTATAAGGTTACTTTCTTGCTCATATTGATTAAAAAATAAGTGCCTTGAACATCTGTATCTATTATAGAATCTTAGAATTCCAACTGATTTCTGAGATTATTTTATCTAATAAACAGCCTGTGAAAGAATCTTATCTAATGCATACCTGGCAGAAGTAGAATTTTTATTTACATAAATTAGGGTAACAGTATCTTTCATGTTCACCTGTTCCATTACTGGAAAATTCTAGTCAAAAATATCTTTCTGATGGCCCAAACCTGCTTCCCTTTAACTTTTTCCCATTGGTCCTAATTCTATATCCTTCTAGAATAATGTAGAGCAAATGTTAATTAAATTCACTTGGCTTTTCTTCCTAAGGAGGAACTCAAGTATGGGCTAACATTAAAATATCATATTCAATTCTATAAAAAGAATAATAAATTTGGAACTAAAAGACCTGTGTTCTAATCCATGGTCTTCCATTTGTTAGTCATGTGACTATGGGAAGGTTGATTGACCTTTCTTAGCCTTAGTTTCTTATCTATAAAATGAAGATAATGTATATCACATTTGGGGTATTTTAAGACAAATGAGATAATGAATGTTTTACATCTTTAAAAATTTAAATGAAATTTTAAAAATTCAATATAAAAATGTGAGATGCTATGTTTGATGTGATCATGCCAACATTGCATATGTATCCCTGATCCTTGGAACAATTTTGAGGACATAGTCTTAAGTATTTAATAAATACTCTTCATTCATAAAGGAGTTTTATTTTTTATCTTTGTATTTCCAGTTCCTAGCTCAGTATCTTGTACATACTAGTTACCAAGTAAATGCTTGCTGAATTTGTTAGGAAATGGGGAAAAGATTCTTCTTGACAATCCTCCGCTTGTAGTTTTTTTTTTCTGTCCTTTTCTATCTCTTCTAGGACTTTTCCCCTTATACATCAATGTAGTAGCAGTGTTATATCTATCAGTGGGTGACATTGAATAGTCATTCCCTGCTATGTAGGGGCCTCAGTACCTCTTACCTGGACATAGTGACATCTGCTTATTCTCTGGTTTGACTCCTTTACTCTAACCTCCTCTCATACTGGCATGTCTAGGTTCTAACAATTATAATTTTGTTGAAGTGAAATACACTTTCCCTATTCACCACTCTCATTCTTGAACCCCAACTTACATATTTCTATACATATTCATAATAATATCAATCTAGGTCTTCAGAATAACCATTCTACTTAAAGATAAGGCAAAATTAATAACATTATAAATTATATTAAAGGAAGTACACAAATAAGAGATGCATCACAACCTATACATTAACCTGGGTCTAACTCTCAACAATGAATTCAGAATCTGCAAGGGAAAATGAGGACACAGTAACCTGGCAAGAGAGGACGTTTGATAGAAATATCCATATTCCTGAGGTACCTCACAACTAAAGACTATAGGCTTTGATATAAAACTATACCATATAAAGCTGCTTCTCTACTCACTGTTAATCTGTTGGTCCATCACTGCTCTTTAGTTGGGCAAATCCTCTTCTTTCCTTTAACTGTAGCTTTTACAAGTTCTTTCAACCTCCGATCACCCTGAAAAGGTCATTTAGAAAGTATTACCTCTTAATGTGAATAGCAGTTCACTTTGAACCAGAAAACTGCAAAGCTCATCAAACTGGCTATTCAATTCAGCCAATTGTTCACTCACCCAGGGTTGTTTAATCAGAACTGAGCTCACCGTGACACAACTCACTCTGAATTTTTTTAATTAAGTTTTATTTTATTTTTTTCCTAATTAACCAAAATCTTAGGTTACTTCGTTAAGCAAGGCAAATAAACCCAGCCAATTGTCTAATATGTAAAGTAACTGCAAAGTCTATCTTTATTCCTTCTCCAATCAGAGGTGGCCACAGACAACTGTGAAAAGTTCCAACTCTAGGTCACAGTGAAGAACAAATATTATCAATGAGTTCTTTTGCCAATGAAATGAATTATCTCTCCTATCAATCAGGCATCATTTAAGTAAATTCTTTTTCAGCAAGTCTCCTTATGTTCATATCTCGTTTTCAGTGGCTTAAATGAGAGTCTCCTTACTTTCTATGAGTCACATTTCATTTAAGCCTCCCCACATTTCCCTTTCAAAATTAGTAGTTTTTGTGACTCATACCTCAGTCTTCAAATGTTTGTGATCTCTCTGTCTCTGTCTGTCTCTATCTCTTTCTCTCTCTGTCTCTCTCCCCCTGTCTCTGCTTCTACCCACCCCCCTTTTGTTTTGTCATCTTTAAGTATTAAAAAGTTACATGAAAATGAGCTGAGGTAACATAATTCCCTAAAGCCAAAGGACCTCAACATGGTTCAATATCTCATTTTGTGTCCTTGAAACACTTTCTTTTTATTTATATGTTTCTATTTTTTATAAGTAGAAATTCATTCTCTACTTTAAAAAAAAATCAAAGCATACAAATACAAGTGAGTCTGCAATCTGTATGGTGTCCAGAGTGATTTGAATTTTTATGGCTGAGTTTGTTCTCAGTCTAAAAATGCTTAAATCCCATCTCAAAGCACATATTTACCCTTATCTTACCAGTGTTTATAAAACAGAGCCCTTTTCCTGCTCCTTTTAGTAACAAAATATTTATATAATAATAGCAATATCTTATATCTTTTGGCAGTTGTTATAACTCTTTTCTTTATGTAAAATTAATTCTGTCCCTTCACTGATAAACTGTTCCATGTGAATGGAGCAGCATCTTAAAGTCACAATGTCCCTTACATCGTACCTTCTCTCTGTCTTTCATCTTCCATCTCTGTCTTTCTGTCTCTGTGCTCTCTTTGTGAGTCTGTCTCTCTGTGTGTCTGATCTTCTCTGCTGGTTCATCTCAGCTACAGGTAAACACACTCAGTTCTCCCCATCTCCAAAAACAAAACAAAATGTCATGCTATCCCTAAATCTTTCCTCAATTTTTCAAACTGCCGCCAAGATAAAGATATCTACTCTTCCCTTATCTCTACTTCCTCACCTTCCACTCAATTCTCTGTTCATTACTGTCTGACTTCTCAACCCACAGAACTACTGAAACAGCTCTCTACCAGGTTACCAATGATTTCTTAATTACTACATTCAATGGCCTTTTCTTTTCTTCGTTCTTTTTTTTTTCCCCTTTTGGAGGGCAACTGGGCTTAAGTAACTTGCCCAAGATTACACGGCTAGTTTTTCGTGTGTGTGTCTAAGGCCAAAGCCAAACTCGGGTCCTCCTGACTCTGGGGACGAGGCTTTATGCACTGTACTACCTAGCCGCCCCTCTTTTCTTCATTCTTTTTTTTTTCAAATGAAATGCTTTATTAACTTATGATTTACATCATTCATTTCCACCAGATTTTGAGTTACAAATTTTCTCCCCATTTTTCCCCTACCCACCAAGCCAAAATAGCAGTCCCAAAGGATATCCCCTCCTCCAATCTGCTCTCTCTCATATTTTGTCCCATACCCCTTTAGACTTTTCCAGTGGATCTCTATGCCCCAGTGCCTGTATATCTTATTTGCCAATTACACGTAAAATAGTATTAATAATAGTGTATGTATATATATATATATATATGTGTGTGTGTGTGTGTGTGTGTGTGTGTACATATTTGAGTATTTGATTTTAAAACTTTGAATTCCAGATTCATTCCCTTTCTCTCTTGTCTCCCACCCTTACCAGGAAGATAGGCAGTTCAGTATAGCTTGTACATGTGTGGCTAATGCAAAACAATAACATAGTAGATATATTGTAAAAGACTGACTATATTTCCCTCCCTCCTATCCCACCTCCCACTTGTTCTATTCTCTACTTTGATCCCATCCCTTTTCAAAAGTGGGTGCTCCCAACTTCCTTCCCTCCCAGGCTGCCCTCCCTTCCATCATCTCCCCTACTCTCCTGGAGAGTGAGATACCCTATTTAGTGCGTATTTCATTCCCTCCTCAAGCCAAATTCAATGGGAATAAGGTTTACCCAATCCCTTTTGCCTTCCTAGTCTTCCCTTCCATTGTAACCATTTTCCCTTTCCTCTTCTATAAGAGATAGTTTACCTCATTCTATCTCTCCCCATCTCCTCTCATTATATTTCTCTCTCACCTCTTAATTTCACCTTTTAAGTATCATCCCTTCCTGTTAAATTGGTCCTGTGCCCTCTATCTATGTATACCTGTAAACATATATACACACATTCACATATGTATTCATATGCCCATATACCCTCATACAAATATATATATATACACGTTTCTCAGTAGTTGAAGGAAATATATATATTTTATATTATATATATATTTCCTTCAACTACTGAGAAAAGTTTCATAAATTACAATTATTGTTTTTCCATGTAGGAATGGTAATAGTTCAACTTTGATAAGTTCCTCATGATTTCTTTTCCCTGTTTACCTTCTCATGCTTCTCTTGCTCCTTGTATCTGAATGTCAAATTTTCTATTCAACTCTGGTTTTTTTTAGCAAGAATGCTTGAAAGCCCTCTATTCCACTGAATGACCATATTTTCCCCTGAAACATGATACTCACTTTTGCTGGGTAGGTGACTTTTGGTTTTAATCCCAGCTCCTTGGACCTCTGGAATATCATATTCCAAGTCCTTCGATCCTTCAGTGTAGAAGCTGCCAGATCCTGGGTTATCCTGATTGTGTTTCCACAATATTCAAATTCTTTTTTCCTGGCTGCTTGTAATACTCTCTTCTTAATCTGGGAATTCCAGAACCTGGCTATATAATATTCCTAGGAGTTTTCTTTTTGGGATCTTTTTCAGGAGATCAGTGGATTCTTTCAACCTCTATTTTGCCCTCTCGTTCTAAAACATCAGGGCAGTTTTCTTTGAGAACTTCCTGGAGGATGATTTCTAGGTTCTTACTTTGGTCATGGTTTCAGGTAGTGTAATAATTTTTAAATTATCTCTCCTGGATCTATTTTCCAGGTCAGTGGTTTTTCCCATGAGATATTTCACATTGCCTTCTATTCTTTCATTTGTTTGGATCTGTTTAATAGCATCTTTTTTTTTAAGCAATCAGGGTTAAGTAATTTGCTCAAGGTTACACGGCCAGTTATTTCTGGGTGTGGTGCTGAGTATCTGAGCCTGGATTTGATCCAGGTCATCCCGACACTGGAGCCAGTGCTCTTACTCACTGAGCCACCTGGCCGCCCCTTAGCAATTGGGGTTAAGTAACTTGCTCAAGGTTACACAACCAGGTGTTTCTGGGTGGGTGCCAAGTGTCTGAGCCCGGGATTCGATCTCCAGGTTTTCTCAACATTGGAGCTGGTGCTCTTATTCGCTGTGCTACCTGGCTGCCCCTGTTTAATAGCATCTTGATTTCTCATAAAGTCATTAGCTTCCATTTGTTCCAATCTAATTCTGAAGCAATGATTCTCCTCATTGAGCTTTTGAGATTCATTTTCCATCTGGCAAATTCAGCTTTTTAAGGTATTCTTCTCCTCATTGCCTTTTTGAGCCTCTTTTGCCATTTGAGTTAGTCTATTTTTTAAGGTAGTATTTTCCTCAGTCACGCTGTTGACTCTCATTTCATAATTTTCTTGCATAGTTCTCATTTCTCTTCCCAATTTTTCCTCCACTTCTCTTATCTGCTTCTTAAGGTCCCCTATGGCCTGTAACCAGCTCATATTTTCCTTTGAAGCTTTTGGTGCAGGAGTTCTGACTTCTGTCTTCCTCCTGTTCCATGCTTTGCTCCTTTTTTTCCCCCAATAGGAAGGAGTCTAATGTTAGAATCTTCTGTCTGCTTTGCTTCCTTTGTCTGGTCATGTCGCCTCTCAGTCACTTGACCCCTGGGCTTTTTGCCACAGCAGGACTCTGCCACCAGACAGGGGAGCTTTCGTCCCAAACGCTGGTGTTTTCTTAGCTGCTGGAGATATTAGTTGGTTGCCCTCTCTGAGGTCTCCACACGCTCTGACAGGCTGGACACACACCCCAGGACCTCCTCCCTAGACTCCATCCAGATCCAAGTATGTTAAAGCAAGAGTGATTACCCCTCAGACTGGTGCTTGGTCCCCCTACACTCTGCAGGCCAAGAGCTGAAGGTGCCACTTGGTGCTGGATGGCTGTGCCTGTGTCTCAGCGGCTTCTGGCCCTGGGGGCAAAAGCCACACACTCCCACTTACTGGGTCCCAAAGTCCAGACTACACTGACCTCTCGCTTTGTCCTTTGCATCTATGTGTTGACAAATCTGGAAATGGCCACAGCTGTTGCTGATCTGGACTCCCTCCTGTTGGCTGCTGGTCAGGCCTGCCCTGGGGCTAAAGCCATGTGTGGGGCTGGCTCAGCTCCTAGAGCGCTTTGCTGGCTGATTCCTGCCAGCCAGGCTGGGCTGTCCTCAGTGGGAGGTTAGCTTCTCTGTGTTATTTTGTGGGTTCTGCAGCTCCAAAGTTTGTTTAGAGTCCTTATTTACATGGATTGGGGAAGGTGGAAGGCAGAGACCAATGGAGGTCCTGCTTCTACTCTGTCATCTTGACTCTTCCCCCCCCCCCGCCCCGCTCTTTTCTTCATTCTTAACTTCACATTTTCCTCTTTTGATGCTCTCTCCTCCTTTGGTTTTTCTAACACTTCTCTGTCCTGATTCTCCTCTTTCCCTGGCTATTCCTTTTCATTCATTCTCTCTCTGTCTCTGTCTCTGTCTCTCTCTCTCTCTCTCTCTCTCTCTGTCTCTCTCTCTGTCT